>NC_090656.1:9919014-10227941 GCF_040937935.1 Hyperolius riggenbachi
TGCAGCTCCAGCCTCCATTCTCCGCTCTTCACTCAGCCCTGTGACGCTGAATATCCGGGTCCCGGCTTGATGACGTCATCAAGCCAGGACCCGGATATTCAGCGTCACAGGGCTGAGTGCACCGCGGAGAATGGAGGCTGGAGCTGCAGGATGATCGCAGGAACCAGTTCAGGTAAGATATTCATCTTGCAGGGGTGTTTTTTTTACGATCTGGCCACGGAGGGGGAAAGATGAATGATCACGCTGTTTGCTACAGCAGTGATCATTCATCCACGGGGGGGGGGGGGGGGTCACTAATTGGCTACAAGGGAACATGTTCCCTTTTGCCAATTAGTAAGGCAGCTGACAGTGCCGGGGGGTGTGCTCTGAAGCGCACCTGTCCCTGCACAACAGCGCTGCAAGCAGGTCAGTATATCTACGTCGCTGTGGCTTGGAGGGTGCCACAGCTGACGTAGCTATATTGTAGTGGAGGGGAAAGTGGTTAATAAAGTTAGTGCCAGGGAACTGGTATTGTTTAAAAGTAAATAAATATGGCAGCCTTCATATCCCTCTTACTTAAACTGTCCTTTGAAACTAGAAGAGAGATCAAGAAATGATTGAGATTCGCCATGTACTATGTTCATATTGTTTGATCCACAATCTGCCTGCAGGTCATCATCAGCTCCAACTGCCACTATCTCTAACCACGCCCCCTAACAATGCGATAGCCAGTGATCTGCAAAATTGGCTCTCCAGCTGTTGAGGAACTACAAGTCCCACAATGCATTGCTGGAGTATGACAGCCACAGTCATGATTCATGAAGGCAAATGCATTGGAGCTAAGTTTGCAGATCACTGCGATAGGCTGTTTTTTTTAATGGATGTACCTATGCACAGAGGGTTACTGCTTGCTTGGCAGTTGAAAACAGCTGTTATTTCCCACAATGCAACAAGGTTCACAGACAGGAAACTGTCAGGACCAGTGTCATGACATCACACTGGGAGGGGTCTCGCCATAATATCAGCCACACAGACCCCACTGATGATCTAGTCAAGAAAAGGAATAGATTTCTCATGGGAAAGGGGGTATCAGTTACTGATTGGGATGAAGTTCAATTCTTGGTTAAAGGTCCTCTTTAAGTAGTGCAGAATCAGAACCACCAGGTTTTGGGTTTTTTTTTAGTGAAGGGCTTAGAGGAACTCAAGTGGCCCCTCTGTGAATACAGAAGCACATATCACCTTTATATAAATCTCTTATAAGTGCGCTGGTGCCCGTTGTTGGTTGATCCTCGCTATGTGCAGTATGTTATTCCTGGACTCTAGTTCCACCTTGAGCTGTTTACCTGTCCCAATCACAGCTGATGCCGTCATACTTTCTACAAGCTGCTCTTTGTGAGCTGCCGCCTTTTCCTGCAGATGTGACCGCACTGCGGATTCTCAACATGTCCTCAGACTAACCCTATGAGCTGACCCTCCAGATCGCCAGCAGCTCCGTGTGTTCCCTATGGGCTATCTATGGGCTGCCTCATGTACAGCTAACGCTTGTGCCATGCCAGTGATTGGCTCGCCAGTGGGGTGCAGGGACTGCCGTCAGAGACGCTCACATCCTGGTATCTGGCATGGCTGGTGTTTTTCTGGGTGCTGCACTCACAGATGAGTTCCAGACTCTCCACAAACATCTCATAATATGACTATAGACCGTCTTTCTTCTGCAGGGGTAAACATGTTTATTTACCAGACCTGGGAGAGGAAATGGAATACGAGATGTTCCAGTAATTGGCTCTGGCCGTTAACACTTTCCTGCAGTGCAGAATCTGCCTATATTCACATCTCATCTGGGGGAATGGTTAGATTTTCAGGACAGTTTAGAGCATGGATGGAAATGTAAGTCCTAAAAGTTTTGTAATATCAAATGAAAAGCAATAGAAAAATGAAGGTGGACATAAGAGAAGTTGCATGCTGGACAGGAGTAGGTAAGTATACCGAGCATGCTGCACAGGAGTAGGCAAGTATACCGAGCATGCTGCACAGGAGTAGGCAAGTATACCGAGCATGCTGCACAGGAGTAGGCAAGTATACCGAGCATGCTGCACAGGAGTAGGCAAGTATACCGAGCATGCTGCACAGGAGTAGGCAAGTATACCGAGCATGCTGCACAGGAGTAGGCAAGTATACCGAGCATGCTGCACAGGAGTAGGCAAGTATACCGAGCATGCTGCACAGGAGTAGGTAAGGAGTTCGCTGGACAGGAGTAGGTAAGAATACAGAGCAAGCTGGACAGGAGTAGGTAAAGAGCATGCAGGACAGGTGTAGGTAAGAATACAGAGCAAGCTGGACAGGAGTAGATAAAGAGCATGCAGGACAGGTGTAGGTAAGTATATGGAGCACACTGGACAGGAGTAGGTAAGTATTCCCAGTTCTCAAACTTTTTTCCAACCTCTGCACTGCTTGGTGAAGCCGCACTTGCTATACAGGCGAGTATAATGTGGTTCTGTATCAGGCCTGGTTCACACCTCAAAACGCAATTGCTACTTCGATTTTTGCAAACAAATTCGTTCATTGAATGGACCACAGGTTTGGGGAGGCTGTGATAAGTCCTGCGCGACTGATGAAAAACCGATGCCTTTTAAATACCTCATCCGTTTCATGGTCCTTTTTCATTCTCCTACCAGTGCGTCGCAAAACTCAAATTCTAAATTATTGCTGTTTGAATCTGGGTCTCCTATTTCGGAAATCCGGATTACATCGCACTACAGACTTCAGGTAGCAGAGAGAGAGTCAGGGGGCGGTCCATGCTGCGCTTCTCGGGTCTCCGATGCTTCCTCCTTCCAGGCAGTCGCCGTGTACCACAAGCATGTCACCTGCCCCTCTCCACTACCTGAGGTTCTGAAGTCTGCAGTGCGAAATATTCCAGCTTTCCGAAGTAGGAAACCCAGATTTCAAACCGCAACACTACTTATTACAATTCAATTTAAAGCAGGATTGTCAGACATGAAATTCAATTCCATTTACCCACTGCTCTGTTTATGATGTAGTCTACATCCTGGCCCTGCATTGCAAGCCTTCCAATATAATCATAAATGTGCCTGCTATCATGAATCTTATCTCAATCAGCCTGGCTGTATTCTGGTACATTGCCGGGGAGAGGGACGTTTATCTCCCCTCCCACATTTCTGCTCCTCACTGAATGGCTGAGGGCCGTTCAGTGTGACAGGAGGCTGAGAAGGGAAATACACCTCACCTCTCAGCAGAAGCTGCTGAAGTACGATCTATGCTGTGCTCACATGTGTTTATAAAGCAAGCTAGATATGACAGTGCAGTTCCTACAGAGATCAGTGGGTAGGAGGGATGGCAATGAATACACCATTTCAGGCAGGAGAAAACAAAGAGTAAGGTAGGAAAATACATCAGGATTGCATTTAATCAGAGGCAGTAAAGATGGAAAATGCCTGGAACAGGTTTCTCTTTATTTACTATACTGCATAAAAGTCACTGAAATCAAAAACGTGGCCAGTACAATACATATGTAAGTAGAACAAGTAGGTACCTATTTATATACGTGTTTTTTTTCGTGGTATAAAATGGCTGCCCCGTTGATTTAAAGGGCACCTGAAGTGAGAAGAATACAGAGGCTGCCATCTTCATTCCCTTATAACCCATGCAAGTTGCCTGGCTTCTGTGCAGAGCTTCGGGCTTTAGTTGTTTTCGAGCCACACACCTGCAACAAGCATTGCAGCCAGCGGAGTCACAGCGTCTGATCTGCACGCTCATTCTGGGCCAGTCACTTGTAGTATTTAGGGATGATCAATGAGATGCAAATACTTCCAAAAATTGTATGCAAATATCTGCAGCTTGAAAAAAGGACCAATCAATTTAAACCTGGGTTTAAATTGATTGGTCCATTTTCAGACGGCATACATTTGCATAAAAATTAGTATCAACTCGGAACGCAAGATGTGAGACCTGCCCTTATATCTTGAGCACAAGCCAAATACAAATACCAAACTCACAGATATATCATCAAATATCAGACCAAATTTTCCTGTGAATCATCCAATGTTGTATACATGATACGTTGCATGAAATGCCCCTCAAGAGGAATCTATATAGGAGAAACAGGACAAAAACTGCACACAAGAATGAACCATCACCGCTTTAAAATTAATGAGGGTAAAATGGACACACCAGTGGCCCAACACTTCTGTGAACCAGGACACAGCATGCAAGATCTAAAAGTACTTATTCTTAAAGAGAACCTGAACTGAAAACAACAAGTCAAAATAACCATACACAGGTCATACTTACCTCCTGTGTAGTCTACTCCTCCATCTCTTTCTCCTCTCCTGCGTTCCATTTGTTCACTGTGATCATTGAAATTCTCCGTCCTCCATTTTGAAAATGGCCATACTCCATAACAGCTTCTGGGTCAGCACTGTTAAACTGTAATATCGGCCACATGAGCCACAGGGAAACATGGACATTACCTTGCACATTCAGTTGTAACTGACAGCTGCTGATATAGAACTGACAGCAACTGGTATACATCAGTTCTGACAAAATATTGCCAGAACTGGAAGGGATCACTGTAAGAAGAAAATGGTGAGCTTCTGAGAGGAACTGAAGGTGAGGTTAGTATGTAATATTCATTTGCAGCTACATCATGTGTTTATTTTAAATAATTGTACTCGCTTCAGGTTCCCTTTAAAGAGAACCTGTACTGAGTAAAAATATTTAAAATAAACACATGAGGTAACTTCAAGTGAACATTACAGAGTTGCCTTGCCATCAATTCCTCTCAAAAGCTCACCATTTTCTTCTGACAATAATCCCATCCAGTTCTGACAATATTTTGTCAGATCTGAAATATATCAGTTGCTGTCAGTAAAATATCAGTTGCTGTCAGTTATAGCTGAGAGGAAAACGGATGTACCAGGTAATGTTCATGTTTCCCTATGGCTCAAGTGGGCGATGTTACAGTTTAACTGTGTGCTGACCAGAAAGCGGTTATGGGGTAATGGCTATTTTCAAAATGGAGGATGGAAAATTCCCTTGATCATAGTGAACAAATAGGACGCGGGAGAGGAGAAAGACACTGAGGAGTAGACTATATGGAAGGTAAGTATGACTTATGTATGCTTATTTTGACTTTTATTTTCAGTTCAGGTTTTCTTTAAGGGTAACTTCAAAAATGAACAAGCAAGAAAGATTTCTGAGTACAATTTTATGAAGATGTTCAAGACATTAACAGAAGGTTTAAATTGTGGAATGGGATTCATGACTCCTTATGTAACATGATTGACTTGGCTTCACTATCTTCAGAAACAGCTATATTTCATGTTTGCTTGCATAAGCTCACTGGCTCCAGCCTGCTGATCACCTGACATCTAACTGCTAAACAGCAACCAACATAACTGCTAAACAGCAACCAGCACAACTGCCATCTTCATGTTTGCTATTTACCTGCATCAGTGTTTTACTACAGCTTACATCTGGAAATATGCCTGAAGAAGGGGACTAGATCCCAGAAAGCTTGCAGTATTTAATGTTATCAGTTAGCCAATAAAAGGTATTATTTTTTACAAGACTTTGTTTTTTTCTACCTACATGAACTCGGAAGAATTTGCATATCTGTGATCTTCCCTAGTAGTATTACACCACAGCAGTCAGGTAACTGGCATTGTTTATTAGAGAATGAAGATAGTCTACCTATCCCTGTCACTTCAGGCACGCTAACATGGCATATCTTGGTATTTGGAGAACACAAGAAAACAGAAGATGTGTAATAAAGTTTGTAATATATTCTGGTTTTCACAAAGCTGTAGTTACACACAAAGCCTCTACTTTTGTTGAGAAATAAGCAATGTCTTCAATTCAGCCTAGGAAAGACGGCAAACATGACTTCAATGTGCTTACCTTGCTTCTAAGCATATAAGCACACAGTCACGCCATAGTGATCCTAACACAGACTGGGGTGAAAGCTGCTGCTGCCAGTCATTCATTTAATGCAGGTGAGAAAAAGAAGGGAACAGCTGTTCCTGCATTGTGCGGCTAATTAGACATGCATGAACGTTGGTGTACACACCGCTCTACCCACCAATCGCTGTACTGTGCAGGATCAGGTCAGCAAAGCCCACAGTATACGTCAAAGGAAGAGGTCCGCACCAGTTCAGGATTCTAGGTGTGTATCTTTATTCAGGACGTATCCAATATAAAATAGACACATGCATCAGATGCTGACATGTTTCGAGCTATCTCAGCTCTTAATCATAGCTGGTTTAAAAAATGGCAACACCCCCTATAAATAGGAGGAAGTCATATATCCACCTTCCAAAGCCCCTCCCCCAAAAGGAAGTGGGAGGAAAGGCAATCTTTCACAATAATAAACAGATACTAAATCCATACCATCTACCACAAAACAGGATGCTGTGTACAGGAAGATAAAATATTGTTTACATATGAAAATACAAAATATAAAAATTGAAGATTAAAATATGACTGGAGCAGCGTGTGAGTCAACTATATATGATTATACCCGGGTATCACCAGCCAGCAATAGGGCTTAAGGGAAGAAGGGAAGGGGGGGGAAGAAAAGGAGAGGAAAAGGAAAAAAAGAGTCACTGAGTGATAAAGGCCAGGTCCCACCTGGCATTAAGACCATGGGGCGACCTAGTCCCCAAACGGTATATCCACATAGCCTCTCTTTTGAGAAGGATCTTATATAGGTCACCCCCTCTTCTTGATGACATGACCTTCTCTACCCCCTGAAACCGGAAACCCGTCATGTCACCCCCATGCACTTCCCTAAAGTGCCTAGCCACGTTCGAAATGTGAGTGGAGGACCACCCTGCCCCTAAATAATGTTCGGCAATTCTCTGTCTCATAGGCCTGGTGGAACACCCAACATATTGGAGGGAACAAAGAGTGCAGTCAAGATTGCCTTTCCTCCCACTTCCTTTTGGGGGAGGGGCTTTGGAAGGCGGATATATGACTTCCTCCTATTTATAGGGGGTGTTGCCATTTTTTAAACCAGCTATGATTAAGAGCTGAGATAGCTCGAAACATGTCAGCATCTGATGCATGTGTCTATCTTTATTCAGGACGTATCCAATATAAAATACACACCTAGAATCCTGAACTGGTGCGGACCTCCTCCTTTGACGTAATAAGACATGCAGGAGGAGCAAAATATCTGAATATCGTCTATGAAGCAAGCAGAATGCAGATTCCAGGCTTGAAAAGAAGAGCGGTTTATGTTTACAATCTGATTGCTGGTAGACCGACAGCAAGAGCAGCAATAATAAATAACAGCAACAAATTGTGCAGCAGTCATATACTGGTTTTTAGCAATAGTGAAACCTCACTATTTAAGTAAATCTGAGAGGTGTATATATGAGAGCTGCCATGGCTACATTTTTCTTTAAAAAGGCCATTGAAGTGAGAGGGATATGGGGGGCTGCCATATTTATTTTCTTTTAAACAATACCAGTTGCCTGGCTGTCTAGCTCATTCTTAAACTCATGCTTATTATGCTTGTAGCCATAGACCCTGAACAAGCATGCAGATCAGATGTTTCTCGCTGAAATCTGACTGGAAAAGCTGCATACTTGTTTCAGGTGTGTGATTCAGACACTACTGCTGGCAGATATCAGCAGGGCTGCTGGGCAACTGGTATTGTTTATAACAGGAGTGTCAAATTCAGATACAAAGTGGGCCGAAATTGAACACTGGGACTAAAGGTCTGATATTTCTGGATGACTAGTCGTTCAAACCGGTCGTTTGAACAATACTTTAGTGTGTGTACGAACGGTCATTAGACTGATCGCAGCAGTTTTGACTGATCCGCTAGGCAGATCCGTGGACTAACTGTCGTTCAAATGACAGTTAGGTCTGTACAAATGACTTGTTTGAAAGTCTATTAAGGGGCCCATACACCTAACTATTTTCCCGCCGATATACAGCAGATTCGATCACTGTGATAGCATTTGCGTGACGATTTCACAGCAGATTCAGACAACACGATCGATTTCCGTCCAAAATCAATCATTCCTGTCGATCCATCGAAGATTTTTCGTCGGGTCGGGAGTGCGTCGATAGCGGCGTTTGAATGCCCAACGACCGATGCAATACAGCGGAGATACATTACCTGTTCCGGCTGGCGCAACTCCCCTGGTCTCCACTGTCTTCTTCTCCGCTCAAGGGCTGCAGCTTCACTGAACTTCCTGTCCCGGCAGGAAGTTTAAACAGTAGAGCGCCCTCTACAGTTTAAAATTTCCCTGGACAGGAAGTTCAGTGAAGCCAAGCCAAGTTCATTGACCAGTCAAACGACAGGCAAATTAGCTGTAATTAGCATTTCAAACATTTTGTTGTCTGTGTACAAGGAGTCTGAATGACTTTTTGTTTGTATGACAAATCGTTCAACTGTCCGGATTGAACGAGAATCGGGCATAATATCAGACATGCGTACGCACCTTAAGTCATGGGCCAACCTCAATGTCTAGTGGCTAACTCCCCTCCGTTATAAAGTTTCCTGGTGTCTAGTACCCCCCTCCCTCCCCTATACAGCTCCCTGGTGTCTAGTGGCCCCCTCCCTCCCCTATTCAGTTCCCTGGTGTCTAGTGGCCCCCTCCCTCCCCAATACAGTTCCCTGATGTCTAGTGCTCCCCCTCCCTCCCCGATACAGTTCCCTGGTGTCTAGCCCTTTCTTCCTCCCTCTCCCATAGAGTGGGCCAAACATAATGCAGAGTGTGGAAATCGCTTGAGGGCCAAATTTGATGGCTCTGGGGGCCAGAGTCTGACATGTATGGTTTATAAGGAAATAAATATGGCAGCCTTCAGGCATCAAGCTCTGAAGCAGTCACTGTGACTCCAGCTAAACATCAGCATGCAGCAAGCAAACGCTGAACTCCTGCACTACTAAACGCTCCCACTTGCCGCTGTGCTTCTACTGGCTGCCGTCAGCCCTGGTACAGCATTGTTTATAAAGCGGCAGTGTGCAGATTAGCCCTCCTCACTCCAGCACCTAGAATGGATACTGAGACACAAACAGTGTGACGCTGAAGATGTGCCGCCCCAGCAGGCCTTGCGACGAGGTTTCTGTCATCTCCACATCCACCTGTATCTCTGCCGGGCCGCTCAGTGCTTTGGTCAGCATCAGCTCGGCCTGCTGCTTGCTCACTTGCCGCACCTCCAGGCCACGCTGGCCTTTGCCCCTGACGATGGAGAAGCGATGGGAGTCTCCAGGAGAACGTGGTGCTGACATGGTGAACAGGACCCTCGGGACCGGAAGCTGAGACTGGAGGGGGATGTAGTAGAAGGAGATGGAGTGAGGGGCTTCCAGGCAGGCGGTGCTGCCCTCTTGGCACGGTGTCCGCTCACACTGACTGCACAGAGACAAAACTGGGTCAGAATGCTGAGCAATACAGTGACTGAGAGATTTATCAGCATGTGTGGCTATCAGATCCTGCCAATGCTACAGTGCATAAGTGTGCAGGGTCGGTTCTAGACTTTCTCCTGCCTGAGGCAAACTTGTGAGGATGTCCCCCCCCCCCCCCCCCCCGACCATTTACAATTCACTCTGCTTCATTTAATGTTCTTACATGACATGCTGCAGCACAACACAATAGCACAACTGGAGAGAACATGAAAGGTCTGGCACTATAGTGTTTAGTTTCATCGAGTGGAAACAATGCAGCGAGCAGCAATGTGCATGAATATCTTGCAATGAACTGACATACAAAGTAGTGGTACCTCAGAAGAAGCCCGGCACTTTGCCCCGCGAAACGGTTGTTAGGCCGTGCACCTTTTGGCGCCCACACCTGCTACCTCCCTACACCCAGGTATAGCCTTTCAGCACTTGCTATTTTTACTTGCATTACCACTACTTTGTATGTCTGTTCATTGCAAGATATTCATGCACATTGCTGCTTGCTGCATTGTTTCCACTTGATGAAAATAAACACTATAGTGCCAGACCTTTCATGTTCTCTCCAGTTGTTTTGCATAGGCTTTGTCTTTCAGTCTTGAGCACATAGTGTACCTGGGTGTTCGTCCATTTTGCTTGCTACATACAGCATAACCCGAGTGCCTGCCAGCTCTCCCATCAACTTTGCTTCAACACAATAGCACACTGGCTGGCTGTGAGTCTGTGACAAACACACTGCTCACCCTCAGCCACTCCATTCATCCCCGTCTGTGTGGGTTTCCTCTGGGAACTCCGGTCTCCTCCCCCATCCCAAAAGCATACAGATAAGTTAATTGGCTTCCCACTAAATTGGCCCCAGACTACGATACATACACTACATGATACATACATAGACATAGGACTGTGGTAGTGATTAGATTGTGAGCCCCTCTGAGGACAGTTAAGGGACAACATACTCTGTACAGCGCTGCGGAAGATGTTGGCGCTTTTTAAATACTAAATAATACTAATAAAGGTCACATGGCCCAGAGTTGGCTGTACTCACTGTGCAGAGGTCTTTATGTAGGTCACATTGTGTTTGGGTTTTGGGCACTCTGGTCGGACACAAGTGACGCCTCCGTACTGATTCACACAGATCTGCCCGCCGGTGCAGGAATTCTGCTCGGCCATGCATTCGTCTACATCTGAGAAGAGAGCTATTCATTAGTGACTGTGGTCATGTGACTTCAGTTTGGTTGCATGCACCCTATGGGAGGCCTTACCTTGACAGATGTTCTGTGCAGCATCGAGTGTGTACCCCGGAGGACAGGCACACTGGTATGCTCCAGGAGTGTTGATGCATTCATGCATGCAGATCTTGGCCCCAGCTTTTCCCTGGAACAAACCACATTCATCGATGTCTGTAGGGGGAGGAGAGTCATTCTAGGACTGTCTAATCAAAGGGAGGAATCTCATGGGAATTGCAGCTACAGATAAGCTTTCAGAACACTCACTATATAAAGTCCATCCCTAGAAGGCCATGCTAGATCTGAAGACCATGTAACTTTGCATGATGGATCATGGACCTTCCCAAGAGCAGCAGGTCCTCTGCTCCCTGGCTTATCTTGGCTTCTAGCACTAGTTAATGAAGCTATAGTGTCTTAACTGCTCGCTCCACTAAGAACTCTGCTAACAATATGCAAACCAGATTTGGATGCCGGGTCATTCCAGGACGCCGGGTCATTGCCCCCCCCCCCCAAGTGTTTTACATCCGCCATAGCGAATATAACCTATGGCGAATATAACCGGGTATGTGTTACTGGTTATTAAACTCCCCAATTTGGATAATAGCAATGTACCGAATTCCATTGATAAAGCATATTTTCCACCATGTCCAATAGGCCGAGGCCTACAGAGACTGAGTGGAATATGCCAGAGCTGCTTCAGCAGGGGCCGGCAGTGGAGAAAAGGGAAGCCGAGGAGAGGAAAGAGTTGCAAAGAAACCAAGAAGAATAAAGAGAGAAAAAGGAAGAAGGGTAAAGGAAGGTATACACCCCCGAGGTTAAGGAAGGTATACACCCCCGAGGTTAAGGAAGGTATACACCCCCGAGGTTTACAGAAAATATAACTTCTATCAGCACTATCACAGCGGGCCAATGTACAATTGCCAAGGGTCCCATATTTTATGAAATCTCGCAACCTTATCTTCTCGCCATTTGTTCCAGCACCATAAAGGCCGCGACCCTGCGCTTCACTTTGGATTTCCTTTTTTTCTTACTGCTCAGGATCCCTTTAAAGAGACTCTGAGATGAAATAAGTGCAAGATTTGATACCCACCCGGGGCTTCCTCCAGCCCCATAAGCAAGGATGCGTCCCTCGCCGTCCTCCCGCGGTTTACCGTTTAGCCGCGATCAGCTCCGGTAACTGGCTCAGTTGGGTCCAGTCTGGGTCTTCTGCGCATGCGCGGACCTCCCATGCATGCGCAGAAGACTTGGACTGATGCGACTGAGCCAGTTACCAGGCCTGATTGCTGCTAAAGGTACTCACACATACTTATGGGGCTGGAGGAAGCCCTAGGTAAGTAAAACAAATCCAGAGGGGCGCTCAGGTGGCCACATTCAGGTATTGCACCTGACGTTTTTAGAATGCTCATCAGGGACTGTTCGGTATCTAAAAAAAATTTTAAGGTTACAGGTGTTCTTTACAGTTCCTCTTAAAGAGAAACCGTGACCAAGAATTGAATTTCATCCCAATCAGTAGCTGATACCCCCTTTTTAGAATCAGATCATCGGGGGACTCTATATGGCTGATATTGTGGTGAAACCCCTCCCACAGTGTGATGTCAGGACCATGGTCCTGGCAGTTTCCTGTCTGTGAATCTCATTGCATCGTGGGAAATAACAACTGCCAAAAAAGCAAGCTGCAGCTACTTCCACTGACATCACCTGCCAGCAGTAAAAATGTCACCATGTGATAAATGTCAGAATGTAAATCAGGGAGAGGAAAGATTTTACAATGGGCAAACACTGACCAAATCATTTATACATAATTGTAAAAATGAAGCACTTTTTTGATAACATTATTTTCACTGGAGTTACTTGGAATAATTTAGGTAAGTGCACCTTGATTGGACTTACCCTGACATACGCCCCCAGGCTGGATCATGTACCCCGGGTCACAGGTACAGTGCTGAGCTCCGGGGAAGGATGAACATTTGGCCGGTCGGAGGAAGGAGGAGTTTGTGGCAGACACAGATTCTGTGGACAGAGGAAGGCACAGTGACATGGGGCAGAGTGACATGATTCAGGTACAGCAATCAATAACAAGCACTGACAACATTGATGGTGCTGAGCTGACCCCTTCCTTCCCCCAGGGTTACTGTACAATGCACGATGCGGACATCCCTAAGACCACAAGACTTTATACAGACTCCCTACAATGCTGACACTACAGAACAGAGGTGGCAATTTCCCATCTTTGTGCCACATCCATGCCAGTGTTTAGGACGTCATGTGACATGCATCAGGCGCTGCAGTGAGATTGACTGCATGGGATGTGTCGCACTGCTGAAATACGGTAATGTATGACCCTCCGCTGCCACACTCTGCACCTAACCAGGAGCGGGCCCCCTAATCCTCCTGCCCCCCCCCCCCCCCCCCACGATCGCTTGCTAGAGTCGCGGGAGCTATTGTTACACCCCTGCCCCCTTTGTTGCCCCCAGTGCCAGCTGATGTGCCCCCACAGAGAAGAGATATCGGAGGATGAAGACGGACACAAGAGGGAAGTTAGCGGCCTACGCTAAGAGTACTCTACAAGGGTCCTTGGGGGAGCAGTATAAATTGGGGGGAGACATAGAGGGACATCACCAGCTCTGGGCCCTGGGCAATAACAGACCACCACGCTTTACAGCAAGATCTTCTGCCTGAACTAACTGATCATTTTGACTGATTTCAATGAAATTGTAGATCATCGGGGGCTCTGTATGGCTGATATTGTGGTGAAACCCCGCCCACAGAATGATGTTAGCACCTTAGGGAGCCTTGTTGCATTGTGGGAAATGAACAGCTGTTTCCAGCTGCCCTACAACCAGTATTTACCTCTATCCATATCTATAAAAAAGAAAAAAAAACAACCTTTTAGCCTATCACACTGTTAGGGGGTGTGGTCATAGATAATTACAGTTGGTGCTCTCTGATTTTTTTCATGTCTGCCAGTAGTAAAGATGATTAGTAGTCAATTTGGGAGAAGCCAAAAAACAAAATAAATCCCTGTAGGTGCACTACAGACACCACAACAAGATCTAGATAATAATCGGGGATATACTGAAGACACAGGAAACCAAACATTTGCAAAAATACTTTTTCTTTTTAAAAATATTCTTGCAAATTTTTGGTTTCCTGTGTCTTTAGTATATCCCTGATTATTATCTAGTAGTAAAGATGATGACCTGCAGGCTGATTGTGGATCAAACAATATCAACAAATTACATGGTGAATATCAATAATATCTTGAGCTCTCTTCAATTTTTGGTATGCTGAGTTTGAAAAAAAGAAAAAAAAAATGTTTAACTTCTCACTTTGCAATGTATTGACTTATGTTTTTTTCCCCTTTTCGCTACAGTTCCGCTTTAAAAGTAAATCTACTAGCATGGCAATATAGTGAAACAATATATATTATTTGCACAGGGCTTTGGAATCGGTACAAAAATCATCCGACTCCTCAGTTTATGAAACCACCGACTCCGACTCCAGGTACCCAAAATTGCTCCGACTCCACAGCCCTGCATTTGCCTGTAAAATAGGGAAAAACTCCAGCCAATACCTTTACAGCTGGCTGCTTGTCCGCTCCAGGTTTGGTTGTTCAGGCAGGTTCTGGTTTCAGTGCCAAGTAGATGGTACCCGAGGTCACACAGGTAATGAATCTCATGTCCGGTTTTCAGCTTTGTACCCAATATCCGACCATGACGAGGGGGCTTCAGTGGTGGGCAGCTGTCTGGGGTAAAAGAAACCAAGGCTAAGTAGAGGAACTGAACATGGATCACCCTATGTGAGAAAGGGGAGGAGAGAGTAGCGGTGGGAAGTGACCATTGATCATGTGACATCATGTGACAATGGCACAATCCAGCAAATGATAAATCACTGCCTGAGTGTTTTGGGAGTAGCCATAGTTTACCAGCGTGCACCACTTGATTTTGGTCAAGCTTCAACAGAAATCTAACCAAGAATCGACTGTATACTGTTCATCCTAACTATGTACTGCTCAGTGCAGTACAATGCTATGCAGGACCTGAGGAAAAAAGTGAGAGGAGAGCAAAGTGAAGAGGTCACCATTGGGGAAAAGCAGCTTATTGTGCTTTGTGAGGAGTCTGACAGTGAGTGAGGAAGAGGGAGGCAGGAGAGCATCATTGTGTCAAGGCACTTTGCTGATTGCCGGTGACCACCTTAAAGAGAATCTGTATTGTTAAAATCGCACAAAAGTAAACATACCAGTGCGTTAGGGGACATCTCCTATTACCCTCTGTCACAATTTCGCCGCTCCCCGCCGCATTAAAAGTGGTTAAAAACAGTTTTAAAAAGTTTGTTTATAAACAAACAAAATGGCCACCAAAACAGGAAGTAAGTTGATGTACAGCATGTCCACACATAGAAAATACATCCATACACAAGCAGGCTGTATACAGCCTTCCTTTTGAATCTCAAGAGATCATTTGTGTGTTTCTTTCCCCCTTCTGCTCTCATGCACTGAAGTTTTAGGCTGCTCTTTTCTTCCTGCAAACAGCTTTGCCCTTGTCTGTAATTCCTCAGTATGTGAAAGCCCAGCCAGCTCAGAGGATGATTTATCCAGCTTGTAAAAGATAAGAGAGAAGAGAGAAGCTGCTCTAATCTAAATAACACACAGGCAGTGTGCAGAGAGGGGCCTGGAAGGGTGAGTTCATAGCAGAACCACAACACTGAAGAACTTGGCAGCCTTCCAGACACAGGCTGACAAGTCTGACAGGGGAAAGATACATTGATTTATTACAGAGACTGTGATAGCAGAAAGTGCTGCAGTAAGCCAGAACACATTAGAATAGCTTTTGGAACTTGTAGGATGATAAAAAACAGGATGCAATTTTTGTTACGGAGTCTCTTTAAGTATAGGGGGCTCACCAGGGGAGGGTAGTGAGGGGGGCCCAGTAGGGTTTCCCCAGTATGGGGCCCAGAAACTTCTGAAGGCAGCCCTGGGTAAGAGGAAGTGGAGTGTGTGTGTGTGTGTGTGTGTGTGTGTGTGTGTGTGTGTGTGTGTACGTGTGTGTACGTGTGTGTACGTGTGTGTACGTGTGTGTACGTGTGTGTACGTGTGTGTACGTGTGTGTACGTGTGTGTACGTGTGTGTACGTGTGTGTACGTGTGTGTACGTGTGTGTACGTGTGTGTACGTGTGTGTACGTGTGTGTGTACGTGTGTGTGTACGTGTGTGTGTGTGTGTGTACGTGTGTGTGTGTGTGTGTACGTGTGTGTGTGTACGTGTGTGTGTGTACGTGTGTGTGTGTACGTGTGTGTGTGTACGTGTGTGTGTACGTGTGTGTGTGTACGTGTGTGTGTGTACGTGTGTGTGTGTACGTGTGTGTGTGTACGTGTGTGTGTGTACGTGTGTGTACGTGTGTGTGTGTACGTGTGTGTGTGTACGTGTGTGTGTGTACGTGTGTGTGTGTACGTGTGTGTGTGTACGTGTGTGTGTGTTAATAGAATAGACTTTTTCACCTTCTGTTTAAAATAACTTTTCAGCACCCTGTAACTGAAAAAGTACCAAAAAGTAGGTGAAAAAGTACTGCCAAAAGTATTTTCTTATTTGCTGGTGGCTTAAAAGCTGTTTTATTGACATGAAGTGAATTGGACCAGGGCCACAGAGAGTTGTCATGGGTGAGGAGGGTGGATGATGAGAGACAGAGTGACAGCCGCACATCCAGTGAATGATGATGTCTGGCACACGCACCTTTCCCCTCTCCTTTCTGCAGCTGGTTCCTCAGCTGGCTGAGCCTCCTGCTCAGGGTCTTCATTCCTCGCAGGTAGGAAGCCTCATGGTCGGTGAGCAGCTTCTGGACCTGGCGCAGAACTCTGAGAGCCTCTCGCTGATCCGAACAGTTCTGAGAATACAAAACTCAATCATCATTTAAATCCCAACCTGGCCAAAATACCACGTGCTGTACGCCTTTTATGGTTTTTCCCGAGTTTCCCCCTTAGCAGGTTCAAAGTAAAAGAAACACCGCTGCACTCACTCTCCTCACGTCCAGGTGCAAGATTCAGACAGCAATGCCAGAGGAAAAAGCAATATCCGCACTCTGACGGGTGGCATCCAAACGATTTTATTGAGCAACCACGAGACAGACGTAAAAGGCTGACATGTTTCGGACAGCAATGTCCTTACTCATAGCCCAAATATACAAACATTTGCTCACACCTTCATAGCTAGAGACACACCCACAACAGGTGTGCCCCTCACAGACCTTACATCGTTTTAAAGAGACTTATCGAAATTGTATCAAAGTTAGTACAAAAAAGTGAATAGATCCTGAGCATTGAAACTAAATTTATTACACATCAATTATTAAAAGGAATTCAATGTGCAGTACTAAAAAAGTCAATAGATCAAATTTAAATCCTACCTAGCATTTAATCCATCTAGTATGCGGGTTTCTAGCTGCATAATCCAGTATGCTTCCCTGAGTAGTAATCTATAGTAAATATTGCCCCATCTGTGTGGGCGTGCAACTTGTTCAATACCCTGATAGGCAAAACTGCGCATGTCACCGCCGTGCACACTGCGAAAGTTTTTCGCAACACTCGTTGGTCCGGAGAGCCTTTGTCTGAGATGCCGAGTGGTACAACCGACATATTGTATAGTACAGAGTGTACAGGTGATCACGTTGCACATGTTTCTCCTAGCAGATAATGTTTCAATTTTTGTTTGAAAATAACTTCAATTGAATAAGTACCTACAAGTAGGTGAAAAGGTATTGCCACAATTATTCCGAGTGTTTTCTTGCTTCCTGGTGACTAAAAAGGCATTTTATTCAGAAGGTGGGAAAATAGAAAAAAAATGGACCTCACTCAACCTTTATTATAAACCAAATATAAACAAGAGGTTTTGAATCAGGAGGATACCATTTATTGGGTAACTTAAAGGATACCCGAGGTGACATGATGAGATAGACATGTGTATGTACAGTGCCAAGCACACAAATAACTATGCTGTGTTCCTTTTTTTCTTTCTCTGCCTGAAAAAGTTAGCATAACCCTCACTGATAAGTAATTACAGCCATAAAACACTTTCCTATAAGTAAATTGCTTCTGAGAGCAGGAAAGAGATAAAAAGGATCAATAATTCATAGATTTGAGCTCTGGCATACTTCAATAAAGGTGTCATTGAGCAGAGACAGTGCAACAGTAAAAAAACTTAAAACTAGATTTAAATACTGTGGGATATCTAAAAAAGTCATTTTTAGGAGAAGGAGGATGGATACATTTTTTTTCTCATCAGTTTATTTTCACTTCGGATGTCCTTTAAAAGTTAGCCAATAAATGGTATCATCCGGATTCAAAACTTCTTGCTTGTACTGAAGGCTAGCACTGTACAATACTCCACTGCTAAGCCTAATATAAAATTCAGAGCCTCTGCTGGGCTTCCTACCCTCCTCCACACAGGGGGTGTAATCTCCCCCCCCCCCTCCCCCAGCAAACACAAGAATTATAGGGCCCCTACATCTCTTCCCTCCACCCCCAGTGCCAATCATGCTCTTCTGACCGCCTCCCACCCATGTTTAATGGTCAGTTATAATCCCCCCAATTCCCTGCCTGGCAGAGTAAGTGCTGCAGAGCTGTTTATTGATATGTACCTGCCCCCGCGCCATGTCTCCTCTTCCTACCGGCAGCCACTCGCTCAGTGCTGTGTGCCCGGCTCATGATGCATGTCATGTGACCTGGAGCCAGAAGAGGGCAGCATAGAGTGTGCGGGTGTCGGGAGGAGGCGGAGACTCAGCACAATGGGAGCGGGTAAGTATTTATACAGCTCCACTGCACTTATTCTGAGAGGGGTGAAATAGAGGGAGTGCGCCTCCACAGCCCTCCACTCTGTGATTTTAGTTTGGGGGGCATTTTAGGAGCAAAACAAATCTTGGTTTATACTTGAGGATACTTTTTATAGGCGACAATTCGTTAAATGGATAGTATTGGTTCTCAAAAATCTGCAGGAATTTGACCAAGCTTGCAACCGGTTGCAATAATTTATATTTATAGCTATCAGAAAAATGCAACCTAACCATTAGTTTCAAAGTATTTTTTTCAGAAAATGCAACCCGACCAAACCCTATTCTCACATAGAACCCTCCTCTACTGGGCAACTAATAACCCCTCCTGGAGGGAGTAAAGAACCCCCCTGGTGGGCAAATAATAACCCCCCCCCCCCCCCTAGAGGCAAGTAATACCCTTCCCCCCACCTTGGTGGGCAACTAATAACCCCCCCCCCCCCCTGGAGGAAAGTAATACCTCCCCCCAAACTTTGGTGAGCAACTAATAGCCCCCCCCCCTCCCCTGGAGGGAACTAAACCCCGGCAGTTGCAAATAATGACAGCCAGGTGTGAAAGAAGGCGGGGCATAGCAGTGATGCGCAGGCCATTGAAGTTGCAAAATATTATAGGTTTTAATATTTTTCATAACACCGGTAACTAAACCATGTAAAGACAATGAAAAGAAACCACTGACTTACCTGTCCACAGCAGCCACACACAAGATAGAGGGAGACAGCGAGCAGCAGAACAGCCTTCAGCATGGTGAGCCGCTACAAAGACAGCAGTAGAGATAGATGGTTTAGTGTGATCTGTAAGCTTGTAAAATATACACAAGATCACAATTCACCTCCCTGGTGTTTAGCCTGTAATGGTGACGGGCAGGAAAAAGATCAAAGCGGTATGCCAGTCACCATTACGGGAATGTTGCCCAGGAGGGTTTCTGACCTATGGATGTCCCCCAGTATAGGTTAGCAAGGTATAAGTACCTCTGTAGTAGTTAGCCAGCAACAGGTACCTTAGTATATGTGTCCCCCACCTCCTGCTCCCCCCCCCCTTCCCACCATCCTATGTTCCCCTGCACACAGAAGCTGTCCTCTGCCAGGAGAGGAACTGTCACTTGCATGCCTTTTTAACCACTTCACCACTGAGGGGTTTTACCCCCTGACCACCAGAGCAATTTTCACCTTTCAGCGCTCCTTCCATTCATTCGTCCATAACTTTATTATTACTTATCCCAATGAAATGAACTATATCTTGTTTTTTTCGCCACCAATTAGGCTTTCTTTAGGTGGGACATTATGCCAAGAATTATTTTATTCTAAATGTGTTTTAATGGGGAAATAGGAAAAAATTATTATTTTTCAGTTTTCGGCCATTATAGTTTTTAAATAAAGCATGCTACTGTAATTAAAACCCATGAAATGTATTAACCCATTTGCCCCGGTTATAAAACCATTTAAATTATGTCCCTATCACAATGTTTGGCGACAATATTTTATTTGGAAATAAAGGTGCATTTTTTTCAGTTTTGCATCCATCCCTAATTACAAGCCCATAGTTTATAAAGTAACAGTGTTGTACCCTCCTGATATAAATATGTAAAAAGTTCAGTCCCTAAGGTAACTATTTATGTTTGTTTTTTTTATTGTATTTTTTTTTTTTTTAATTACAAAAAAAAAATAAAAATTGGGGAGTGTGGGAGGTAATGAGTTAATTTATTGTGTAAATGTAATGTTTGTATATGTAAAATGCTTTTAGGGTGTAGTTTACTATTTGGCCACAGACGCGCGTGGGGCAGGGCTGCGGCGGTTAGCCCTGCCCCAATGCGGAAGCGCTCCCCCGCATTACGGAGGGGATTTGGGGGGGACAGGGACCCTCGTGCAGCCGCGGGATAGCGGCGTTTTAGCAGGGGCACAAATGCCCCTGCTATTTAGGAGGTCTGAAGCGAGATTTATTCTCGCTTCAGACTCTCTTTAAGGGGCCCATACACCTAACAATTTTCCTGCCGATATACAGCCGTTTCGATCACAGTGATCGAATTGGCTGTGAAATCGCCGCGCACACCGCTGGCAGAACGATCGATTTCCGTCCGAAATCGATCGTTCCCGTCGATTCGTCCGTGCGGGAGATTTTTCGCGATCGCCGCCGGGTCGGGAGTGTGTCGATAGCGGCGTTCGAAGCCTGATGACCGACGCAATACAGCGGGTATACATTACCTGCTCTGGCCGGCGCGAGTCCCTGCTGTCACTGCTGTCTTCTCCGCTCTGGTCTGGTCTCCGGCATGCTTCACTTCTTCCTGCCTGCTCTAGGGCGCTCTACTGTTTAAACTTCCTGCCGGGCAGGAAGAAGTAAAGCATGCTGGACCTGGAGACCAGAGCGGAGACGGAGCAGCGGTGACCTGGGGACTGGAGTCACGCCGGCGGAGCAGGTAATGTATGCGGGCAGGGGGGAGCGGCAGCAGCACCACCACAGATTGTGAACGGTTTCATGCTGAAATCGGTTCACAATCTGTTTGCAGTAAAGGTAGCCATACGGTCCCTCTCTGATCAGATTCAATCAGAGAGGGATCTATCTGTTGGTCGAATCTGATGGCAAATCGACCAGTGTATGGCCACCTTTACAAGGACTTGCAATTCCCATTATGGGCTGTGGGTGGTTCAGGAGCACTTGTTGCAGAAGCACACTACCAGTTGCTTCCTGTCACTAATTACTTGGACTAAAGGAAACATCAGGGAAAACTAACAAAATGAGCTTTACTTACCTGGATCTTCCTCCAGCCCCTGGCAGCCGTTATGTCCGTCGCCGCAGGCACAGAACTACTGCCTCTGTCTTTGGACATCCCGGTTCTTTTTTCCTTGTCCTGAAACCTGCCTTTGTCTCCCTGTTGCCAAACTCTGTTTATCCTGTCAGAGACCTTGCTTTTTGCCTAATCCTTGGTACCGTGCTTATCCGATTTCCTGCTACCGACCCTGCTCACCTGTTGAGTCTGATACTGTCCTGCTCCTTTGCTACTGCGTATGATTGTATGTACTGTACTTGCATGTTATTTGTATACAGTATATCCTCTGTAAATAGTGTTGTGCACTTAGCTAGATTAGTCAGGGAGTTATTTACAGTATATATTTGTGTGTTCAGTGTTTGCCTGTCTGTATATAGCGTGCTGTGCATATGGTTGCATTAAAGTTGCATTATCAGTTTGTATGCACGATTTGGTTATAATAAACTATTATTGCACTTTATACTGAGCTACAGTGTCTGTATCGCTGCACACTGTGGTCATTTACTGTTACAAACCTCAACGGAGGAACAGGAGAACACACATGGACCCCCAACACCCTACCACCACCCCCTACCCCTGCCCCCAACATCTCTCCCCTTCCCCACAGTCCCCGTTCACACTTTCCCAGTATGGTGAAAATTGTTATTCTGCTCCAACACTATGGAACTCCCTACCTCCCCCCATTACAGTTCCCCCCCCCCTCATTTAACATCTTCAAGAAGGCCCTCAAAACTCACCTTTTCACTCTGGCCTACTACCCCTCACTGGAGCTCTAAACCCACAGCTGAACTCTGGTCCCCTACCTCTCGTGTCCCTAACTTTCCCTCTAGATTGTAAGCCTTTGGGCAGGGGCCTCCTCCTTTTGTGTCCTACCTGATCATGCACCTCCATTACTGTGCACCCATGCTATGCATCTGAGTGAATCTAACTTGCCTAATCTCCATGCTCCCATCCAGTGACTGACTAAGCATTACCTTGTACTCATACTGTGCTGTGTGATCTCCATGCTCCATCCAGTGACTAAGCATTACATTGTACTCATACTGTGCTGTGTGATCTCCATGCTCCATCCAGTGACTAAGCATTACCTTGTACTCATACTGTGCTGTGTGATCTGGTTTTCTTTTATTCCTGTATTGTCATTTTGCTGCATGTCACCTCTAAATATTGTCTGTAACCTAAACTAATGTCCAGCGCTGCGTAATGTTGGCACCTTATCAATACAATAAATAAAATTAATGCTTCTGCTTTGCAAAGGTTCCTTTTTCTTGCTAACATGTTGACCCCCCCCCCCCCCCCCCCCGTATTGGGAATATGTGCTCGATGTGTGACATTGTATTCTCGGTTTAATATTTCTTAACCTCCTGAGCGGTATGGACGAGCTCAGCTCGTCCATCACCGCCGGAGGCTGCCGCTCAGGCCCTGCTGGGCCGATTTTCATGAAATAAAAAGCAGCACACGCAGCCGGCACTTTGCCAGCCGCGTGTGCTGCCTGATCGCCGCCGCTAGCAGCGGCGAAAGAGGGTCCCCCCAGCCGCCTGAGCCCAGCGTAGCCGGAACAAAAAGTTCCGGCCAGCGCTAAGGGCTGGATCGGAGGCGGCTGACGTCAGGACGTCGGCTGACGTCCATGACGTCACTCCGCTCGTCGCTATGGCGACGATCTAAGCAAAACAAGGAAGGCCGCTCATTGCGGCCTTCCTTGTTTATTCTGGGCGCCGGAGGCGATCGGAAGAACGCCTCCGGAGCGCCCTCTAGTGGGCTTTCATGCAGCCAACTTTCAGTTGGCTGCATGAAATAGTTTTTTTTTAATTAAAAAAAAACCCTCCCGCAGCCTCCCTGGCGATCTCAATAGAACGCCGGGGAGGTTAATAAACACCCTTGAAACTAAATTTTATTCTCCTGTTTTTGTAAGTGAACCTCAGAGTTAATCAAATAATATGTGTAAATATATTCAAAGTCAATAGAATGATTTTGCAAATTAATTTTTCAGCCAAGAACTGTACAAAGCACAAGTTGTACAGGGAGGGCAGATGACACTCTGTGGAATGCCCAACACAGAATGAGGTACTGACAGGAAAATGAAAACGTGAATATAGATCCGGGCTGAAAGGGTTTCCTTAATACTTAAAGTGAACCTCCGGACTAAAAATCGACTCAGCAGCACTGAAAAGATTTTGTGTTTCTTTAACAGTTTCACAGCATCAGAACTTTGCTTCTCTTATACAAGCCTCATTTTTAACTGCACAGAAGAAAACTGCCCGGGCTTTTTTCCCCTGATGCTGTGCAAAGCATGATGGGATTTCTGATTTTGTTGTTCTCGTTCTGCTGTTTTGGTGCAATTTTTTTTTTTTACATTTTGAATTTGACATTTGAAGCCTAGCGTGTGCAGCTGGGAGGGGTAATCAGGACACAGGACAGTTGGAACTGTGTCTCCTGCTCCTTGTCACCTCCTTTCAACCAAAAAGATGGCTGCCCCCATGACAAAGATGGCAGCCCCCATGAATCACAAACATTTGCCTGTTCTTTTAAAACGGGGTGGGTAAGAGATTATATTACCTATCTATTCTAATTAACATAACTAATGTAACTTGATGACAGTATGTTTGTTTAGGCTGAAGTTCCCCTTTAAGGCCCGTTCAGATCACAAATGCGGATGGCCACGCGTGCGGACCGCGAAGCGTACGAACGCACGCCATCCGCGTTTGTGTGCGTTGCGTGGCTGATCCCATCACTGAAAAGTGAATGGGACAGCCGCGCGTTTTGACAAAACTGCGTGCAGCATGCGTTCCCGGACCTCACAGGACCTGTCCGGAACGCATGCAGTGTGAACATCAGACAGTGCACTCTAGGTTTCCAAAACGCGGCTGGAAACGCGTGCAGTCTGAACGGGCCCTAAGCAGATCCCACAGCTGCCACCAACAATATGGAATATTCTCCTCCAGAACCGATCGGATGGGTTTGGTGAAGTCAAGAGTAACCAAGCAGCTCAAGGTGACCCAAACCACTAGTCAAGAAGGATTCTAAGGTGTCCACAGGAAACATGTTAAATTGTACCTGAATTTCAAATATCTTTTATTTTATTAACCACCAGCCTTCAGGGTTGTGGTCACTTTATGATAACAAGCAATTTTCACATTTAAAAGACATCTGAGGTGAAAATAAACCCATGAGAAAAACAATTGTATCTATCCTCAGTCTCTTAAAAATGACTTTTTTTTAGATATCCCGCAGATTTATATTATACCTACATCTAGTTTTTAAGTTTTTACTGTTTCATTGTCTCTGCTCAATGACTGCTTCATTGAAATATACCAGAGCACAAATCTATGAATTATTGTTCCTTTTTATCTCTTTCCTGCTCTCAGAAGCCATTTACTGACAGGAAAGTGTTTTATGGTTGTAATTACTTATCAGTGAGGGTTATGCTATAGTCTGACTCAATCTGACCCCGTCCCGACCTCGACCGAAACTGTCACTTCCATACCTGATGTTTACATTTTTTCAGGCAGATAAAGAACACAGCACAGATATTTGTGTGCTAGGCGCTGTACATACACATGTCTATCTCATGTCACATTTCCGCTCTGTTGTTCTTTAAGCGCTCATCCCATTCATTCACCAATAACTTTATCACTACTCATCACATCTAAATGATCTATACCTAGTTATTTTGTTTTCTATGCATTTTAAAAGGGAAAAAAAGAGAGAAAAATTAAAATACACACTATTTTCGTTTCTATCCACCATAGTTTTAAAATAAAACAATAATACCATAGATAAGACCCACTCATTTTATTGGCCTATTTATCCTGGTAGTCCCAACATTTAAATTATGTCCCAAGTGCAATGTATGGGGATAATATATTATTTTGAAATAAAATGTGTAGTTTTCTATACTGTGTTTTTGCAGGGCTGTGGAGCAATTTTGGGTACCTGGAGTCTGAGTTGTAAATAAAAAAAAAAGAAGAAAAAAAAAAGGATAAGTTTAATCTGTAATTAAAAAAAGATATTGTTTTCAAACTCCCTTTGCTCATCAAATCAATTTAATATGCTATTAAATTTGGGGTCTGTTACTACAAACTAAAGTGACACTAAAGCGCTAAAAAAACCCTTATGATATAATCAATTGTATGTGTAGTACGGATAATTCATAGAACATGTAAGGAAAAGAGTATATTATTTTTATTTTCAGTTATATAGCTTTTTTTATTTATAACATTGCATCATTCTCTAATATTTGCAGTTTAAAAACTATACTCTGCATGTTAAACTATGAAACAGAGCAAAGCTAATGACCCTTTGAACTTTCCTGCAGGAAAATAACCTTCAACAAACAAGAAACAGATTGAGATAAGTGCTTCAGTAAACAGAACGGTAGCTGACCAAGCTTGGTCTGAGAGCCCGGATAAGCTCCTTTGCATAGATAACAACTGAAGTTTCTGTAAGGTAGCCATACATTAAGGCGAATACACACGCCATAATTCTGCAAACGACGGGTCCGCCAGACTCTCCCGCTGGGCGGGCGTTCTGCCGACAGTAGCACGCGTGTATGAGCCCTTAGGCAACTTGCCGGCCAATAGACCATACGATCGGATGAAATTCGGTGCAGCCAAGTGCATACCCGACCGACAATGTGACCAATTTCAGGAAAAAATTGGTCACATAAGTTGATCGTGCATGCTGCAAGATTTTGGACCGACTTGCTCAATTGGGTGAGCGGCAGTAACGGCGTGCAATTTCTAGACGATTGATCGATTGATCGATCAACGAACATGATGAAACCCCCAGAGCTGCCCCCCCCTAATGTTGAGTGTCCCCCCGGTTCCCAGTGCATGTTATACATTACCTGCCGCTGCCTCCGCTTGTCCCCGCACACGCACCCCACGTGGTTGCCTAGAAAGGAGCGCGCGTATGATGTCAGGTATCATACACGTGGCCACGTTACTAGGCAACCACATGGTGCACGTGTATGCAGAACAGAGTGCACCTGGAGCCTGTGGGGACAAGCGGAGGCCACAGACAAGTGATATATAACATGCACTGGGCAATGGGGGGTGGACACTTAACATTAGAGGGAATGCTATGCGGCGGCGAGGCGGTCGGACGCGGCGTCACAAGGTGGATTCCGGATCGGTTTTAGCATGAAATCGATCGAGAATCGGCCTTCTGTGAATGGGCAGAAGACAGATCTCTCTCTAATCAGATTAGATCAGAGAGAGATTTGTCTCTTGGTCGAATCTGCCCATTATCGCTAGATGTATGGCTAGCTTAACTCTTCCTGTACTGGAACACAAAATGAGACTCTTTCCTTCACTCTTACATGTACTCAGTTACATTGCCTAGGGCCTGATCCATGCTCAGATAGTGCATGAAGAATGTGTAATAGAGGAAGACTCTCCTTATTCCCCTGCAGAGTACCTGCACATCACTCTTACATGTACTCACAGTTACATTGCCTAGGGCCTGATCCATGTTCAGATTGTGCATGAAGAATGTGTAATAGAGGAAGAATCCCCTCATTCCCCTGCAGGGTACCTGCACATCATTCTTACATGTACCCACAGTTACATTGCCTAGGGCCTGATCCATGTTCAGATTGTGCATGAAGAATGTGTAATAGAGGAAGAATCTCCTCATTCCCCTGCAGAGTACCTGCACATCACTCTTACATGTACTCACAGTTACATTGCCTAGGGCCTGATCCATATTCAGATTGTGCATGAAGAATGTGTAATAGAGGAAGACTCTCCTTATTCCCCTGCAGAGTACCTGCACATCACTCTTACATGTACTCACAGTTACATTGCCTAGGGCCTGATCCATGTTCAGATTGTGCATGAAGAATGTGTAATAGAGGAAGAATCTCCTCATTCCCCTGCAGAGTACCTGCACATCACTCTTACATGTACCCACAGTTACATTGCCTAGGGCCTGATCCATGTTCAGATTGTGCATGAAGAATGTGTAATAGAGGAAGAATCTCCTCATTCCCCTGCAGAGTACCTGCACATCACTCTTACATGTACCCACAGTTACATTGCCTAGGGCCTGATCCATGTTCAGATTGTGCATGAAGAATGTGTAATAGAGGAAGAATTCCCTCATTATCCTGCAGAGTACCTGCACACCACTCTTACATGTACCCACAGTTACATTGCCTAGGGCCTGATAGATGTTCTTTGTTCCTGGCTGCAACCACTTCAAGTACTCTTACCAAGAACTAGTTTTAATTTTTTTTCAACAGCTACCCCACAGCTATATCCTAAGTTTAGTTACAATGTATCTCTGGTGTACATAAAAAACAAAAACAACAACAAAACAAAAAACACACACAGAGGTACACAAAGGCTTAAAAGTTAAAATGTCCCAACACGTTGTCTGTTTAATAAGAGTCACTGGAATCCCCGTATCAGCTGGGTTTCGGTGCGTAGATTTGCCTCCTTGCAGAAAATGGCCCTAGCCACCATATCATATATCATATCACTTATAGAAAAGAATAAACAGGAAAATGTATTTAAAAAAATATAAACAAATATTTATAAAAAATAAATAAACATTGAGGGAGAGATCATTGCCCACCAACAGAGAGCTCTGTTGGTGGGCAGAAAAGGGGGGGGGGGAATCCCTTGTGTGCTGACATGTGCGACCCTGCAGCGAGGCCTTAAAGCTTTAAGGTTTAACAGAGCGGTCCTTAACCACTTTATCCTCATTGACTTATAAAAAAGTCAAGGAGGACATGCGCGCTCCCGCGGCCGATCGCGCGCGTGCACGCGCACTCCCGGCCACGGATTCGGTAGCCCAGGCATCAATGAATCGGGCTATGGTGCCCGTTCACCGATTCCTCTCCCCCGCAGAAAAAGCGACAGCTTCTCTCGGAAGCTTCGCTTTTTCTGAGTCCATGTCCCTCTAAGCGTACATTGTACGCTTAGAGTGACGTCATGTAAACAAACTCAAGGTTGCCATCTTGTGGCCAAAGAGTAAAACTACACATAAAAGTAAAAAAAAATTACATTACACAAATTTTTCCCTAAATAAAACACTATTTACTTCCCACCCTCCCAAAAATACCCACATAAAATGTTTAATAAAAAAAAACAAAAACATTACAAAAAAACAAACAAACAAAAAAAAACACAAATATTTACCTAAGGGTCTACTCTAAACTATTTAAATATCTATGAAATATTTCTATATTAATTTTTTTTATAAGCTTGTAAATAGTGATGGATGCAAAACAGGAAAAATGCTCTTTTATTTCCAAATAAAATATTGTCGCCATACATTGTGATAAGGACATAATTTAAACTGTGAAATAACTGGGACAAATAGGCAAACACAATACGTGGGTTTTAATTATGGAGGCATGTATTTTAAAACTATAATGGCCGAAAACTGAGAAATAATGAATTTTTTCCGTTTTTTTCTTATTCTTCCTGTTAAAATGCATTTACAGTAAAGTGGCTCTTAGCAAAATGTACCACCCAAAGAAAGCCTAATTGGTGGCGGAAAAAACAAGATATAGATCAGTTCATTGTGATAAGTAGTGATAAAGTTATAGGCGAATGAATGGGAGGTGAACATTGCTCGGATGCATAAAGTGAAACCGTCGTCTGAGAGCTTAAGTGGTTAAAAGGAAATAAATATGTCTTCATATTCTTCTCACTTTAGTTATCCTTTAAACCCGTGAGAAAAAAAAATGCATAAGTTACATACTTACCTCAGTAGAGCAAAGTCTCAGTCCAGTAAAAATAAGTAGAAAGTGCCGGCTGCTTACCTGGTAGCAGTGTTCCGGCGAGTCCTCCAGGACGGCCCCTCCTGAGATTGTGTAAGTCCCCCCTCCCAAATCGGAAACACCTTAAGAGAATTAAAATAATTAATTGATGCAGTATAAATCCCACCTCCTCACAATCTCCCACAGTTTATGCAAAGAGAAGAATAACGAACCACACTCCCCTTATAAATAAAAGGTAAAAGTCAGGGTTGGGAACTAGGCGGCCGTCCTGGAGGACTCGCCGGAACACTGCTACCAGGTAAGCAGCCGGCACTTCCTCCCTTCGTCCTCCAGGACGGCCCCTCCTGAGATTTAGCGAGAAATTTACCCTAGGGTGGGATGACTGCTTGCAGAACTTTACAACCAAAAGATTGGTCTTGAATGGAGAGGAGTTTAACTCCGTAATGCTTAACGAATGTCAAATGCCTGGACCATGTCGCAGCCAGACAATCTGTTCCAAAGAGACTCCCGACCTTTCTGCCCATGATGTCGATAAAGATCTGGTCGAGTGTGCTGTAATATGAGCAGGTGCTATTACCTGAGCTTCTGAGTAAGCAAGAGTAATAACCTCCCTAATCCATCTAGACACCGTAGCTATAGAAACCTGAACTCCTGTTCTAGAACCTCCGAAAGCTATCAGAAGGTTAGCTGAATTTCTTCAGTCCTTGGTTCTTCCCAATGGGACATGAAGTCTAAGATGCAATATAAGTACCACCTCATTCTACCTATCCTGAGTGCATTGAATATTACCTTGAATCAGTAGGAGATTTAGCAATGGATTTAGGTGGGTATATCCATTTGTTGTAGAGGCTACGTGGAAAACTAATTACCGGTAACCATACTTTTTGGCTTCTGCTTGCCTCCACCATAGGTGACCAATGAGAGTTAGAATATAACCTCTTCTCAGGATAGGACCACTCCAAGGATTGATTTCTTGGTAGATCCAAAACGATAGAGCTTTATGAATGTGACAAAAGAGGCCCATGCGGTAGCTTCACCCTCATATCCAGTGAGCTTAATTTACCTCTTTTTTAATTGAGAAATTAGCACATAAAGATAAAGATTCCCTGATCCTTGTGGAAATCAGACCTAAGTTTCGTAGAAATAAGAGCGGTAACCTGAAATCAATTCTATTTTTCAGGACAGACATGGATGGTGGTTAAATGTATAGGGCCTGTATTTCTCCAATACACCTAGCCACCGCTGTCACCACCAACAAACATCTAAGTCTGTATAGTGATAGTCTTACTAATTCAGACGAATGGCAGCCTCACTTTAAGATGAGCAGACTGTTGGAATGTAAGTATACTTGAATTCTCGTCTCAGGTACTGAAGTCTAGTAAAGACTTGAGATACAGGGTCTCTTTAAGCAGAGTTTCTCGGAGAGAAATGATACAGTCATGTACCAGGAACAGGTCCCTCTTGGAAGGCCACATAATGGGTTATCAGGTCTAACTGCCCCCGACAGTTAGACGACGGACACCGTAAACAAAGCCGATATTTACAAAACATTGCATTCTTTGTAACTAGGTTATAAAGCAATGGCTTATTAATTAATGAGGTGGGTCACATGCCCATGCCAACACAAGAATGCTTAATAAAGCCCTTTGAAAGGTGAAGAAGGCTGTCTCCGCTCTATCCCCTGTATGCTGATGAGTTTCTGGTGCCGGAGCAAAAGGTGTGTGGTGCTGTTGCCAATGGCAACCAGCATATAAAATTCTTACACAGACCATGCCTTCAGATATCGAGAGGCCACTATAAAATGGCCTGACCCTGCTTCACAAAGATCATCCAAGATCTGCAAGAACAATAGCACCTTTACCAAAGGTAGGGCTACAGCAGATGCCAAACCTGTTTTGGTCAGTCTGACGCAAAAAGAATACCTGTGGTCTGATCCTACATCCCTTTTCGAAGTACCCTTTAAGGGGGAAAAAACGTATGCTCCCCCCTGTGCCGCAAAAAAAAAAGTGTTCACACTCTCTGGAGAAAAAACGAACAACATTGTTCCAAGCAGAAACCAGGTAGCTGCAAATTGTCAAACATATTTGTTTGGACACCAGTTCTGAGATGGTTGTTTGCAACTCAACCTACATGCTAGAATAATATCCCTTCCTTTGAGATAAGCTGATCTCAAGGAAGCACCTTGTTCACTGCCCAGCAGAATGTCTGAGCATAGGAAGTTTAAGATTATGGGTGGACTATAAGTCCCACTTGTTAGTTTAAATTGAGTCACAAGTGTAATTCCCAGTGTGAAGATTCACGAATCTGTTTTCCAACCGATTCTCTCATTTCTGGAGAGTACTCCAGACTGCCAGTAGATTAAAGAGAATATTTTCTCCAGTGAAGCACACCTGTCATGCATTTAATTGAGATTCCGATGCCCTGTACAACTCCATAGTCTTGCATCTGTCGTAATAACGAATGGATTTTATAATCCATTCGATTGCAGATTTGGTTGAGAAGTCCATTTTTAGGGAGAGTGTCACTGGATCTGACATCCAGATCGATTTCTCTATCCAACCACTGACATAGAATTGCTGTTTGAAATATTTTGTAGACAGCTTGTGCATAAGCAACAACTGGAATACAGGCAAAATGAAAGACATAGCTTGTCTGTGACCGCCTTTGCTCTGAAAAACTATCAGAGTGTTTTTGATCCAATCCTTTCTGCAGATCCATCCTAAATACTCTACAGTTGTAAAACAACCTGCATATTATCTTAGTTCTTCCTTCATTTTCACAGCTAGGTAAAGCTAGAAAATATCTTCTGTATACTCAGATTGCTGCTATTAAAATCATGTTCTTTCATAAAGATCCTGGGAACACTTGTAACCCATCAAGGAAGTACTCAGGACTGCAATGAAAAAGACTTGGGATTGAATCCTGAATTGCTGCCTCAGCATTTATGTTGCGCTTCTGTCCCGACGGACGGAAGGCGTCTGAGCTGCAGCCATTAAGGTACGCTCAGTAGGCAGTAGCATTTTCAAAGAGCCTCGCCCAAGGACTCCTTACCGAACAGGTGTAGGCTTTCTGAACAGGGAGAGCTAAGGTACTAATCCCAGTCCCCAGTGTCAGAGGTTTTTTTTTTTTTTTGTTTTTTTTTTTTCAAACAAACTTGCCATCAGAATAACTTATGCATCAACCTTGCATCTATTTATATGCAAAAAACAGTGTTGCAATTCAAATGTCTATGTGCAGAATCCCTGCACATAAGTAAAAACACATCTGCTAATAGCTTGACTCCTGTGCATATTCCCTGCACAAAATTATCTTCTGAAAGCACACCTGCTACCAGCATCATTATCTGAAAAGAGCACTTGCTATTGCAAACAGAATGTCTGTGTATAAATATTACACACCATTGTTATCTGAAAATTAGCTTTGCAAACTGAAGGTTTCTGTGCATATTTTTTGCATGTAATTCTGCATTGCATTCAGAACATGTGCCAATCCCTGAACATAACTCCTATCTGAAATGCACCATTGCATTCAGAATATCCATGTGCTAAACCCTGCACATAATTCTTATCTGATAAGTAGCATTGCATTCAGGATCTGTAAAGCACACCTGCTGGCAGATAAACTAAGCATGCATATAATTGTCTGAAAATGTATGCACACAAATCATTAACAGAAAATCCAAACTTGTTATAACATTTGTGCACAAATCATTACATGAAAGTATAACTGCTTTCAGAATAATATGGCCAACCAAAATATGTATGCATGTATTTGCATAATCCGCACCACAGCCATTCATTGTAATCAGCCATGCTTCAATTAAAATGCACAATCCCTGATTGTGGAAAAATCTACTTTGAGACCCAGATTTAAATGATTCCAACAATCAAGCAATTGATTATGTATATGGCTGCTCCCCTGTGGTATGAACGCTTGAATTTGAGGGAATTGCCAGAACAAAAAGGTGTAGCCTGCATAGGGCAAGAGGGTAAAGCTGCCCCGAAAGCTGAGAAAGTTGTAGCCATTTCCTGTTTCATGGGTTTCATCAGGTCAAATAAAGCTACTGTGGTACTTTCAGGTCTAGGAGCATAAGACTTAGACTTGATATAACAGACCAAACAAAGTCTTAGAGGTTCCTTCAGGCAACTTGCAACCACATTTAGTACATCAGCTAGACTTTGAAGTGCTTTTGAGTTTCTGTAGTACAAAACAACTCAAACACCAAGAGTCTTACTAACATGTACCCATTAACAATATGACAGGAGTCTGCAATAAACACTGAAATGTGTTTGCTTACCGGTGGATGTGACCTGACTGCTCAGTCTCACCAGTTGCAGCACTCTCCTGAGCTTCTGTGGTGGGCCCACTTGACTGCACCATGACCCCCTCAGAGCTGTAGCGTCTGCGTGTATAGCATGGCCATGGCGGTTTACAAAACTCGCACTTTCAGCCGCCTAACACGATCAGTACGCATGACGTTTTATGCATGACGCAGTACGCACCACGCGCTCACGCGTATCCAATGATGCATACATGCGACCTATCATGCAAACTTGCGTCATATTCGGGCATGCGGAAAATCCGGCATCTCTGCTTACCGCCGCCATGCCCGCAGAAAGTATAATGAAGAGAGGGAACCTCTCCAGTCCCCTTCATTCAAAATAGGAAAAAAAAAACAGGTAACCTCCTGCTTAGCTTCCAATTCTAGGCCGCACACCAGTAACAAGCCTAAATTATACTTTACAAAAAAAATAAAAAAAAACAAAGAAAAAACAATAAAAATGGTGCAGCAGGTGCCAACAGGCTCCCCTACTGAAAGGAACAACCTTCCCTGGTGCTTCCGTGGTGAGGTCTGGGAAACAAACAAAAAACTGTGGGAGATTGTGAGGAGGTGGGATTTATACTGCATCAATTAATTATTTTAATTCTCTTAAGGTGTTTCCGATTTGGGAGGGGGGACTTACACAATCTCAGGAGGGGCCGTCCTGGAGGACGAAGGGAGGAACAAAAAAGTACACTGGATAAAACACAAAAGTTCTTTCAACCCTCGCAACATATAAGATGCATCGCTCCAGTCTGTCAGTAGCAGGTTCTCAATGCTGGGAAAGGAGTGATCAGACACTGGAGATGATGCCTAGGCAAAATACTGCAATTATAAAACAACTGGATAACTGTCTTTCAAGCTGGTCACTCCAAAGAGAATTCACAAGCACTAATAAATATAAATGAATGGCTATGTGGCTACAGGCTCATACACACGTCAGACCATAGTCTTTGGAAAATGAAAGATCACAGACCAATCTTACCACCCTTCCTGTAGTATAAGAGCCATACTCTACACAGTCTATTCTATGGAGCTGAACTCCCTATCAGACAGAGATCTTACCCCCTTCCATGTAGTATGAGAGCCACACCTACACAGTCTATTCTATGGAGCTGCACTCCCCATCAGACAGAAATCTTACCCCCTTCCATGTAGTATAAGAGCCATACTCTACACAGTCTATTCTATGGAGCTGCACTCCCCATCAGACAGAAATCTTACCCCTTCCATGTAGTATGAGAGCCACACCTACACAGTCTATTCTATGGAGCTGCACTCCCCATCAGACAGAAATCTTATCCCCTTCCATGTAGTATGAGAGCCACACCTACACAGTCTATTCTATGGAGCTGCACTCCCCATCAGACAGAAATCTTATCCCCTTCCATGTAGTATGAGAGCCACACCTACACAGTCTATTCTATGGAGCTGCACTCCCCATCAGATAGAAATCTTACCCCCTTCCATGTAGTATGAGAGCCATACCTACACAGTCTATTCTATGGAGCTGCACTCCCCATCAGACAGAAATCTTACCCCCTTCCATGTAGTATAAGAGCCATACTCTACACAGTCTATTCTATGGAGCTGCACTCCCCATCAGACAGAGATCTTACCCCCTTCCATGTAGTATAAGAGCCATACTCTACACAGTCTATTCTATGGAGCTGCACTCCCCATCAGACAGAGATCTTACCCCCTTCCATGTAGTATGAGAGCCACACCTACACAGTCTATTCTATGGAGCTGCACTCCCCATCAGACAGAAATCTTACCCCCTTCCATGTAGTATGAGAGCCACACCTACACAGTCTATTCTATGGAGCTGCACTCCCCATCAGATAGAAATCTTACCCCCTTCCATGTAGTATGAGAGCCATACCTACACAGTCTATTCTATGGAGCTGCACTCCCCATCAGACAGAAATCTTACCCCCTTCCATGTAGTATAAGAGCCATACTCTACACAGTCTATTCTATGGAGCTGCACTCCCCATCAGACAGAGATCTTACCCCCTTCCATGTAGTATAAGAGCCATACTCTACACAGTCTATTCTATGGAGCTGCACTCCCCATCAGACAGAGATCTTACCCCCTTCCATGTAGTATGAGAGCCACACCTACACAGTCTATTCTATGGAGCTGCACTCCCCATCAGACAGAAATCTTACCCCCTTCCATGTAGTATGAGAGCCATACTCTACACAGTCTATTCTATGGAGCTGCACTCCCCATCAGACAGAAATCTTACACCCTTCCATGTAGTATGTGAGCCACACCTACACAGTCTATTCTATGGAGCTGCACTCCCCATCAGACAGAAATCTTACCCCCTTCCATGTAGTATGAGAGCCATACCTACACAGTCTATTCTATGGAGCTGCACTCCCCATCAGACAGAAATCTTACCCCCTTCCATGTAGTATGAGAGCCACACCTACACAGTCTATTCTATGGAGCTGCACTCCCCATCAGACAGAAATCTTACCCCCTTCCATGTAGTATGAGAGCCACACCTACACACTCTATTCTATGGAGCTGCACTCCCCATCAGACAGAAATCTTACCCCCTTCCATGTAGTATGAGAGCCACACCTACACAGTCTATTCTATGGAGCTGCACTCCCCATCAGACAGAAATCTTACCCCCTTCCATGTAGTATGAGAGCCACACCTACACAGTCTATTCTATGGAGCTGCACTCCCCATCAGACAGAAATCTTACCCCCTTCCATGTAGTATGAGAGCCACACCTACACAGTCTATTCTATGGAGCTGCACTCCCCATCAGAGAGAAATCTTACCCCCTTCCATGTAGTATAAGAGCAACACCTACACAGTCTATTCTATGGAGCTGCGCTCCCCATCAGACAGAAATCTTACCCCCTTCCATGTAGTATGAGAGCCACACCTACACAGTCTATTCTATGGAGCTGCACTCCACATCAGAGAGAAATCTTACCCCCTTCCATGTAGTATGAGAGCCACACCTACACAGTCTATTCTATGGAGCTGCACTCCCCATCAGACAGAAATCTTACCCCCTTCCATGTAGTATGAGAGCCACACCTACACAGTCTATTCTATGGAGCTGAACTCCCCATCAGACAGAAATCTTTGCAAGATGCTGCACACAAAGATGCTGTACACATGCAACAGATCAGTATCTGCAACAGATCAGTTCCTGCAAAATGCATTCATAGTCTGAGATCTGCAGATCCACATACACACCTTGTTTAACAGACATTCATCTGCAGATCAGATTCACCAGGATGGATTTTCAGATCTGCAGATGAATGTCAGTTAAACAAGGTGTGTATGATGATCTCATAGTCGACTATGAATGCAATTTGCAGGAACAGATCTTTTGCAGATACTGATCTTTTGTGTCTGTACAGCATCTGTGTGTGCAGCATCTTGCAAAGATTTCTGTCTGATGGGGAGTTCAGCTCCATAGAATAGACTGTGTAGGTATGGCTCTCATACTACATGGAAGGGGGTAAGATTTCTGTCTGATGGGGAGTGCAGCTCCATAGAATAGACTGTGTAGGTGTGGCTCTCATACTACATGGAAGGGGGTAAGATTTCTGTCTGATGGGGAGTGCAGCTCCATAGAATAGACTGTGTAGGTATGGCTCTCATACTACATGGAAGGGGGTAAGATCTCTATCTGATGGGGAGTGCAGCTCCATAGAATAGACTGTGTAGGTGTGGCTCTCATACTACATGGGAGGGGGTAAGATTTCTGTCTGATGGGGAGTGCAGCTCCATAGAATAGACTGTGTAGAGTATGGCTCTCATACTACATGGAAGGGGGTAAGATCTCTGTCTGATGGGGAGTGCAGCTCCATAGAATAGACTGTGTAGGTGTGGCTCTCATACTACATGGAAGGGGGTAAGATTTCTGTCTGATGGGGAGTGCAGCTCCATAGAATAGACTGTGTAGGTGTGGCTCTCATACTACATGGAAGGGGGTAAGATTTCTGTCTGATGGGGAGTGCAGCTCCATAGAATAGACTGTGTAGAGTATGGCTCTCATACTACATGGAAGGGGGTAAGATCTCTGTCTGATGGGGAGTGCAGCTCCATAGAATAGACTGTGTAGGTGTGGCTCTCATACTACATGGAGGGGGGTAAGATTTCTGTCTGATGGGGAGTTCAGCTCCATAGAATAGACTGTGTAGGTGTGGCTCTCATACTACATGGAAGGGGGTAAGATTTCTGCCTGATGGGGAGTGCAGCTCCATAGAATAGACTGTGTAGAGTATGGCTCTCATACTACATGGAAGGGGGTAAGATTTCTGTCTGATGGGGAGTGCAGCTCCATAGAATAGACTGTGTAGGTGTGGCTCTCATACTACATGGAAGGGGGTAAGATTTCTGTCTGATGGGGAGTGCAGCTCCATAGAATAGACTGTGTAGAGTATGGCTCTCATACTACATGGAAGGGGGTAAGATCTCTGTCTGATGGGGAGTGCAGCTCCATAGAATAGACTGTGTAGGTGTGGCTCTCATACTACATGGAGGGGGGTAAGATTTCTGTCTGATGGGGAGTTCAGCTCCATAGAATAGACTGTGTAGGTGTGGCTCTCATACTACATGGAAGGGGGTAAGATTTCTGCCTGATGGGGAGTGCAGCTCCATAGAATAGACTGTGTAGAGTATGGCTCTCATACTACATGGAAGGGGGTAAGATTTCTGTCTGATGGGGAGTGCAGCTCCATACAATAGACTGTGTAGGTGTGGCTCTCATACTACATGGAAGGGGGTAAGATTTCTGTCTGATGGGGAGTGCAGCTCCATAGAATAGACTGTGTAGAGTATGGCTCTCATACTACATGGAAGGGGGTAAGATCTCTGTCTGATGGGGAGTGCAGCTCCATAGAATAGACTGTGTAGGTGTGGCTCTCATACTACATGGAGGGGGGTAAGATTTCTGTCTGATGGGGAGTTCAGCTCCATAGAATAGACTGTGTAGGTGTGGCTCTCATACTACATGGAAGGGGGTAAGATTTCTGCCTGATGGGGAGTGCAGCTCCATAGAATAGACTGTGTAGAGTATGGCTCTCATACTACATGGAAGGGGGTAAGATTTCTGTCTGATGGGGAGTGCAGCTCCATAGAATAGACTGTGTAGGTGTGGCTCTCATACTACATGGAAGGGGGTAAGATTTCTGTCTGATGGGGAGTGCAGCTCCATAGAATAGACTGTGTAGGTATGGCTCTCATATTATTATTATTATTATTATTATTATTTTTTAGTATTTATATAGCGCCGACATTACGCAGCGCTGTACAGTATATATATATATATATATATATATATATATATATATATATATATATATATATCTTGTCACTAACTGTCCCTCAAAGGAGCTCACAATCTAATCCCTACCATTGCCATATGTGTATATAATGTAGTGTAAGTACTGTAGTCTAGGGCCAATTTTTTAGAGGGAGCCAATTAACTTATCAGTATGTTTTTGGAATGTGGGAGGAAACCAGAGTGCCCGGAGGAAACCCATACAGACACGAAGAGAACATACAAACTCTTTGCAGATAGTGCCCTGGCTGGGATTTGAACCAGGGACCCAGCGCTGCAAGGCGAGAGAGCTAACCACTACGCCACCATGCTGTCCATACTACATGGAAGGGGGTAAGATTGGTCTGTGATCTTTCATTTTCCAAAAACTATAGTCTGATGTGTGTATGCACCTTAAGGCAGAGGATCAGGACAGCCAGGCAACTAGTATTGCTTAAAAGGAAATCAATACGGCAGCCAACATATCCCTCTCTTCAAGCGTCTTTTATATGCAACTTCATAAAATATGACACATAAAGATGCCTATGCATTACTTGATTTCCTATCTAGAGACTAGCTAGCTAGCTATAGACTATGTGAGATCGGAAACCGTGTGGTCCGTCCAAAGTGGATCAACTCCCACACACTGCAATCGAGATCCAGGCGATTCTCCTCGACTAATCGATCTGAAAGATGTTGTGCCTCCACGCTCTGAACCCAAAAATCCACGGTCTAAATCATGTGAACATTAGCCGATTCCATAACGATCAACCAACATTTTCAATCCTGCTCGATCGAGTACGTTGGTCTATTAGAGCAGATATTGGCAAATTTCCATCAATTGAGCAGAATGGAACATAATCGATTCAGTGCCGATCCGATAAAATAATTGAATGGAACGGTTGGTTGTAAAGGAAAATCAAATAATGTATGGCCACTTTAAGAGATGGCTAAGTTGATGAAGGTCTAAAGGTGCGTACACACATGCGACTATAGTCGTTTGAAACGATCGTTCCAAACGACGATCGTTTAAAAAAAGCAACCAACGATGATTAAGTCTAACGACGGACGAGCTAGATCGTTAAAACCGAACGATCTAGCTTGGCGGATTTTTTCCAACGACGATCGTTTGCAAAAGTAGTACATCGCTGGAAACGGTCGTTCGTACTAGGCTTGACATGCGCATTTCGCTATTTCTCTGTGAAACTTCTCATTTTTATGCGCCAGCGCAATAGTTGCTTTACGTGATGTAACGTTCGTTCTAACGATCAGATCGTTACACACATTTAAAAACTAACTTTACTCAGGTCGTTCTTTCATCAATTAAAAGTTCGTTCGTCGTTCACAACGAACGATCGTTGTCGCATGTGTGTACGTAGCTTTAGTCTATCTGGCCGTGCAGATATAAGTGGATCTATCAGTTAATAAAAGGTTGATTTCCTCATATAACAGAAGACACCTGTGGAGATCACAGTTTTGCCTCTACACTATAAGCACACTGACCTGATCTCTGTCCCAGTATGTGCAGCAGCTTCTGCTGTGCCCCCAACACTCACCATGTGGATGTTGTCCCTCTGCTGTGCCTGCTGTGTGATGGGAAGGATGAGGAGAGCTCAGAGTGTACAGCAGAGCTTATTACCCTCCACATTCCTCTCTGGCCAGAGAAGCTGCCAGTCACCTCCCTGTACAGCAGCAGCAACAACAACAAGTCCTGTTTGTGAAAGATCCAGAGCTGCACCTGCAGAGCATTACACCACCCCGCAGAGCATCACAGCTGAAAAACACACCGCCACAGCGCCCCCCCCCCCCCCCCCCCCCCATGCTGAACCCAACACACCCCACTGGCTCACATCCCAATAACACCAGCCAATGTAACAGCAAGTTTCCCAATAACACCAGCCAATGTAACAGCAAGCTCCCGGGTCTGGCTACCGGTGGGATGGATGCATGCAGAATACTTTACAGGCATGGATGATTTTGTGACACAACTAAGCAAGAAACTTTGGCCCTGATGCACAAAACTTCTCTAATGGACTACGCCCCCCCATGGAAACAGAAATATTGTTAACATCCTGTGCTTTCAAATGGGCTTATCTGCCATCTCTGCCACAGGCAGTCATGTGACACAGGGGAGATCAAATTACATCTAGTGATTAGACACAAATGAGGGGGAATTAAACAGGCTAAACTCTTTAAATACATACAGGGCGCATTTCTGTTATGTTTTCCTTGTGTCATGTGCAAGAGTTCAGGTCCACTTTAAAGTGGTATTAGGACAACTATCGCTAAAAATTGGACTTTTAAACTACATACATATAAAATGTCCAATTCTCTGAGAGTAAAATGCACTATAAAGGACTTGCTCCCTATGTTGCTGTCACTTACAGTAGGTAATGTGAAAAGCTGACAGATCTGAAAGGATCTATACAAAGATGTCAGTCAGCCTTCCCTACTCCTTTGTACACTATTTTGGCATTTTGGACTTAACAACTGCTGTTCAATAAGTGCTTCTGAATATAAAGAAATACCCTTGAATCCCTTGTGACAGACAAACGCAGGGGGGGATTACAGCTGCCCAGAATCCCCCCCTCAGACCAGGGCCGGTGCAGTGTCTGGGGACAGGCACAAGTTGAGACACCAGAATATCTGCAGGCGTCCTGCAGCTCACAGCACCGCCCCCTTTCTTTCCCTACTACAGTTGACTTTAAATGCAGCAGCAGCGCGTGTACAGAGCATGGAGCAGCAGCGTGTGTACAGAGCATGGAGCAGCAGCGTGTGTACAGAGCATGGAGCAGCAGCGTGTGTACAGAGCATGGAGCAGCAGCGTGTGTACAGAGCACGGAGCAGCAGCGCGTGTGCAGAGCACGGAGCAGCAGCGCGTGTGCAGAGCACGGAGCAGCAGCGTGTGTACAGAGCATGGAGCAGCAGTGCGTGTACAGAGCATGGAGCAGCAGCGTGTGTACAGAGCATGGAGCAGAAGTGTGTGTACAGAGCATGGAGCAGAAGTGCGTGTACAGAGCATGGAGCAGAAGTGCGTGTACAGAGCATGGAGCAGCAGTGTTTGTACAGAGCATGGAGCAGCAGCATGTGTAGTGTACAGAGCACAGAGCAGCAGCGTGTGTACAGAGCATGAAGGAGCAGCGTGTGGTACAGAGCATGGAGCAGCAGTGTGTGGTACAGAGCATAGAGCAGCAGTGTGTGTACAGAGCATAGAGCAGCAGGTTGTGTACAGAGCATAGAGCAGCAGGTTGTGTACAGAGCATAGAGCAGCAGGTTGTGTACAGAGCATAGAGCAGCAGGTTGTGTACAGAGCATAGAGCAGCAGCGTGTGTACAGAGCATGGAGCAGAAGCGTGTGTACAGAGCATGGAGCAGAAGCGTGTGTACAGAGCATAGAGCAGCAGGTTGTGTACAGAACATGGAGCAGCAGTGTGTACAGAACTTGGAGCAGCAGTGTGTACAGAACATGGAGCAGCAGTGTGTACAGAGCATGGAGCAGAAGCGTGTGTACAGAGCATGGAGCAGCAGTGTGTGTACAGAGCATAGAGCAGCAGGTTGTGTACAGAGCATGGAGCAGGCGTGTGTACAGAGCATGGAGCAGAAGCGTGTGTACAGAGCATGGAGCAGCAGCGTGTGTACAGAGCATGGAGCAGCAGCGTGTGTACAGAGCATGGAGCAGCAGCGTGTGTACAGAGCATGGAGCAGCAGCGTGTGTACAGAGCATGGAGCAGCAGTGTGTGTACAGAGCATGGAGCAGCTGTGTGTGTACAGAGCATGGAGCAGCTGTGTGTGTACAGAGCATGGAGCAGCTGTGTGTGTACAGAGCATGGAGCAGCAGTGTGTGTACAGAGCATGGAGCAGCAGTGTGAGTACAGAGCATGGAGCAGCAGCGTGGGTACAGAGCATGGAGCAGCTCTGGGGAACTTAGAGCCAGGAAAAAGCACAGCCCTGTGCCCTGCTGTGTGAATGCTTCTCTTTCCCCTTCATTACCAATGTCGCCTGTCCTCATTATTATCTGTATTCAAACTGCTCCTGATCGATCCCGTTGTCGGTCGGGAAATTGGGGGTGGAGCTGCAGGGACAGACAGATACTTCTGTGGCAGCAGCAATAAGATGGGGTGGAGCTGCAGAGACTGACTGCTAGGTCTGTGGCAGCAGCAATAGGAAGGGATGGAGCTGCAGGGACGCTGTAATGTAGGTTTACAATAACATGGATTAGAAATATTTTTTTTTTTTTCAAATTCTTTATTTATTCACAGTGAAAAAAAGATTCATGTACAAAAAATTCCCATACATTCTAAAATGAGCAATATAAATCCATCAATCATCTCTTAAGCTCAGTCAATACACATAATCAATCCTCCTAACAGTATACCTTCATTATACAATATACAATATACATATCTACTCTCATCTCTAAATTCCATCAACTAATCTAAATTCCAATAAAACAAAGCGTTTCCATCCCATAGATATAGATTCTCTAATTTACAGAGAGACAAAAGAGAAAAAGCAGACTACCACACCTACCCTATCATTCACATCACACTTCCATCTCCATTCCCATTTATTCCCTCACACTTCACGACCCGGGTCCAGTTCCCCTTTTTCTCAACATGCTGTTATATTTCTACATTTGTATCCCTCCCTCTTGCCTGTGGTCACAGGGCCCCCATTATCCATTTGTATTCATCTAGTTTAATAAATTCTTCCCATTTATCCCATATAGCTTTAAACTGTTGTTCTTTACCTCTCAACATATAAGTCAATCCTTCCATGCGTTGTATATGGAGAATCTCTTGGAACCATTCAGTTAAAGAGGGTGCTAGATGTGACTTCCAGTTTCTCCCAATCAATATTCTTGCTGCATTAATCATATGACAGTTTAAAGTTTTCCTATATTTATTCACACTGTACTCGTTATGATGTATTAAAAAAGTGGCTGGTTCGTCTATTATTGTTGTGTCTGTTATCTTAATTATATACTCTTTAACAGCCTTCCAGAAGCCTCTTATCCTTGAACAGTCCCAAAAGATATGGAAGAAAGTACCCTCCTCCTCCCCACACCTCCAACAAATCCTATCCACATCCCCATATATCTTATTCAGTTTAGTTGGTGTCATATACCATCTAGAGAGTACCTTATAACCGGATTCCTGTATCCTTGCTGAGATTGAAGTTCTATATGATAATTCTATTATTTTCCTCCACTGCTCATCTGAAAAAGAGCAATTCAGGTCTGTTTGCCATTTTTGTCTCAATTGGATCGTCTGATCTTCTTTATCCAATAATTCTCTATAAATTTTTGTCATCACCTTTTTAACTCTCTGCGTTGATCCACACATCTGTTCCATTTTTGTTAGATTTCTGGAGAACTCACCCTTCTTCCCCTTTGACACCACAAAATGGTGGAACTGCATCAATTTCCACCAGCTTAAATTAAGGGATGGGAATTCCTCCCCCACCTCTGTTAATGTTTTCCAATCCTCTCCTTTCAGTAATGCTCCCGCTCTAATTCCAAGTCTATCCCCCCCTTCTATTCCCCCTGTCTTATCACATCCTAACTTAAAGTCCGGGTTATCTATAATTGGCATAAGTGGGGAAGGGGTGGGGGCTAAAAGATTTTTATCTCTAAACTTGTTGAATGTTTTTATTGTATGGTTCACCAGTAAACTCGCCGGATGCTGACTCTCATATGAAGAGGTGTACCATAATATATTATATAGTGGGAATTCTACCATATTTTGTTCAATATCTATCCATCTCCTCTCCTCAGGGTTCCCATGCCAATCAACTGCTCTTGCCAAGACCGCTGCATTGTAGTATAGATATGGATCTGGGACCGCCAGGCCTCCCTTGTTCTTAGGTTGAGTTATTCTAGTGAATTTTTGTCTTGGTGGTTTATCCATCCAAATAAATCTTGTAAATTCCCTTCTCATATCTGCAAAATACTTCATGGGTATAGGGATGGGTAGTGTTTGAAACACATATAGGAGTCTTGGCATAACGTTCATCTTTAATATATTAATTCTTCCAAGCATTGATAGTTTAATCTTTCTCCATCTTAACAGATCTTTTCTTATATCGGTCAGCAAAGAGCAGTAGTTTAGCTGGTATATTTTTTGGATCTCACCCGAAATTTTTACTCCTAGATATGTAAATGCCTCCCCCACCCATTTAAATGGAAAATTTACTTTTATATTATCAATTTCTGTCATTAGTAAATTGATCCCCATAGCCTGGCATTTTTCCCAATTTATTCTAAAGTTTGAGATCTCCCCATATCTCCCAAACTCTAACATTAGATTTGGAAGCGAGATGTGTGGATTTCGTAAATAAAATAATAAATCATCCGCATAAGCCGCCACCTGATGTTCTTTTTCTCCCACCTTTACCCCCATTATATCCCTATTGTTCCTAATTGAATTCAAAAATGGCTCCAAGACAATTGCGAAAATCATTGGTGACAGTGGGCATCCCTGGCGTGTCCCATTATGGATCGTTAAGGGTTCCGAGAGGACCCCATTAACCCTCACCCTAGCTGACAGTCCCCCATACAGGGCAAGGATCCAAGTCCTCATGCTCTCCCCCAGGCCAATATGTATCAATGTCGCTTTCAGAAACTCCCAGCTGACCCTGTCAAATGCCTTTTCTGCATCTGTTGACAACAACATGACAGGGTCAGCTGAGGTCCCAACCCACTGCACAAGATCCAACGTTCTAATGGTATTGTCACGCGCCTCTCTATTTGGCACAAACCCTACCTGGTCCGCATGTATAATCCCTTGCAGCCAGGGAGACATTCTATTTGCCAGTATCTTAGCATATATCTTTAAGTCCACGTTTAGCAAAGATATTGGCCTGAAGCTAGAACACGAGGAGGGATCCTTACCCTGCTTATGTATCACCGCTATATGCGATTCCAGCGAATCTCTACCCCACTTACTCTGTCTCCCTCCCTGCTCAACCAGTGAGTTTAAAGCTCTTAACCAGTGAGGTTCTAATTCCTTGCCAAACTGTTTATAGTATTCCAAGCAAAAACCATCTGGCCCAGGAGCTTTACCATTCGCCATACTCTGTATGGCCATTCTTAATTCCCTAGCCGTAATGGGCGCCTCCATTTTATCTATCTCACTTTGATCTATTTTTTTCAAGCCTGAGCTTTCTAAATACCGCGTTATTTCTTCCTCACTAGGTTTCTTTGTTTTTAAATTGTATAATTTTTCATAGAATCGCCTGAATACTTCAGCCTGGGCTTCACTACTGTGATGTTTTATTCCCTTAGGATCACATATATATGGGACATAGCTTGCTGTCTGTTGATCTTTTAAGGCTCTAGCCAACATCTTACCCGCTTTATCTCCATGTTCATAAAAGTGTCTTCTACATCTCTGCGCTGCATAGCGTGCTCTTACGAACATCATTGATCTCAGTTTCTCTCTTTCCGCCGTCAGATTGCCCAGAGTCTCAGGAGTCTGCATATTTTTATGCTCACCCTCTAGAATAGTTATTTTATGTATACTTTCCAACATATCTCTCTCCCGTTCCCTCTTTACTCTACTACCCTCTTGAATTAATATCCCACGAATCACACACTTATGTGCCTCCCATATTACTGTGGGGGAGGAATCTTCCACATTATTAAAACCAAAATACTCCTCTATTTCTCTTGTTATTTTTTTAGCTGTTTCCTCCCTTCCCAGCAAGGATACATTAAGTCTCCAGCTACTGCCTCTTTTTTTCCCACCTGTGTTTCCCATTTCAAGAAACACCGGGGCATGGTCCGCCAAGGTAGTTACTCCTATTGCCGAGTCTATTCTTTCAGAGAGCAAATTATGTGAGACCAAGAAATAGTCCAATCGTGAGTAAGTACCATGTGGGTTCGAGTAGAAGGTGTAGTCTCTCTCTTTTGGGTGCTGAACACGCCAAATATCTATCAGCTGGGATTTAATCAGTCTCTGCCTTCCCCTGCGCACAGCCGCCAAAGAGAGACTAGACCTTCCAGTGGACGTATCAACCCCAGGGTCGAGAGTAAAGTTAAGATCCCCTGCTATAATCTTAGAGCCCTCTGCAAACCCATCCAATGCTTCCAGAGCTCTGTCCATGAATGATATTTGAGCCATATTTGGGGCATAGATATTCCCCAATGTTAATTTCTGGGAGTTAAAACTTCCCTTAATATATAATATTCTGCCCTCCCCATCCACATAGCTTTCAATGTTTTCAATTCTTACTGATTTAGCAATCAAAATTGCTACTCCCTTCGTCTTAGAGTCCTGGGAGTTACTATAATAGATGTATGGGTATCTTTTATCAGTCAATCTAGGGTGCACCTGGCCCCTTAAATGTGTCTCCTGAATAAATGCAATATGTATGTGGGCTTTATGGAGATATTGCATCAGCATCGTTCTCTTTTCGGGAACGTTTAGGCCACAGACATTTAGGGATACCATCTTAAGTTGGCTCATTTATCGCACCATGGATCATCAGAGATAATGCAAGCATGGGGGGCTGGATCCCATTAGTCGTATACACATACCAAAACATAACCCCACCCCATTCACCCCACTTCGCATTCATTTCAAGTATTGGCAAAAGCCAAACAACCATTCCAAGTGGATCACATCCACTCTGTCCCCTATGGGGACACTCGAGACCATATCTCTCCATAGGAGGACCTCCATATCCTCCCACAAGACCCATTTTCATGGTTTCTGAGGGTAGAAGTGTACCCATGATTCGGCCACCCGCTCACCCTACCAGACCCGCTCCTCCAACTCACCCCCCGCTATTTCTCATCTCCCCCCCCCCGCCCCCAGCGCCAGGGGGCGGCAGCAGACCCCCGGCGGCGTGCGCCCGACCCGCGCCGGGACAATTCTCCCGCGCGCGCGTCGCCCGCAAGGCCCCCCGGGGGGCCGCCCCGCCGCCCCCCGGCGCCAGGGGAGGGGGGGGGGAGGCCCAACAGGCCCCCCCCCCCACCATCCCCCAGGGGAGAGGGACCACGGGAAGCGGGGGGGGGGGGGGCCGCCCGATATTCAGGCGGCCCCCGGGGGGGCCCCAGGGGAAGCCCACCCCCCCCACCGGAGATCATCATCTCACATATCCCTCCAAATTATAAATATACTATTGTCCATTAACCATACATGTGGAAGAGAGAGAAGAAAAAAAAAAAAAAAAAAAAATTCTTATTAACACTTAACATATACGTGCATATATTATCGCGTCTAGTTAAAAATGGCGCCAGACATCGTTTTTATATAAATGGCGCCTCATAGGAAATCATTGCAGAATGCTTTTTATCGTTTTTGACTATTAAAAAATGGCGCCGATGTCCTAAACGATATTTTTCGTTTTTGTGTCTCTGTTTTGTACCTTTCTAAACGATATTTTTCCCTTTCCCTTTATTTTATATTTATTTTATATTTCATAAAAACGTTAATTTTCGATCATTAATTCTTTTAACCTTGTTTCTTTCAGTGAATACTTTGATTTTATGTTTAATTCAGCACTCATGTGTATGTGAAAAATTTTTTTTAAAATAATTAGGGAATATAATTATAAATATATAGATCCATGAAAAAAACTTTTTTTATCTTGAAAATATTATTTTATTTGTTTAAAATAAAAGATATATTTTTCACTTCCAATGAGACTCGAACCTGCAAATGTAAAAGTGTTAGAACATAAGCCATCTGACTTACCCACTGCTCTACGTCTTTTTTTTTTTTTTAAACTTTTCATTTCCAGTACTTGTCTTCATAGTTATTATCCCAGAAATAGCACCATCTAGTGTTCAAATGAAATATCGTCCTAAATAGCATTGTATTGTTCCAAATAAATGTAGTATTCCCTGAATCCCTAACAGTGTCAACTAAAATGTCTAATGAAATTTATTTATGTATTTTTATTTTATTAATATGATAAAAAAATCCATCTTCTACAGTAACAAGAGGGATCATTAATCATGTTATCATTTATCATTATTTTTTAAATATGGGTCAGTACTTATGCATATGTTTCATTAATTATTTTATATCTGTTCTGATAATAAATTTGTAATCTATCAATATACATGAAGTAAGTGTACTATATGTGTAAAGTATCAATTGTCGTTCTAAAATTAAAAGGTATAATTTTTACTACCACTTAGATTTGAACTGGAAAATGTAAGAGTCTTTTCACATCAGCCCTCTGACCTAACCACTATACTACAGCCTTTTTGTCTATTATACCAGTTCATGTCTAATACTTGTTTTCATATTTTCTTCCCCTATAAATAGCACCCTCTACACTTTAAATTAAATACTGACCTAAATTGTATTATTTATTTCCACATGAATTGAGTATTGGACCAAAAATTGTAATAAAAATGTGTAATGAACACCTATTTTTATTTATTAGATAAATTAATATGTTCAGAAATTTCAAAAAATTGTAATGTTGCCAATAGGGCTAATGATCATAACTTACTAATATAGCAATATAATTGATGCTTCCTGACCTGCTGTTCCAACTGATTGATGTCCCACCAGGTCCGGCTGCACCCACCGTAGTCTTCAACAAGCACAGTGATCTGCTCCCCTCCATCCCTCTTATCGCCCACAGCACCCCTCAGACCTGTTTGCACCCAATTACCCATCAATCACTCATCAATCACTCCCTGTCACTAGCTGTCCATGCTATTCTTTAGATTAGTCCCATAACTGCCCCCTGGTGGCTCCTTATCACCCCCACACACCGTCACATCCTCCCTAGACCACCCCCCAACACAAACACCCCCCTCCCCCCACCCTGTGTACTGTACACATCTATCCTTCCCTATAATCACCTGTCAATAACTTATCAATCACCCGTCAATCAACTATCAATCTACCCCTGTCACCACCTGTCATGGCTATCCATCTGATCATACCCTAACCTGCCCCCTGCTGGCGTCTGATCAACCATGCACACCCTCAGATATCCCGCAGACCCGCTGTCAGATCCCCGCACAAGTACATTGTTTACCTCTGTTCTCTCCTCTACACACCCAGTAATCACCCATCAATTACTCATCATCAATGACACCTTCACCACCTGTAACTGCTACTCATCAGATCAGACCCTAATCTGCCCCTTCAGTGCACTCACTCACCCGCCACACCCTCAAATAGTCCCCCAGACCCCCTTATCAACTTGCCAGTGCACTGCTTGCATATATTCTCAATTCTAATCACCTATTGATCACCTATAAATCACCCCGCTCCCCCTGTTACCACATGTCACTACTACCCTTTGGATTGTACAATAATCTGCCCTTTGTGGGTACTAAATCAGCCGCCACACCCTGCTCACTCGGCCACACCCTCACATCCCCCCCTAGATCCCCTTCCGATAACCTCCCTAGTATATTGATTGTATCTATTCTCCCCTCTAATCACCTACTAAGACATCCTTGAAGAGGGCCGTTTCTTGGGCAGTGCGGGCATGGTGACCACCCTGGCCGGAGACCGGTAAGTTTAAGAAAGGGTGCGCAGGCAGAAGTAGAAAACTGCTATGGAGTTGTTGAAGGTCGGTGCAGCAAAATGCAAGAATATTACAAGCTCAATCACCTACCTTCACTCTTCCTAGTCTGCCTGTGTTCAACGTCAAGTCATCATCACTTCACCACCGTGTGATGATACCTTATTTCCTGTAGCGGTACTGCAGGCAGTCAGTGCTTGGCGCCCATGGAGGAGTCTGTTTTTCTGTGCTCTCTTCATCATTGTGTTTTCCTGCTCCCTGCTTGCTCCTGTATGAGCGGCTGGTCACTAGTAAGTAGGCAGATGTACTTGTGACTTGTACCTGTGTGACTATCCATAAAGAGTAAGGGTTCTCAAGTCCACGGGGGATGGGGGGGGATGGTTGAAGTGCATAAATTTTACGGCCTCGTCCTGGGTGCTATTTGGGATAGCAGCTGTCCGGCCCATCAATCACCTCCTGTCACCACCTGTCACCCCCTATCACTCCTTTTCATTCAGATCATGCTCTAATCTTCCCCCCTGCGGGCTTGTGTTTACCTGTCTATCACCTGTCTAAACCCTCACCCTCCCCATTGTTGTGAGTTAATTTATTTTTATGATCACTGCCAGTACTTACTTAATTGTTGTGAGATCCACCGTTATACCACTCAGTACGTAACCGCCAATCCAATAACCTACTATTACTAGTACCCTTTCGGTTGTAAGCCAGTCCAAGATTCACAAAGTAACATTTGTTGTTGCCTTCTCCTTAACATGGGTCTATTGAAAAATAATTTATTGCGGTATTATTGGTAGAGATGGGCCGAACAGTTCGCCGGCGAACGGTTCCCCGCGAACTTCAGCGGTTCGCGTTCGCGAACTTTTGCGGAAGGTCGGTTCGCCCCATAATGCACCCTGAGGTGTCAACTTTGACCCTCTACATCACAGTCAGCAGGCCCAGTGTAGCCAATTAGGCTACACTAGCCCCTGGAGCCACTCCCCCCCTAATAAAAGGCAGGCAGCGGCCATTACGCTCACTCGTGTGCCTGCGTTAGTGAGAGTAGGGCGAGCTGCTGCAGACTGTCTCTCATAGGGAAAGATTAGTTAGGCTTAGCTTGTTCCTGGCTGCATACCTGTTCTGTGAACCCACCACTGCATACCTGTTCTGTGAACCCACCACTGCATACCTGTTCAGTGAACCCACCACTGCATACCTGTTCAGTGAACCCACCACTGCATACCTGTACTGTGAATCCACCACTGCATACCTGTTCTGTGAACCCACCACTGCATACCTGTACTGTTCAGTGAACCCGCCACTGCATACCTGTTCTGTTCAGTGAACCCGCCACTGCATACCTGTTCTGTTCAGTGAACCCGCCACTGCATACCTGTTCTGTGAAGAGATGTATGTGAGGAGTGATCAGCAGTCTGTGGAGGAAGGTGACATGAGGACAAGTAAAGAGGAAGAAGAGGAGACATATGTGAGGAGGAGTGATCAGCAGTCTGTGGAGGAGGGTGACATGATGAGGACAAATAAAGAGGAGGAAACTGTTACAGAGAGCAAAACAGGGTGGAGTCCCGGCATCAGGAACCTCTCAGAGACTCGTCTCTCTGTATCCACAGACTGTACAACGGATGATGATGTCATTGGACAAGAGTCTCCTGCAGATATCCTGGTTACCCCAAATATTCTCCCAGACTCCCCTCACCTGTCTAACCCTGAAGGGCCCCATACCCAGCACAGCTCTCCCCCTGCTGGAGGGTCTCATTCCTGTTCCACATGTGGGAAATGTTTTGTATGGAAATCACATCTTGTCAGGCATGAGAGATCTCACACTGGTGAAAAGCCATTTTCGTGTGCTGAGTGTGGGAAATGTTTTGGAGAGAAAGGAAACCTTATCAGACATGAGAGATCTCACACTGGTGAGAACTGAAGCCATATTCATGTGCTGAGTGTGGGAAATGTTTTGGAGAGAAAGGAAACCTTATCAGACATGAGAGATCTCACACTGGTGAGAAGCCGTATGCATGTGCTGAGTGTGGGAAATGTTTTGGAGAGAAAGGAAACCTTATCAGACATGAGAGATCTCACACTGGTGAGAAGCCGTATTCATGTGCTGAGTGTGGGAAATGTTTTGGAGAGAAAGGAAACCTTATCAGACATGAGAGATCTCACACTGGTGAGAAGCCGTATTCATGTGCTGAGTGTGGGAAATGTTTTGAACAGTGGCGGGTTCACTGAACAGAACAGGTATGCAGTGGCGGGTTCACTGAACAGTACACGTATTCAGTGGCAGGTTCACTGAACAGGTATGCAGTGGTGGGTTCACTGAACAGGTACGCAGTGGTGGGTTCACAGAACAGGTACGCAGTGGTGGGTTCACAGAACAGGTACGCAGTGGTGGGTTCACAGAACAGGTACGCAGTGGTGGGTTCACAGAACAGGTACGCAGTGGTGGGTTCACAGAACAGGTATGCAGTGGCGGGTTCACTGAACAGGTATGCAGTGGTGGGTTCACAGTACAGGTATGCAGTGGTGGGTTCACAGAACAGGTATGCAGCCAGGAACAAGCTAAGCCTAACTAATCTTTCCCTATGAGAGACAGTCTGCAGCAGCTCGCCCTACTCTCACTAACACAGGCACACGAGTGAGCGTAATGGCCGCTGCCTGCCTTTTATTAGGGGGGGGAGTGGCTCCAGGGGCTAGTGTAGCCTAATTGGCTACACTGGGCCTGCTGACTGTGATGTAGAGGGTCAAAGTTGACACCTCAGGGTGCATTATGGGGCGAACCAAACTTCCGCAAAAGTTCGCGAAAGTTCGCGAATGCGAACCGCTGAAGTTTGCGGGGAACCGTTCGCTGGCGAACTGTTCGGCCCATCTCTACCTATTAGGTTCGCGGATTGGAGTTTGCGTATTTGAAGGCATAACGGTTGGTCTCGGCACAAGTAAGTCGTTACGGCACTGAGCAGGAATAAAAAAAAAATGAGGTTGGGAAGGTGATGGTTTGGACAGGTGGTCAACACGCAGGGGGGGGGGGGGGGGACAGGGCCTGATCTGATGGATATGAGGGCTAAGGTGTGACAGGAGGTGATGGGATGGGTGTGCCAGTGGGTGATTAGAGGGGATAATAAATGTAATCAATGCACTGGGAAATTGATTGAAAGGAGGATCTCAGGATTTTGCTGAGTGAACAGTAGTACACACGGGGCAAATTATGGACTGATTTGATGGTTAAGTGTGCTAGGGGGTGAAAGGAGGTGATTGATGGTTCTGTCAGGGTGTTAGTAAAGGTGTCAATAGATGAAATAAATGCACTGGTAATATAATCGCAGGCTATGTGAGGGTGTGGGCAGGTGATTGTGTGGCCGCATGGGGCAGATTAGTGTGTAATGTGAGGGGTAGTAGTGACGGGTAGTGACAGGGGTGATTGATAGGTGATCAATAGGGGATTAGAAGGTACAATATGTGCAAACATGGGACTAGTGAGTTGATCAGAGGGGGTCTGGGGGGTCTTTGAGGTTGTGGCGGCTGATTGGGTGACCGCAAGGGGCAGATTAGAGTCTGCTCTGATGGGTACCACTTACAAGTGGTGACAGGGGTAGATTGATGGCTGATTGACGGGTAATTGACAGGTGATTATATGGAAGGATAGATGTATACGGTACACGGGGGGGGGGGGGGGGCTGTGAAGAATCAGAGGGTGTGGGGGGTGATCAGGAGCCACCAGGGGGCCGTTAAGGGCCTAATGTAAAGAATAGCTTTGACAGATAGTGATAGGGAGTGATTAATGGGTGATTAGGGAGTGATTGGGTGAAAACAGGGGTCTGAAGGGGTGGGCAGGGGGGGGGGGGGGGGGTTGAGGGGTGCTTTGGGCGATCTGAGGGAAGGGGGTGGCAGGATCAGTTTGTTTGGTGCAGACTAGGGTGGCTGCAGCCTGCCCAGGTGGTCCCTCGATCACTGGGACCACCAGGGCAGGTGGCAACCTGTATGATACACGTATTATACATTAGAAGGCGTATTATACGCATTACATGCCGCGATCCAAGGTTTAACAACCCGCCGGCGCTTAAAAACAGCCAGCGGGTTGACGTTGCGGATGGGCGGAAGCTATTGCCGGCGGATGCGCGCAAATCACACCGCACAAACAACGGCAAAACCGTGTCCCAGGACCCAACGCTACTTGGCGTAACGTGGTCCTGAGGCTGACACTTTTGCGCCGCCAATGTACAGTAGGCGGTAGGCGAGTGGATCAACACATTTGTTTATGACAACATGCACTTTTAATTAAAAAAAAAATTATTGTTGACATACACTGTGATAGGGACATAAATTCATAGTGTTAGACAATTAGCTAGTTAGCATGGTACTGATTTAAAGAAGGAGTATTGGAGTTTGCAAGAGAAAAATATATGGTTGGTAATGTAACTGTTAAGTGTGGTGGAGACTTAGTACTAAGGTGAAAATTTTGAAATAGGCTTAGTTGCCGGTTCGAATCCAGTAAATGCTCTTTTTTTATATAGGGATTTATTTATAGATGCACTGATATGTATACATTACAAAAACAGAAATTTAATAAGACATTTTTTAATGAGGTTTAATTTTTTAATTTTTTATATCCCAGCTGCATAACGAATATAACAATGTACGTGTAAAAGAAAGTGGGATGACAGAATAAACATGAGAGACAAGCTATTACTGGCTAAAAAAATGAAGAAAAATAGCTGTAGTGAAAAGTAAAAAACATTGTAATTCATGAAGAAATTATTTTTGAAATAATCTATAATTGATGAAAAAATAGTTAATTAATGTAAAAATAGAAGCAGTATCTATATATATATTCAGGTAAAATAAATTATGAGGTTCAGAAGATTCGAACCTGTAAAATGTTGAACAAAGACCAGCACTTTACCACTGTGCTACAGCTGCTTTGCTCAAAATTGAAGAACATTATTTTAATAACCTTATGCGTAACAACAGTATGTTACACAGCGCCATCTACTGTTCGAATATTTTAAAGCAAACCACGCCACCGAAGGCACTGAGGCATCATGATTCTCAATCGTGCCGTCTAATAAATGCAGGCAGCAGAAGAGAATAGAAGAGAGCTTCACACTACGGATTATTCAAAACGCGGTCAATTAAAGCAAGTGACAGTAATTGAATTTGAAAACCCTATTTCACCTTATTTAAATGTAACGCTCATTACATATAAACGAAAAATACCATAAAAAAATGTTAAAAGAATAAGCATAAAACGAAAAAAAAATATAACAATATAAAAACGAAAAAAAAAAACCAAAACGATATTTTTCGTTTATATGACGTTATCGATCGCTATCTGGCGCCATTATTTGGCCGGCGCCATTTTTCACGGACCCCTATATTATCATATCATCTTCCCCCTCGCCTCTTTCCCAACCTATCCCTCCATCTTCCCCTCCCCTCCCCCCCCCCCATCTAAGTGCACTTATTTTATACCTATATGATATTTTTATCTGTGTTCATTTATTAATAATTGCAATTCACCCTGCAGTATTCTTCTCTTCATACCTTATTTTCATCCTAATTCTGTGTATATAATATATTCGATTTAACTCCCATTAATGACCATATCATACACCAAGTGCACCCCTATTCATCTACAACCTATTCATCTACAACCTATTCATCTTAGTGCACTTATTTTATATCTCTACATCATTTCTATCCATATTCACTTAGTAAAATTATGCTATCAATTCACCATACAGTGTTCCTCTCTTAATACCACATATTCATCATATTTCCGTGCACATAGTGACTGTACATTACATACAAAAATAAAAGAAAGAAAGAGGGATAAAGGAAAAGAAAAGGAGAGAAACCCCCTTAAGAATCTCCGGGTGTCCCCCCCCCCTCCTATCTAAGAATATATCCTCCGGGTTCCAATCGGGCAGTTCTATTGCTGGCAACTCCATTGTCCTAATCATCTCTGGCAAATCAGATGGACGTTTTAAAGTAAAAGTCACCGGTCCCTTACGTGTTATCAATGAAAAGGGAAACCCCCACCTATATGTCACTTCAGCTTTTTGCAGTGCCTGTAAAAGCGGGCGCAATGCCCTTCTCTGCCTCAGCGTGATTGGGGACAAGTCCTGGAACAGAAGTAATGCTTTACCATTATACAGGAACTGTATCTGTTTGCGTGATGCAGCCATAATGCTTTCCTTATCTGAGTAATAGTGCAGGCGGCATATCACATCTCTCGGTTGGTCAGCGTTCCTAGATGGCGGTTTTAATGCTCTGTGTACTCTGTCCATCAAAACTTGCTGCTCAGGTCCCCTTCCTAGGGCACTATTAATTACTTTCTGTAGCGTGTCAGCCAATAAGTCGGGTCCCACCGACTCAGTTAGTCCCCTGACTCTAATATTATTTCTTCGGGATCTGTTTTGTAAGTCCTCCACCTGCGTGCACAATGTCCCTGTTAGCATTTGTTGCTTCACTCTTTCCCTCCGGATATCCGCAACCTCTTCCTGCATCTTTTTAAAGTCCTTTTCCATTTGTGTCGCCTTGGTCTTAATCTCCTCCACCTCTACTCTGATAGCCTGGACCTCCTGCGTGGTAGCCACGAGTATCCTGTCCATTTGTTCTGTTAGGTCCTGCTTTGTGGGAAGATTTTTTAGATACATCCACACCTCTTCTAAGCTGTGCCCCTCTCTGTCTGCCGCTGCAATTCTTGGAGAGCCCCCCGCCTGCTGGGTCTTTTTCTCTGACATTTTGGCTGGATTGACTGCTGGGCCTGGGGAGAAGAACTCAGCTGCTGAGCGCTGCGTACCTTTTGCTGTATTCGCTGTGCTCGCCGTCTGCTGAGGTGAGGCCGGTGCAGTGTTCTCCACGCCCTTCTTCCTGTTCTTTCCTGCCATCAGTCTCTCGATTCCTCCTCCGGAAACGAGGGCATCGGCAGCACCAGCGGCTAGTCGCCCAGGGAGTCCACCTCACAAACACCGGATCCAGGGGGCACAAGCAGCGGATGCAGAGGATGCAGAGAACAGAGGCATCGGCAGTGCAGGCCGTAGGCCGTCCAGGGATCCACCTCACGCCAGCATTACCACGCTACATCGGAGGGGTCGGAGGACGCGGGTCAGCGGGTACGTGCACGAGCGCGCCTACGTCATGACGCACCTCCCTCCTAGTTCACTCCGGATTAGAAATATTTATCCACAATGTTGATTTTTAGTGTATTGGAAAATAATTGATCATAATATTGAACAAAATCAAAAATATATAAGTGAAAAATTGAATAGCGTATGGCCAGCTTGGTATACAAAAAATATTGGATCAGGGAACCAGCAACCAATCCATAAAACAATCTCGTGACTGATCAGGAGCAGAACAGATATGATGGAAAATATTGATCGAAATACTGGCAATCATTCCGTGTTTATGTCCCTCCAAATTTATTTTCGTTCGCTATCCAACTGGATAAATTATCGGAAATTTAATTTTTATTTTTTTTTAATCTCATACCCATGTACGATGTCAGATCTGAATAGCGATCTGATCACGCGCTCAAATAGGATCGCAAGAGGAATTGCATGATGCATACCAGGCTTGTTGGGCTCCTACACACTACAAACACATGCACGAATGCAATTTTGTGCATACGTTCCCTGTACACGACATGTGCATTGCGTTACAGCGTGGATGTGGGCGGCTGCAGCAAACACATGCATCGCCCCATAAAAATTTCCCAGCCGCATTACGTTGAAACGCACAGCAGCAGTGTGAATGATAACACAGTCTATGGACTTTCATGTTACCATGGAGATCGCACAGTATGCGCAGAGCACCATGTTACCATGGAGATCGCACAGTATGCGCAGAGCACCTTGTTACCATGGAGATCGCACAGTATGCGCAGAGCACCTTGTTACCATGGAGATCGCACAGTATGCGCAGAGCATCATGACAGACCGCACCGCACAGTGTGAAAGGGCCCATAGTTCCATCGTATACAAGGTGAAAGGACAGGATGATAATTATGGTTTTCACACATCAGAATACAAATGCTAGTAAGTTGCTGAGCTGGATCATCCACAAGGCAATTCTAAGCAGTTGCCTAGGGCCTGGAGAGAGTCTAGGGGCCCAGTGGATTCTAGACCCCACCAAATCTTTCCAAAAAGAAGAAAAAAACAGCTGTCTTGCCTAGGGTTTCAGTTCACCTTAAAGGATACCCGAAGTGATGTGACATGATGAGATAGACATGTGTATGTACAGTGCCTAGCACACAAATAACTATGCTGTGTTCCTTTTTTTCTTTCTCTGCCTGAAAGAGTTAAAGATCAGGTACAGTGGCTTGCAAAAGTATTCGGCCCCCTTGAAGTTTTCCACATTTTGGCACATTACTGCCACAAACATGAATCAATTTTATTGGAATTCCACGTGAAAGACCAATACAAAGTGGTTTACATGTGAGAAGTGGAACGAAAATTATGCATGATTCCAAACATTTTTACAAATAAATAACTGCAAAGTGGGGTGTGCGTAAATATTCAGCCCCCTTTGGTCTGAGTGAAGTCAGTTGCCCATAGACATTGCCTGATGAGTGCTAATGACTAAATAGAGTGCACCTGTGTTTAATCTAATGTCAGTACAAATACAGCTGCTCTGTGAGGGCCTCAGAGGTTGTCTAAGAGAATATTGGGAGCAACAACACCGTGAAGTCCAAAGAACACACCAGACAGGTCAGGGATCAAGTTATTGAGCCACAAGCAAACGTTTTTTTACACTTGCGCTCAACAGTATAGTGTTGGCCCTTTAAATGTACCCTCGGTGCAGCTCTCTTGTGCTGGATGGGGCCAGTCACTGGTAAAAACAGAAGGGTAAGGGGAGACAGAGAGCGCTCCGATGGTGCATTACCACAAATATATGTATTAAGCACGCAACAATATATGCACTTACAATATGTAAAATAATACTGCGCCTTGTATAGCCCGTCAGTCGGTCGCCTCAGTACATTCCAGCCTGGCCAGGGCTGGAGGTGTGGATGGAATCACACAGGAGCGTCCTTCTGCGGGGAACCAGGTTCCCCGCAGAAGGACGCTCCTGTGTGATTCCATCCACACCTCCAGCCCTGGCCAGGCTGGAATGTACTGAGGCGACCGACTGACGGGCTATACATGGCGCAGTATTATTTTACATATTGTAAGTGCATATATTGTTGCGTGCCTAATACATATATTTGTGGTAATGCACCATCGGAGCGCTCTCTGTCTCCCCTTACCCATCAAGTTATTGAGAAATGTAAAGCAGGCTTAAGCTACAAAAAGATTTCCAAAGCTTTGAACATCCCACGGAGCACTGTTCAATCGATCATTCAGAAATGGAAGGAGTATGGCACAACCGTACAACTACCAAGACAAGGCCATCCACCTAAACTCACAGGCCGAACAGGGAGAGCGTTGATCAGAAATGCAGTCAAGAGGCCCATGGTGACTCTGGACCAGCTGCAGAGATCTACAGCTCAGGTGGGGGTATCTGTCCATAGGATAACTATTAGTCATGCACTGTACAAAGTTGGCCTTTATGGAAGAGTGGCAAGAAGAAAGCCATTGTTAACAGAAAAGCATAAGAAGTCCCATTTGCAGTTTGCCACAAGCCACGTGGGGGACACAGCAAACATGTGGAAGAAGGTGCTGTGGTCGGATGAGACCAAACGAACTTTTTGGCCAAAATGCAAAACGCTATGTGTGGAGGAAAACTAACACTGCACATCACTCTGAACACACCATCCCCACTGTCAAAAATGGTGGTGGCAGCATCATGCTCGGGGGGTGCTTCTCTTCAGCAGGGACAGGGAAGCTGGTCAGAGTTGATGGGAAGATGGATGGAGCCAAATACAGGGCAATCTTGGAAGAAAACCTCTTGGAGTCTGCAAAAGACTTGAGACTGGGGCGGAGGTTCACCTTCCAGCAGGACAACAACCCTTAACATAAAGCCAGGGCAACAATGGAATGGTTTAAAACAAAACATATCCATGTGTTAGAATGGCCCAGTCAAAGTCCAGATCTAAATCCAATCGAGAATCTGTGGCAAGATCTGAAAACTGCTGTTCACAAACGCTGTCCCTCTTATCTGACTGAGCTGGAGCTGTTTTGCAAAGAAGAATGGGCAAGGATTTCAGTCTCTAGATGTGAAAAGCTGGTAGAGACATACCCTAAACGACTGGCAGCTGTAATTGCAGCAAAAGGTGGTTCTACAAAGTATTGACTCAGGGGGCTGAATAATTACGCACACCCCACTTTGCAGTTATTGATTTGTAAAAAATGCTTGGAATCATGTATGATTTCCGTTCCACTTCTCACGTGTACACCACTTTGTATTGGTCTTTCACGTGGCATTCCAATAAAATTGATTCATGTTTGTGGCAGTAATGTGACAAAATGTGGAAAACTTCAAGGGGGCCAAATACTTTTGCAAGCCACTGCATGTAAGTGGCTGACTCAGTCCTGACTCACACAGGAAGTGACTACAGTGTGACCCTCGCTGATAAGAAATTCCAACTATAAAACACTTACCTAGCAGAAAATGGCTTCTGAGAGCAAGAAAGAGGTAAAAAAAAAGGGGAATTTCTTATCAGTGAGGGTCACACTGTAGTCACTTCCTGTCTGAGACAGGACTGAGTCAGCCACTTACATACCTGATATTTAATTATTTCAGGCAGAGAAAGAAAAAAAGGAACACAGCCTAGTTATTTGTGTGCTAGGCACTGTACGTACACATGTCTATCTCATCATGTCACCTTGGGTATCCTTTAAAGAGAACCCGAGGTGGGTTTCTAACATGAATATTAGGACAGAGAGGCTGGTTCTGCATACAATCACCAGCCTCTGTGTCCGTATAGTGCGCCCCCCCCCCCCCCCCGGTGCTCTGTTGTCCCCCAAAATAAAAACCGCCACACTAGCGACATGCAGCTTGTCGCTAGCTGGCTGTTTACCTTTGTGCTGTCACTTACCTCCGCTCCCCTGCCTCCTGCAAATCGCCGATTTCCGCCTCTGTCCCTTCCCGCTTCCGTAAGCTTCCTCCAATTGGCTTACAAAGGCCTCTGTGTCCTAATATTCATGTCAGAAACCCACCTCGGGTTCTCTTTAAAGTGGAACCTGAGACGAGGGGAAACAAAAGTTTTACACCTGGGGCTTCCTCCAGCCCCCTCAGTGCAGATCGCTCCCTCGCCGTGGCCTAAAGCCTCCTAGATACTTCCGTAGCCGCCCCGTTCTCCGCAGCCAGTCGGGGCAGTGTAGCCAATCGTGCTCACCCGTCTCGCTCCCATGGCTGAGAGTGTTCTGCGCAGTAGTACTGTGCAAGCGTAGAACACTCCCGACAATGGGAGCACGGCAGGGCCGCGCATGCGCAGTACGCCCAATTGGCTGCTATGGGAGGATCTATAAACTAAGACCGTGCGGAGGGAGTGTTCTGCGCGGAGGGGGCAGGAGCAGGGCCGGGCCGAGGCATAGGCTGGAGAGGCTCCAGCCTCAGGGCGCAGTGTAGGAGGGGGCGCACAATTCATTCAGCTGTCATTCCTAATTGTGTATTAAGCAGAAAAAAATAAAAAAAAGGGGATACATGGCAGAGACTGCAAGCCAGATATCTAGATATTAAGGTGTTGGGGAGGTTGTGGGCCCTGTGGCACCTCTTAGTCTAATAGTAATCAGTGTGTGATGGCCGGGGTGGGAGGGATGGAGGGGCGCACTTTGGTGTCTCAGCCTTGGGTGCTGGAGGACCTTGTCCCGGCTCTGGGCAGGAGGAAGCCCCAGGTACAGTGGCGTAGCTACAGCTCATGCGGCCCCATAGCCAAACTTTCATGTAGGCACTTTTAAGCAATGTGACCTGCCCCTACCCCAGGATATGTGTTTACTGGGCAATTTACATTCTCATGCAGTCAACACTGTATATAGTTTGTGGGCACTGAGACAATGTTTGAGGGTGAAGGAACACAAGAAAGTTGGTGAATGCATTAACCCTTTGGGGACCAGCTGCCTAACGCCCCGTAAGGACCAGGTGATTTTGCATGTGGGGGGGGGGGGGGGGGGGGGAGGTCAGACAGTCAGATCCCCAGTGTGGCTGGGTAGGTATGTGGTCCCCTGTGTAGCCAGGTGTCCCCCCTGTAGGCAGCAGCTTTAACTCACCTCTCAGGCTCCAGTGATGAGCAACTGTGGACCCCTCCGCTCTGGCTGGCATCCCCGCTCGTACTGCCGCTCAGTTCAGGGTCGTGGCTTGATGACGTCATCAAGCCGGGACCCGGCACTGACATCAGAGAGCGGGGATGCCGGCCAGAGCGCCGGGGAGCCGATCGCTGTGGGAACAGCAGGAAGGAGAGTGGATCCTCTTCTCCCCCCCCCCCCCCCCACATCACTAAACAGTAATCAATACGATACGCCGGCGATAATAGTGATCACGTAATTAGAAAGTCATACGCGATGGCTTCTGATCACTGAGAGGAGATGTCAGCTGTCATATGACAGCTTAACTACTTAAAGAGAACCTGAACTGAAAATAAAAAGTCAAAATAACCATACACAGGTCATACTTACCTACTGTGTGGTCTACTTCTCAATCTTTCTCCTCTCCTGCGTCCCATTTGTCCTCTATGATCAATAGAATTCTCTGTCCTCCATCTTAAAAATGGCCATTACCCCCTAACAGCTTCCTGGTCAGCACACTGTTAAACTGCAATATCACCCACTTGAGCCATAGGGAAACATGGACATTACCTTGCACATTCAGTTGTAACTGACAGCTGCTGATATATAACTGACAGCAACTGATATATTTCAATTCTGACAAAATATTGTCAGAACTGGAAGGGATCACTGTAAGAAGAAAATGGTGAGCTTCTGAGAGGAACTGACGGTGAGGTTAGTATGTAATATTCATTTGCAGCTACGTCATGTGTTTATTTTAAATAATTTTACTCGCTTCAGGTTCCCTTTAAGGACCGCGGTGATTAAAATCTACGCCTTGTTTTGGTGGGCTCCGGGCTGGCAGGGCGTAGATTTCAATCACCGCATCCGCTGTTTCCGTCGCTCCCCGCCGATGACACTGCTTAAATTCCACGTCTCTCACCGCAGCTCACTAGCTCTGCCTGTGCATATATTTGAAATCGCCGTCGGGAGACTTGGGCGCAGGATACAGCCGGTATATGGCTGATCCTGCTGCTGCACAAGTCCGGGCCGTGTTAATTACTATTCCCCCTCCAGGCCGCCATGCATAGTGGGGGAATGATGTAATTTTGCTTCCAGCGATTGCTGGAGGCCGAATTATGGTTTTTAAGCTGTCTTCTGACAGCGCTGACGCTACTCACTGAGCGCCACTATAAATGTGATTCCTATTATAGTCTATGGTGGCGCCGGCTGCGCCCAAATCCAGCAGCGCTGAAAAGCACTGCTCCACTGCCCGTCTCTATGACGACAGAGCCATGTGAGCCGGTCAGGAGCTGTTTCCTTTGGCTTACGTTGATAGACACGCTCAGGAGCCAATGAAAGCGGCTCCTGACCGGCTCACATGACTGTCGTTATAGAGACGGCAGAGTGGCTGTCAGCAGTATCCCGGCATGCGGTGGTGACGGCGATTGCAGCAGGTATGTGCGGCGATTTGTCAGGATTCCGTTGGTATTGTACGAGAGGTCTCTGGTCCTTAACCACCCTGGCGTTCTGATTAAATCGCCAGGGTGGCTGCGGGAGGGTTTTTTTTAAATAAAAAAAAAAACTATTTCATGCAGCCAACTGAAAGTTGGCTGCATGAAAGCCCACTAGAGGGCGCTCCGGAGGCGATCTTCCGATCGCCTCCGGCGCCCAGAATAAACAAGGAAGGCCGCAATGAGCGGCCTTCCTTGTTTTGCTTATATCGTCGCCATAGCGACGAGCGGAGTGACGTCATCGACGTCAGCCGACGTCCTGACGTCAGCCGCCTCCGATCCAGCCCTTAGTGCTGGCCGGAACTTTTTGTTCCGGCTGCGCAGGGCTCAGGCGGCTAGGGGGGCCCTCTTTCGCCGCTGCTCGCGGCGAATCGCCGCAGAGCGGCGGCGATCAGGCAGCACACGCGGCTGGCAAAGTGCCGGCTGCGTGTGCTGCACTTTATTTGATAAAAATCGGCCCAGCAGGGCCTGAGCGGCAGCCTCCGGCGGTGATGGACGAGCTGAGCTCGTCCAGACCGCTTAGGAGGTTAAGGGAGCAGAGACCGCTGGTACTTAACCACTTTACCCCCGGCGGTACGAATTTCTCCGTCCCTTTTTCCATCCTTTAACCCCCAGGGACGGAGAAATCCGTACCTTCCGCGCTACCGCCGCTGTCCGCGCTCCCGCCGCTCGTGCGCGTGCACCCGCCGCTCGTGCATGCCGCCGCCCGCCCGGGGATCAATGAACGGGAAAATCCATTCCCGTTTGTTGATCTAAGCCTCCGCAATGATCCGCTGCTTCTATTAGAAACAGCGCGATCATTGTGATTCTCCCAGCCTCCTACTGAAGGACGCTTACAGGTCGCATGTAAACAGACTCACTGTGGCCATCTTGTGGCCATATAGTAAACTACACCCTAAAGTATTTTACACATACAAATAAATTAACTCATTACCTCCCACACTCCCCAATTTTTTTTTTTTTTTTTTTTTTTTTGTAATTTAAAAAAAAAAAAAAAAAATACAATAAAAAAAAAAAAAATACATAAATAGTTACCTTAGGGACTGAACTTTTAAAATATTTATGTCAAGAGGGTATAACACTGTTACTTTATAAACTATGAGCTTGTAATTAGGGATGGATGCAAAACTGAAAAAATGCACCTTTATTTCCAAATAAAATATTGGCGCCAAACATTGTGATAGGGACATAATTTAAACGGTTTTATAACCGGACCGGGACAAAAGGGCAAATACATTTCATGGGTTTTAATTACAGTAGCATGCATTATTTAAAAACTATAATGGCCGAAAACTGAAAAATAATATTTTTTTCCCACATTTTTTCCTATTTTCCGATTAAAACACATTTAGAATAAAATAATTCTTGGCATAATGTCCCACCTAAAGAAAGCCTAATTGGTGGCGAAAAAAACAAGATATTGTCCATTTCATTGTGGTTACCACCCTTCACCCACATGGCCCAGTTTACGGGCCAAAGGGCCTGTACACACTGAAAAACGCAAGCAAAATCGCAAAAAACACCTGATCTGCTGCAAGGCATGCATGCTCTGGGTCTATGGCTAAAAGCATTATCAGCAGAGACACCCAGGCAACTGGTTTAGAAAAATAAATAAATATGGCAGCCATAATATACCACTTGCTTCAGGTTCCCTTTAAGAGTTCACACACTTATCCAATCGCTCCAAAAGTTGCGGAAGCTCACTGGAATTCTTCACAACACATTTTTAGCTAATTTAAAAGCGGAGGCCTGGGGCCCCGACGCAGCGGACCGCGGGTCCGGTCCTGCAAGGGGCCCCGACGCAGCGGAGTTCTGTTCTGTTCTGTTCTGTTCTGTTCTGTTCTGTTCTGTTCTGTTCTGTTCTGTTCTGTTCTGTTCTGTTCTGTTCTGTTCTGTTCTGTTCTGTTCTGTTCTGTTCTGTTCTGTTCTGTTCTGTTCTGTTCTGTTCTGTTCTGTTCTGTTCTGTTCTGTTCTGTTCTGTTCTGTTCTGTTCTGTTCTGTTCTGTTCTGTTCTGTTCTGTTCTGTTCTGTTCTGTTCTGTTCTGTTCTGTTCTGTTCTGTTCTGTTCTGTTCTGTTCTGTTCTGTTCTGTTCTGTTCTGTTCTGTTCTGTTCTGTTCTGTTCTGTTCTGTTCTGTTCTGTTCTGTTCTGTTCTGTTCTGTTCTGTTCTGTTCTGTTCTGTTCTGTTCTGTTCTGTTCTGTTCTGTTCTGTTCTGTTCTGTTCTGTTCTGTTCTGTTCTGTTCTGTTCTGTTCTGTTCTGTTCTGTTCTGTTCTGTTCTGTTCTGTTCTGTTCTGTTCTGTTCTGTTCTGTTCTGTTCTGTTCTGTTCTGTTCTGTTCTGTTCTGTTCTGTTCTGTTCTGTTCTGTTCTGTTCTGTTCTGTTCTGTTCTGTTCTGTTCTGTTCTGTTCTGTTCTGTTCTGTTCTGTTCTGTTCTGTTCAAAATTTATGCTAACATTTTTATAAATCCAAGTAGCATTTTTGTTTCATCATTTAAAATAATGCAAACAGACGAGAAATCTTCAAGGATTTTATGGGTGAACACCCTTCGCCTTCAAAACAGCAATTATTTTAGGTACACTTGCAGTTTTTGAAGGATCTCACCTGGTAGGTTGTTCCAATCATCAATGGAGAATTAACCTTCAGATCTTCTGTAGATGTGAAGATGTAGGCTTCCTCACAACCTTCTGTCTCCATGTAATCCCAGACACACTCCATGTGGAGATCAGGTCTCTGTGGGGGCCAAACCATCACTTCCAAACACTTCTTTATGCTAAACATGGTTCCTAATCACTTTGGCTGTATTTGTGGGCTTATTTTCCTGCTGCAGAATAAATGTTGGGCCAATCATACGCCTCTCTAATGAATAACAACAACAGCATACAGTATACCCACATATATGCTTTTCACCTTCGTTTCATAAATATCACACATGGAAAAAAAAAAAAAAAAAGTTAATTTGGCATCTTGTTAAACGGGTGGTCGAAGTGACAGCCAGTAACTAGTGATATCACGAACCTCCAATTTTCGGTTCGCAACCTTCCGCGGAAGGTTTGAATCGCATAAAAGTTCGCGAACCGCAATAGACTTCAATGGGGAGGCGGACTTTGAAAAATAGAAAAAAAAAATTATGGTGCCTACTAAAGTGATGGCAAACATGTTTCAAGGGGTCTAACACCTGGAGGGGGGCATGGCGGAGTGGGATACACGCCAAAAGTCCCGGGGAAAATCTGGCTTTGACGCAAAGCAGCGTTTTAAGGGCAGAAATCACATTGAATGCGAAATTGCAGGCCTAAAGTGCGTTCAAACATCTTGCATGTGTATACATCAATCAGGTAGTGTAATTAGAGTACTGCTTCACACTGACACACCAAACTCACCGTGTAACGCACCGCAAACAGCTGTTTGTGTAGTGACGGCCGTGCTGGACTGGTGCGCACCATGGCCAGAGTGCAGGCCGTGGCGGGTTTCCAGGCCATATTGTCGTCGGGCTGTGGCTAGCTAATCAAATTTGGTCTGACTACAATGAAGCTATGACATTATTATCTTTGGTGTGCCACCCCCACCCGAGACACTCATATATCGCCGGCGGTCATTGCTTCATTGTGATACGCAAGCCCATTCACCGCAGCAAGGTAATGTTGCAGCCGCCCGCAGTGCAGTCAGAAAAATTAGGCAGGCATGTACACACACCATAAAAATTATTATAGCAGCGGCCTTAAAAATTCAGGAATCCGCCTAGAGTCCTCGACCCTGGTGGTGGTGGCGGTGAAGGCAAGCAGCCTGTAGGCAGAGATGTTGTGTGTGGGGACTGACTTAGTCTTCGGTCGTGCAGTAGCCCTCCAGGATCCATGCCTCATTCATTTTGATAAATGTCAGGTACTGAACACGGTCGTGACTTAGGCGACTTCTCTTCTCAGTGACAATGCCTCCAGCTGCCCTGAAGGTCCTTTCTGACAAGATGCTTGCGGCAGGGCAAGAGAGAAGTTGGATGGCAAATTGGGACAGCTCTGGCCACAGGTCAAGCCTGTGCAACCAGTAGTTCAAGGGTTCATCGTCGCTGCTCGCAGTGTCTACATCCACACTCAAGGCCAGGTAGTCGGCTACCTGCCGGTCCAGGTGTTGGTGGAGGGTGGATCCGGAAGGGCTATGGCGAGGCGTTGGACTAAAGAATGTCTGCATTTCCGACATCACCCTGAGATTGCTGGAGTGTTCTGTCCTTGCCTGCGTGGACTTGGGAGGAGGAGGATTACTACCAGTGGTACCTTGATTGCGTTGTGCGGTCACATCACCCTTAAAACGCATTGTAAAGCATAATTGACAGCTTGTTCTGCAAGTGCTGCATCCTTTCCGCCTTCTGTTGAGTTGTTAACAGGTCTGCCACTTTGTGCCTGTACCGAGGGTCTAGTAGCGTGGCCACCCAGTACACGCCACTCCCCTTGAGTTTTTTGATACGGGGATCCCTCAACAGGCTGGACAACATGAAAGAGGCAATCTGCACAAAGCTGGATGCAGACGTACTCTCCATCTCCTCTTGCTCTTCCTGAGTGACATCACGCAAGTCCTCTTCCTCCCCCCAGGCCCAGCCACGAACAATACCACGGGAACATGGAGCAGCAGAAGCCCCCTGTGACGGCTGCTGCGGTTGTTCTTCTGTCGCCGCCTCTTCCTCCTCCACAGAAACACCATCATCATCATCATCATCACTCCTCTCCTTCCCCACACGACTCCTCTTCTTCCTCCTCCTCCCCCCTCTGTGCTGCCGCAGGTGTTGAGGAAACATCTGGTTCGGATGAAAATTGATCCCACGACTCCTCCTGCCATAACTGTTCTCGTTGACGCTCCTCCACAGCTTTATCCACCCCTCTACGCATGGCACGCTCCAGGAAGTAAGCGTAGGAGGATCAAGTCGCTGATGGTGCCCTCATCGCGACTCACCAGTTTGGTCACCTCCTCAGAGGGCTCCATGACCCTGCATGCATTTCGCATCAGTGTCCAGTTGTTGGGCCACAACATCCCCATCCTCCCAGATTGTGTCCTTGTACTGTAATTGTACAGGTAGTGGGTGACGGCTTTCTCCTGGTCTAGCAGGCGAGAGAACATGAGCAGGGTAGAATTTCAGCGAGTTGGGCTATCGCATATCAAGCGGCTCTCCAGCAAGTTGCGTCTCCGCTGAATTTCCGCAAAGCGTGCCATGGCCGTGTAAGACCGCCTGAAATGCCCACACAACTTCCTGGCCTGCTTCAGGACGTCCTTTAAGCCTGGGTACTTGGACACAAATCTTTGCACGACCAGATTCAGCACATGTGCTATGCAGGGTACATGTATCAGCTTTCCCAAATTCAACGCGGAAATGAGATTGCTGCCGTTGTCACACACCACGTTGCCGGTGTCCAGCTGGTGCATGGTCAGCCATTGCTCCACCTGTTTGTTAAGAGCAGCCAGGAGAGCTGCTCCAGTGTGACTCTCCGCTTTGAGGCAAGACATGTCTAAGATGGCGTGACACTGTCGCACCTGGCATGCAGCATAGGCCCTGGGGTGCGGGGGCTGTGTAGCTGAAGAGGAGATCGCGGCACCAGCCGAGGAGGAGGAGGACGACGACGACGACAGCGAAGAGTATGTAGCAGGCCGAGAGGAGGTGGCAGGAGGCCTGCCTGCAAGCCGTGGAGGTGTCACAAGTTGATCCGCTGCGAAGCCACGTACTCCCTGCTTGCTGCCATTGGTCACCAGGTTGACCCAATGGGCTGTGCACGTAATGCAGCGGCCCTGCCCGTGCTTGGCAGACCAGGCATCCGTGGTCAGGTGGACCCTTGACCCAACGCAATAGATGACACCACTTGCCTCTCAACTGCACGGTAAAATTTGGGTATGGCCTTTTTTGAAAAATAATTTCAGCCTGGTATCTTCCACTGCGGTGTCCCAATGGCCACAAATTTACGGAAAGCCTCTGACTCCACCAGCTTGTATAGTAATAGCTGGCGAGCTAATAGTTCCGCCACGCCAGCTGTCAGACGCCGGGCAAGAGGGTGACTGGCAGAAATTTGCTTCTTATGCTCAAATACTTCCTTCACGGACACCTGGCTACTGCTGTGGGCAGAGGAGAAGGAACCGCTCAAGGGCAGAGGCGGTGTGGAGGAGGGTGGCTGTGAAGGTGCAAGGGAGAAAGCAGCTGAAGAAGATGATGCACCTGAAGGAGGAAGAGGAGAAGGAGGGTGGCTTGTCTTTTGGGTGCTGTTTTTCCTCAGGTGTTCTTGCCATAGCTGTTTGTGCCTTTTCTCCATGCGCCTTCGTAAGGCACTTGTCCCTGCGTGAGAGTTGGCCTTTCCACGGCTCAATTTTTGCTGGCAGAGACAACAGATGGCTTTGCTCCGATCTGAGACACACGTTAAAAAAATTTCCAAACCACTGAGCCCCCCTGGGGTGATGGCGCTACGGTGGCATCAGCAGCTGAAGTTGAAGGGCATATTGGCTGGCTGACCATAGCTGGCGATACATGGCGCTAGACACTGCCCCCAGCTGTTTCTGAGGACGAGCTCCCTCTGCCTCTTTCATGGACTCGTCTCCTCCTACTCCTCTCTGACTCCCCCTCTGAACTGTCCCCCTGGTCATCTCCTCTATTGGGAGCACACTTTGCATCCGTATAATCGTCATCATAATCCTCCTGCCCAGCTTCGCTTTCCTCAGACACCTCCACAACGGCACCAACATCAGGTGGTTCATCATCCCCCTCCTCACACGTTACGTCCATACTATCCCCACCTAACTCAGACATATGAGGTGGTGTACCTGCGCCTTCATCTTTGTTGTTGCAGTAGTGGATGTGAATCAGTGATTTCCACACCAAATAACTCCTGCAAAATGTCAAATGCAGCGGATGTGGTGCTGGTGGCTGCGGGAGATGGTGTTCTGTGTTAAATACTCAACCACGTCCTCACAATTTTTGGAAGTGATGGCACGTGCCTTCTTCTGAGCACTTTACTTTGGGCCAGGTTCGCACGAAATCACAGCAACACCACCTCACACAAACCTGCCGGTGCCAGGTGGCCTTCCTCTGGGTGTGCCTCTACCTCTTCCTCTACCTGCTTTGTCCATCTCGGGGGGATGCTAGTTAGATGCACTGCAGTGAGGTGGGTTCACTCAACACAAAGCTAGGTATATGCAGTGATGAGGTGGGTTAATTAAACACAACAGGTACTGGGTATATGCAGTACTGGGTAGTACAATGTGCAGCTCCCTGTCACACACAGGTAGTCACTAAATGTGCTGGGCTGCTGGCAGTGGCACACACAGTATGAATTAGCAAGGCAGTGTATGCAACAAAAGTGTCAGTTTGACACACAGAAAAAAAAATAAATTCAAAGAACAGGATTAGCTCTGAAAAGAGCTGTTGAGGGGTGCTATTAAAGAAATAATAATCAGCCAGGAGCAAGCTAGGAAGCCAAGAGCCTAACTAATCTGTCCCTAGGAGAACAATTCTTCTGCAGCTCGCCCTAGTCTGTCTAATAGCAGGCAGACGAGTGAGTGCAATGGCCGCCAGAGCCTGCCTTATATAAGGGGGGATTGGGGCTCCAGGGCTGAGTGTAGCCTGATTGGCTACAATGTGCCTGCTGACTGTGATGCAGAGGGTCAAAGTTGACCCTCAGTGCATTATGGGGCGCATCGAACTTCTGCAAAAGTTCGCCAAAACCACCCAAAGTTCGCCTGGAATCGTTCGCTACATCTCTACCAGTAACCGTGCCAAATTTTGCCAGGAAGAGTGAAGTGGGCGTCGTGTTGAACAAACCCAAAAGCCAATGAAAAGAGATCCCACCACAGGCAAATATACACAGCAGTGGAGAGAGGGATTAGTCAGTACATCTTGTGTTCTACAGTGGGAGGCCAAAGTTTGGGCAACCTTGTTAATAGTCATGATTTTCCTGTATAAATTGTTGGTTGTAACGATAAAAAAAAAAAAAAAGTCAGTTCAATATATCATATAGGACACACGCACACACACACGTTTAAAATTAGGCAGGTGCACACATGTGGGCATACATTTAAAAGTTGTTTTGAGACCCCCATGTTTCTATTCTTCGGAGAAAGAATTTTTTATTTTTTTTATTTTAAAGAGGGAAACTTACAATTACCCCCTAAATTCTCTTTCTCATAATTGGATTCACCTGTGTATGTAGATCAGGGGTCACTGAGCTTACCAAGCCAATTTGAGTTCCAATAATTAGATCTAAACGTTTGCCCAAACAGTGCCCAAATGTATGCACCTGCCTAATTTTAAACGTGTGTGCGTGTGTCCTAGATGATATATTTAACTGACTTTTTTTATCGTAACAACCAACGATTTATACAGGAAAATCATGACGATTAACAAGATTGCCCAAATTTTCGCATCCCACTGTATGCGAGTGGAGGTAGACAGAGCCAGTCAGAGAACTGTATTGTGTCAGGGAGAGATTACAACATAGTAAAGGTGCCCATACATTACACGACTTGGCAACTATCGACCATCCAGTTCCATAATTATCAAATCAGAAAAACATTTTAAAAAAAATTCCCGCCAACTGCATGCCCAATTGAACATGCTGCAAGATGCCAGGCTGAAATGGTCAATCGGGTGCACGGCCGTAACAGCGAGTGATATTGAGATAAGCAACGAACAACAAAACCAACGGCGCTATTCCCCAATGTACATTTATACATGATCTGTGCTGTGTCGCCCACCGCATAGTGCCAGTCATCAGAATACACGGCTTTTCCATTCATGCCAACACACACCACATGCCATGCACCGGTGGCATGTAGGGAAGAGCAGCACATCCCGAAGATGGAAGGGCACCTGACATGTATAAATGCACACACAGGGGGTACATTTATACACTGGGAACGGCAGCGGACAATTCCAGAGAGATTTTATGCTGAAATGGATTGGGAATCCGCCTGCGATGTGTGGGCAGCCAACAGATCTCTCTCTAAGATTCAATCAGAGATTTGTTTCTTGGTGGAATCTGCTCATCACTAAATGTCTGGCTACAGTGTTCTGACCACAGATCTGCCCAGCATAATTATCTGTGTGCAAGGCACTGTACATACCCTTTTCTATCTCATCATCTCACATGTCACTTCGGGTATCCTTTAAAGGGCAACTGAAATATGAAGGATATGGGGGCTGCCATATGCATTTCCTTTTATACAATACCAGTTGCCTGGCTGTCCTGCTGACCCTCTGACTCTAATACTTTTAACCATAGACTCTGAACAAGCATGCAGCAGATTAGAGGTTTCAGACATTGTCAGATCTGACAAGATTAACGGCATGCTTGTTCCTGGTGTTATTCAGACACCACTGCAGCCAAATAGATCAGTAAGGCTACCAAGAAACTGGCATTGGCCTCCATATCCTTCTTACTTCAGTTGCCCTTTAAGACTCGCATTGTGTATCCGGTTAAAACCAGGGCTGTGGAGTTGGAGTATTTTTGGGTGTCTGGAGGCGGAGTCAGGAAGATGCACCGACTCCTAATGAATTTAAACTGTAATTAAAATAGAAAATATGATAAATATTCTATCAGATAATAGTCCTCTTAAATAATTTATATATACTGAAATAGCTGTGTTCAGGGGCGTAACTAGAAATCACTGGGCCCCCCTGCGAATATTTGGATGCCCCCCCCCCCCCCATAGGTGCCAAATAATCGTAATGGGGCAGCGTTTCACTGTAAAGTAATTGTAAAGTGGGCAGCATTTTACCAGACAATCGTAATGTGGGCCAGAAAATCGTAATGTGGGCAGAGTTCACCAGAAAATCGTAATGTGGGCCTTTAGAAAATCATAATGTGGGCAGAGTTCACCAGAAAATCGTAATGTGGGCAGCGTTCACCAGAAAATCATAATGTGGGCAGAGTTCACCAGAAAATCGTAATGTGGGCACCAGTCACCAGAAAATCGTAACGTGAGCAGCAGTCACCAGAAAATTGTAACGTGGACAGCATTCACCAGACAATCGTAACGTGGGCAGCGTTCACCAGACAATCGTAATGTGGGCAGAATTCACCAGAAAATCGCAATGTGGGCAGCAGTCACCAGAAAATCGCCATGTGGGCAGCAGTCACCAGAAAATCGCCATGTGGGCAGCAGTCACCAGAAAATCGCCATGTGGGCAGCAGTCACCAGAAAATCGCCATGTGGGCAGCAGTCACCAGAAAATCCTAATGTGGGCAGCAGTCACCAGAATATCGTAATGTGGGCAGCAGTCACCAGAATATCGTAATGTGGGCAGCAGTCACCAGAATATCGTAATGTGGGCAGCAGTCAGTCACCAGAATATCATAATGTGGGCAGCACACACCAGAAAATACTAATGTGGGCAGCAGTCACCAGAAAATTGCAATGTGGGCAGCAGTCACCAGAAAATCGCAATGTGGGCAGCAGACACCAGAAAATCGCAATGTGGGCAGCAGTCACCAGAAAATCGCAATGTGGGCAACAGTCACCAGAAAATCGCAATGTGGGCAACAGTCACCAGAAAATCCTAATGTGGGCAGCAGACACCAGAAAATCGTAATGTGGGCAGCAGACACCAGAAAATCGTAATGTGGGCAGCAGACACCTGAAAATCGTAATGTGGGCAGCAGTCACCAGAAAATCGCAATGTGGGCAGCAGACACCAGAAAATGGTAATGTGGGCAGCAGGCACCTGAAAATCGTAATGTGGGCAGCAGACACCTGAAAATCACAATGTGGGCAGCAGTGACCAGAAAATCGTAATGTGGGCAGCAGGCACCTGAAAATCGTAATGTGGGCGGCAGGCACCTGAAAATACCCCTGCAGAATTTCAGAGCGCCCCCCCCCCGGGGCCCGCTCGTGGCCGTTTTTGGGGGGCTGGAGGGGTGGCAGCATGAGGGGAAAGCCTTGCCCACAGTCGGCGGGGAGAGGGGAAGTTCCCCCCTCTCCCTCACCTCGGGGCTCTCCCCTCTGCGCCCCCCTCCAGCTAGTGAATGTGTGTGGGCAGCAGCGGCGGCGGCGGGGGATACATACCTTCTTCCTTGCGTTCCATCGCCGCCTTCTCGCTCTAGCGGCTGACGTCACTTCCGCTTCCGGTATATATGATGTGTACACAGGAATCTTATATATACTAAATAACATCTATGCTGTAAGAATAAAGCCTGATGTGTAGCTGTGTCACTAATAGAGATGGTCAATGAGATGGAAATAATTCTGCGCCAATGCCGATTTATGAAAATGTACGCATTCCTTTTGCTCATGAAATCAAATATTTTGATGTTAAAATTTGGTTTGGGGACTACGAATTAAATGGTACCTGAGAAGGATGAAAAGAAAAGTTTTACACATACCTGGGGCTTTCTCCAGCCCCCTTCAGGCCAATCAGTCCCTCGCTGTCCTCCACCACCTGGATCTTCTGCTATGAGTCCTGGTAATTCAGCCAGTCAGTGCAGTCTGGCCACGTGCCGCTCCCACAGCCAGGAACATTCTGCACCTGCACAATAGTGCTGCACAGGTGTAATATGCTCCTGGCGGCGGAGTGTGTGCATGCGCACTACGCCCGACTGGCTCAAGTACCTGGACTCATAGCAGAAGATCCGGGTGGCAGAGGAGGACAGTGAGGGACTGATTAGCCTGAAGGGGGCTGGAGGAAGCCCCAGGTATGTATAAAACTTTATTTTCATCTGTCTCAGGTTTACTTTGTTACACAGTAGTACTATACTCTACATATGCACTACCCACAAAGCTGCAGGGAATCCACTGAGAATGTTGTGCACATTGAACACAGAGGTGTTGTCTATCACCCATAAACCTGGTTCAGATAGTGCATGAAGAATGTGTAATAGAGGAAGAATCTCCTCATTCCCCTGCAGAGTACCTGCACATCATTCTTACATGTACCCACACTTACATTGCCTAGGGCCTGATAGATGTTCTTTGTTCTGGTCTGTACCTTTTACAAGTACTAGTTTTAGTCTATGACTAAAGGGAATACATATAGCAGTCTACATATCCTTCAAACTTCAGCTGTCTTTTAAAATTCCAAAGTGTTGGTAGTTAATGGACTAATTTCATGTTACATACTTTCAATCAGCAAGATTGTAATATGCAAATTAGAGGAGTCGGAGTCGAGGAGTCAGAAGAATCCTAAACTGAGGAGTCGGAGTATTTTTGTACCGACTTCACAGTCCTGGTTAAAACATACCACCAATTGAGGGAAAGCTCCATTGCACATTACATGCGGTGTGACATTCAATTTGATGCAGTTAAAAGTATGCTTCAGTGCATCTGTAAGGGCAGGTTCACATTGGAGCGCATCCACTCCGGCGCTGCCGTTCCGTTAGCGGAGCGGGAACGCAAGGTCCCAACATGTCAGGAACGTCCGCTCCGATGAGCGGAACGCAGGGAACGGAACAGGAGCGGACTGGAGCAATGTGAACTTTCCCATTGGGAAAGTATTGCTGCCGCTGCTGCTCATCGGAGCGGAATGTAACTGAATGTGAACCGAGCCTAAATGTATGTCACAATGCCTTAGTGTGAGTAGCCTTGAGGCAGGGGACACAACTGTTTTCAAGCAGGTTTTCTGAATGAGTTCTGAGGAACTTGTTAATCAATGGCTAGTACACAATGCGATTTTCGCGCGCAAAAAAAAAAAAAAAAAAAAAAAAAAAAAAAAAAAATCTGCAGGATGATTCTGCTGTTTTCTTTAACAGTTACATTAGCGGCTGTAGGGAGGAGAAAGAAAACCAAAACAAAAAAAAAAAAAAAACTTTTTCCTGCATACAAACACACATGGAATGCAGAAAAACATGATCAGAAAACTAAAAGACAAGTGTGTCCCTTTCCTTAAAGTGTACCAGAGACTAACAAATAGAACAAATCTATACTTACCCTGGGCTTCCCCCAGCCCCATAAACACATCTGAGTCTCTCGCCGTCCTCCTGCAGTCTGCCATTCAGCCCCGGTAACTGGCTCAGTCAGGTCCAGTCTGGGTCTTCCACACATGTGCAATAGATCCGGACTGACGACTGATTGCGGCTGAACAGCAGACTGCGGGGAGGACAGCAAGGGACTCACATGTGCTTAAGGGGTTGGAGGAAGTCCCGGGCAAGTATCAATTCCCTCTATTTGTTAGTCTTTGGTTTACTTTAAGGACCAATGTCAATAACAAATGTGTGCCAAGTAGTGATGTTTACTGCTGATGAAGGTTCAGTGCAAGTCACCAGGATTTATTTATTTTTAAACTTGTGGTGTAGAAAATAACCTTCATGAAATCAATCCTGTGCCTGTTCTGGCGTTGGGATGCACTACTGCTGAGTAGGGGGAGCATAGCCAGCCTCTCACCCAGCTGACTCACTTAGGAGTCTCCAAGCACAGCGCTTGGTTAAAGGGGAACTGAAGTAAGAGGTATACAGAGGCTGCCATATTTATTTCCTTTTAATCAATACCAGTTGCCTGGCAGCCCTGCTGGTCTATTTCTCTGCAGTAGTATCTGAATAACACCAGAAACAAGCATGCAGCTAGTCTTGTCAGATCTGACTTTAAGGCCCCGTTCACATCACAAACGCGGATGGCCATGCGTGCGGAACGCACGCCATCCGCGTTTGTATGCGTTGCGTGGCTGATCCCATCACTGAAAAGTGAATGGGACAGCCACGTGTTTTTGCAAAAAATGCGTGCAGCATGCTTTCCCGGACCGCACAGGTCTGGAACGCATGCAGTGTGAACATCAGACAGTGCACTCTATGCAATGTCTGATGTCGTGCATGTCGGCCACCTGCACGCGTTTCCAAAACGCGGCTGGAAACGCGTGCAGTGTGAATGGGGCCTAAAGTCTGAAACACCTGCATGCTTGTTCAGGGGCTATGGCTAAAAGTATTAGAGGCAGAGGATCAGCAGGGCTGCCAGGCAACTGGTATTGCTTAAAAGGAAATAAACATGGCAGCCTCCATATACTGCTCTTTTCAGTTCCCCTTTAAGAACGGTCTATGTAGGCTGGGGGAGCATACATGAGTCAGCTGGGTAATTATGCTACCCTACACAGCAGTAGTGCACCCCAACACCAGTACAGGCACAGGATTGATTTCAGGAAGTTTATACATTTTCTGTCCACAAATGAAAAATTCCTGGTGAATTGCGCTCTTGTACTTCACTGCTTGACAGTATTGTTTGTGACGCTGGGCCTTTAAAGTTACATTGAATCTACACATTCACTACTACATAGAATCAGATTAAGATGTACCACCTTGCCTAGGGCCCCATTACATTTAGCACCCCCTTGTGGCCTTTATGATAAGCTGTAGTGGAGAGAGAGAGGGGGGAGTGAGGTGGTGGCAGGTGGACTCCTTAACACACATACTGTATAAATTAAGCCAGCAGGTAATTTGGGTGCAGGGTAAAGAAACTGCTCAACCGCCTACTGCAAACATTCTGGCGCATTATCATTCCCCCTCCAGGTCGCCGTGGACACTGGGGAAATACGCAACCCGGCTGCAAGCTACTGCTGACAGCCACATTTTATTACACGGTTATCTAAGTCATTTGGCCTGCGTCTTGACAGCACCCAAATTACTGTCTGAGTACCGCTTTATCTGTAATTCCTGTTACGGCCTATGGCAACGCCAAAACCTCAGGCACCATTTGTACTTGCCTTACCCCTTAAAGGACAACCAAGGTGACATGTCACATGATGAGATGAACATGTGTATGTACAGTGCCAAGTACACAAATAACTAGGCTGTGTTCCTTTTTTTCCTCCTCTGCCTGAAAGAGTTAAACATCAGGTATGCAAGTGACACTTTCTGTCCAGGTCGGGACCGGGTCAGACTGGCTCAGACTATAGCATAACCCACACTGATAGGAAAGTGTTTTATGGCTGTAATTTCTTGTCAGTAAATGGCTTCCCGGAGCAGGAAAGAGTTAAAAAAAAAAAAGTCAATAATTCATAGATTTGAGCTGTAGCATACTTCAATGAAGGTGCCATTGAGCAGAGACAATGAAACGTAAAAACCTAAAAACTAGATTTAAAATATAAAATAAAAAACTGTGGGATAACAAAAAAACAAACAGCAAAAAAAACAAAAACACTTTTAGTAGAAGGGGGATAGATACAATTGTTTTTCTCATCAGTTTATTTTTACCTTGGATGTCCTTTAACCACTTGCCCACCGCCCACGGCCGATGGGCGGTGGCAAGGGCTGGGCCCAAACGACCACAATACGCCCATGGGCGGCGGACGTGGTTATGCGGCGATCGCGTCATGCGTGGCGCGATCATCCGCCGGCGACAGGCTCCGCCCCCCTTGCGCAGTAACCCGCCGGCTGTTCGGAAGCTCCAGCGGGTTACTAGCTGCCCGAGGGAGGGACCACCAGGGCAGGATGCAGCCACCAAGGTAAGCACCCAAGCACACTGGTATGCCCCCCCCCCTCTGATCACCCACAGCACCCCTCAGACCCCTCCCCCCCTGCCCACCCCTCAGACCCCTGTTTGCACCCAATCAGCCCCCTAATCACCCATCAATCACTCCCTGTCACTATCTGTCAACACTATTTTTATGATTAGGTCCTAAACTGCCCTCTGGGGGCTCCTGATCACCCCCCACACTCAGAATCTTCCCCAGACCCCCCCAGTGTACTGTATACATCTATCCTCCCCTATAATCACCCGTCAATCACCACCTGTCACTGCCACCTATCAGATCAGACCCTAACCTGCCTCTTACGGGAATCTGGTCACCCACCCACACCATCAGATCGCCCGCAGACCCACCCTCAGATCACCTTCAAAGTGCATTGTTTACATCTGTTCTGCCATCTAGTCACCCACTGATCACCCATCAATCACCCCCTGTCACTGCTACCCATCAGATCAGACCCTAATCTGCCCCTTGGGCACCCAATCACTCGCCCACACCCACAGTACGCCCTCAGACCCCAGCCCTGATCACCTTGGCAGTGCATTGCTTGCATCTATTCCCCCCTCTAATCACACCTTGAGACACCCATCAATCAACTCCTGTCACCCTCTAGCACACCTACCCATCACATCAGGCCCTAATTTGCCCCATGTGGGCTCCTGATCACTCGGCCAAACCCTCAGATCCCCCTCAGACCCCCTTCCGATCACCTCCCCAGTGCATTGATTGCATCTATTTTCCCCTCTAATCACCCCCTGAGACACCCATCAATCACATGCCCATGTTCTCTGCTGCCATGTCCAGGTCACGATTTGAGAACATCCTGCGCTTCCTGCACTTCAGTGCCAATACAACCTGTCATCTAAGAGGCCACCCTGCTTATGACCGGTTCCTCAAAATTCGCCCCCTCATAGACCACCTGTCATCAAAGTTTGCAGATGCTTATACCCCTAAACAGTCATTTTGAGGCATTTGGTTTCCAGACTACTCCTCATGGTTTTGGGCCCCTAAAATGCCAGGGCAGTATATAGTATATAACCCCACAAGTGACCCCATTTTAGAAAAAAAAAAAAAAAAAAAGGATACCCCAAGGTATTTCGTTAGGTGTATGATGAGTTCATAGAAGATTTTATTTTTTGTCAAAAGTTAGTGGAAATTGATTTGAATTGTTTTTTTCACAAAGTGTCATTTTCCACTAACTTGTGACAAAAAATAAAATCTTCTATGAACTCACCATACTCCTAACGGAATACCTTGGGGTGTTGTCTTTGTAAAATGGGGTCACTTGTGGGGTTCCTATACTGCCCTGGCATTTTAGGGGCCCTAAACCGTGAGGAGTAGTCTTGAAACCAAATGTCTCAAAATGACCTGTGAAATCCTAAAGGTACTCATTGGACTTTGGGCCCCTTAGCGCAGTTAGGGTGTAAAAAAGTGCCACACGTGGTATCGCTGTACTCAGGAGAAGTAGTATAATGTGTTTTGGGGTGTATTTTTTACACATACCCATGCTGGGTGGGAGAAATCTCTGTAAAATGGACAATTGTGTGTGTAAAAAAAAAAAAAAAAAAAAAAAATTCAAAACATTGTCATTTACAGAGATATTTCCCCCACCCAGCATGGGTATGTGTAAAAAATACACCCCAAAACACATTATACTACTTATCCTGAGTACGGCGATACCACATGTGTGGCACTTTTTTGCAGCCTAACTGCGCTAAGGGGCCCAAAGTCCAATGAGCACCTTTAGGCTTTACAGGGGTGCTTACAATTTAGCACCCCCCCCAAAATGCCAGGACAGTAAACACACCCCACAAATGACCCCATTTTGAAAAGTAGACACTTCAAGGTGTTCAGAGAGGGGCATGGTGAGTCCGTGGCAGATTTCATTTTTTGTCACAAGTTAGCAGAAATGGAATTTTTTTTTTTGTCTCAAAGTGTCAATTCTGCGAACTTGTGACAAAAAATAAAATCTTCTATGAACTCACCATGCCTCTCAGTGAATACTTTTAGATGTCTTCTTTCCAAAATGGGGTAATTTGGATAGTATTTATACTATCCTGGAATTTTAGCCCCTCATGAAACCTGACAGGTGCTCAGAAAAGTCAGAGATGCTTCAAAATGGGAAAATTCACTTTTGGCACCATCGTTTGTAAACGCTATAACTTTTACCCAAACCAATAACTATACACTGAATGTTTTTTTTTGTTTTTTTTTTTAGTATCAAAAACATGTAGCACAATAAATTTGGACAAAAATGTATACAGAAATTTTACTTTATTTGACAAATTTTATCACAGAAAAAAAAAAAATCTTTTTGACAAAATTCATGTCTTTTTTGATGAATATAATAAAAACAAAAACTCACAGCAGCAATCAAATAGCACCAAAAGAAAGCTGTATTAGTGACAAGAAAAGGCGGTAAAATTCATTTAGATAATAGGTTGTATGACCGAGCAATAAACCGTTAAAGCTGCAGTGGTCTGAATGGAAAAAAAAAAAAAAAGGGCTTTGGTCCTTAAGGGCTGGAACCCACAGGAGCGCTTTTGGCAGCGTTTTGGCAGCACTGCGATACGCTAGCAGTTTTCCAAAACGCTGGGCTAATGTTAATGGATGGGGCAACTTCCACAGGAGCGTTTGCGTTTCCCAGAAACGCAAACGCAGGACCTGCAGCATTTTGGGAGCGTTAGCGCTTCAATGTAAAGTATTGAAACGCTAGCAGAAACGCTCAGCAAAACCTAAACTGAGCGGTTTTGCTAGCGTTTTGCGGTTAAGCACACTGTAACAAAATGAAAAATAATTCACAGGACCAATCAGGATAAAAACGCAAAACGCTAGGCACCCGCTGGGGAAAAAAATACAATGTTGCAAAACACGACCAAAAACGCGCATGAATCCGCTTGCAAACCGCTCAGACAAAACGCTAGCGGTTGCGTTTTGCGTTTTTCAGTGGGTTCCAGGCCTTAGGCTGGTTTCACAGTGGGACTTTCAAGTCCCACGTTACAGCAGCCAGTAACGCAGCCTAACTCACAGCACTGTAAAATCAATGTGCTGTTCACAGTGGCGTAGCTAGGGCATTTGACACCCGGTGCTAGGTATTGAAAGACACCTCCCACCCACGGTACACCGCGCCGCGGCAAAAAAATGGTCGTGGCTATGACCGGATGGGGCAGAGCTAATTTAAAAGTGCACCCAAGTTTTAGTCAACCTTTCTCCAGAAAATTCACATCATTGCGCAGCTTTTCTCCAGAAAATACACAAAATGTCAGAAGCTTTCAACATAAAATACACGTAATGCCCAGAAAGGTCAACTTATACTTGGAGGAGACTTCAATGCCCCAATTTCTCCCGCCTTAGATTCCTCATATAAAAGGTCCCCGTAAGATTTTCTCGTTACAAAACTGGCTACACTCGGAAGGACTCTACGATCCTTGGCGTGCACTACATAGTAATGAAAAAGACTACACCTTCTACTCACAGGTGCACAAGTCCTACAGTAGAATTGACTACTTTTTGGTCCCGGACAGAACTCTGCAATTAGTATCAGAAGCCAAGATAGGTTCTAGATTGTGGTCCGACCACGCCCCGGTCAGCATCTCCATCGAAGTTCCGCTGTCTTGTCCAACTTCTAAAGCATGGAGGTTGAATAACAACATTCTATCTTCACCTAAAGACGTTCAATGGTTAAAAGACCAACTAAGGGAATTTTTCAAATTCAATGAAACCCCAGATATTGGAGTTTCCACACTTTGGAACACCCACAAAGCATTCGTAAGAGGTCTGCTTATCAAACTTGGAGCCAGAATTAAAAGAAAAAAGGCAATCCAAAATTACTGACGTATTAGCACAAATCAAAGCCCTGGAGCAAAAAGCAACAGTCACCCCCTCTCCAAAACTAGAACATGAGCTATTTTATCTTAGGCAAGATTTTCGCTCCCTTATACTTCAAAAATATGATTGGATGGTTCACAACTCCAAGGCCCTCTTCTTTTCTCAAAATAATAAAGCAGGCAAATTCTTAGCTTTAAAACTTAAAAAGAAAAGAGCAAAAGCCACCATACAAAAAATTATCCACCCCTTCACTCAAAAACACTACACAAACCCTCAAGATACCGCTGACGCGTTCAGCGATTATTATCAATCACTCTATAATCTCTCCCAAGATGCCAATACCCCCCAGCCCACCTCTAAGACCATAGAAGACTTTCTAGCACCGCTAAACCTCCCCACAATCTCTAAGACTCATCTAGAGCAATTAAACGCAAAAATATCCAACCAAGAAGTCCTAATGGTCATAAAACATCTTAAAACTAATAAGGCCCCAGGACCGGATGGATACACAAACGAATATTACAAGTCCTTTGACTGCATTCTGGCTCCAAGATTGACCAGTTTATACAATACTATTATGTCTAACGGCAAAACCCCGGATAATTTTTTAACCGCTAATATCTCGGTTATACACAAGACGGGTAAAAATCCTTCTAGTACTTCTAATTATAGACCTATCTCTCTTCTGAATGGAGATACTAAAATTTACGCCAAAATTCTGGCCAATAGGCTAGTTAACATCTTACCACTGATCATACATCTTGACCAAGTAGGCTTCACTAAAGGCCGCCAAGCCTCGGACGGTACTAGAAGGATGATTAACCTTATGAAATACGCTGAGCTCACCAAGACGCCTTCTCTGTATCTTACTCTAGATGCAGAGAAGGCGTTTGATAGAGTGCATTGGGGATTTCTAGAACAAACGTTATCGAAATTTGGAATTATAGGGCCTTATGCCCGTGCAATAATGGCCCTCTACTCTAACCCCTCAGCTACAGTATCTCATGCAGGATTCTCCTCCAAACCCTTTCAAATAACGAATGGTACCCGCCAGGGCTGCCCCCTTTCTCCTCTTATTTTTGTGCTTATAATGGAGGCCCTGGCTGAGACCATTCGAACAAACCCCTCTATTTCGGGACTGCAAGTAGGCGAGCATCACCACAAATTAGCACTATTTGCTGATGACGTCATCTTAATCATCACCAACCCACTAACCTCACTAAAACATATCCAAACAGTCCTTAACAATTTCTCCAAAGCGTCTTATTATAAAGTGAATGAAAGCAAATCCCTCATCATGAGTAAAAATATAAACAGTACCTTAACCCAACAAATCGCACTCAACTACCCATTCCCTTGGACACAGACCGCCTTAACTTACCTAGGCATCCAATTACCCAAACACACCTCTGACCTCTACAACGCTAACTACCTCCCACTACTCAAACTAGTCTCAACAGGCATAGCCAACATACAAAAGGTAGAACTTTCCCCCACAGGAAAATCAGCAGCGTTTAAAATGCAAATATTACCCAAAATCCTATACACGTTCCGCACTATCCAGATACCAGTTCCCCACAAATTTTTTACAGAATTAAATAAGCTAACCTCTAAATTTTTCTGGGCGGGGAAAGCCCATAGAGTCTCCCACAAAACTATTACAATCCCAAAGTCTAAAGGTGGATTTGGCTTCCCATGTTTAAGCACATATTACCATGCCTGTATCCTTGACTCGGCAAAACTCTGGTGGACCCCAGTGGATAGAAAATTGTGGCTAGACATAGAAAAGGAAATCACAGGCATAGACCTTAAAATCCTACTATCCACTAGCATTCTACAAATACCTAGCATAACTCCCAAGCTACTCTCAGTACAAGCCACTCTAAACTCTTGGAAACTCTTCATCAAAAACAACACACTAACCAAAGAAGGCACACCTCTAAAAATCCCAATCCAAGTATTAAAACACCTTACACCAGACCTTCAACTAACTCCGTGGATTCAAAAAGGTATAGTAAATATCAATGACCTATTAACTAATAATTCCATGAAACCCTTCAACCTGCTAAAATCTCAATACAAGCTTTCAACATCAGAAATATTTACTCACTTGAGAATATCCCACATTATTAAAAGCCTAAATATGAAAATCCCACTCCTCCCAAACTCCCTCAACGCCTTCCTAAACGCCACATTTACTATGAAGAAGGGCATCTCAATGTGGTATGACTCCCTAGCCTCCAATAAAACTCCTAATTTAAACAACTACATAGACAAATGGTTTAGAGATCTTAACATTAAGTTTTCCCCCTCACAAATAGCCCAAGCATCGAACTCTATATCCAAATTATCATCATGCTCAACACACTGGGAAACCCACCAGAAAATTCTACTAAGATGGTATCTGACCCCACAGAAACTAGCTCTCTTTTCCCCCGAAAACAACCCTGCCTGTTGGAGATGCAAATCGGCCCAAGGCTCATTACTACATATATTTTGGGAATGTAAACAAGTCCAAAAACTCTGGTGCTCGACCTCAACAACAATATCTACAATTTTAGGCACCCCATTTAATGTATCACCAGAACTGGCATTACTCCATATTGGAATCGATTCTTGTCCAGTCCAACAAAGAAAACTAATAACCCACCTTATATGCTCCACGAGACAAGCCATAGTTCAAAACTGGGGCCAAGACTCACTACCTACCTTTTTTCGAATTCTAGCTACCACTTTTAGCAACTTAAAATTAGAAAAACACTTCAACAAATCACAATCTATATACCAAGCACTCCAAACACTCACTAATATAACGCAAACCAAATACGGAATCAACCTCCTCCCTTAAAGTCTCTTAAAGTCTTTCTAGACCACCACCTCCATCCAGACCTCCCCTCCAAAAACCTACCCTTGGCCCCCCCTTGGGCCCCACAGTCAGGTTCATAGAAGGGACCCACTCCATACTGCCACTACCACAAGGATCTCCCTCTCCCCAAGCCCTTTAAGGCCGACTAATAAAACCACTGACCCCTATCTACAACACACAAAAAGGAGTACTAGTTACCTGGGAAATACCTGGCCCTATTTATAATTTATAACCTATCTATAAACGTTCTAACCTAGCGACTAGAAGGCACAATAGTCCTAGGCTTCTTATTCATTACCTCCCCATCTCGCTTCCTCACCCTCTTGTTGGCTCCAGAGGTTTCTTTGTTCCTCTTAATATTACAATTCTAAGCTAAGTAAACCACTTCTTGATACACTCAGACTGAAAGGCTAGCTATTGCTAGTTAAAAAGTATACTAAGACCAAGGTGTTGGAACCAAACAATGAAAGACCACCCCTCCTTAACATACCACCTCAACCTACACCACAGCCCAGACCAATATTATTTATATTATGGTGTTCCTCAGGTTATACTACTCTCAGCACAAGCACTTGTCAGGTAGTTGGCTTAGCCCCTGTAAAAGTGCCCACAAACCACACAAACCAGAATAACCCAGGTTCACCCAATCAAGCTCCCCCTCCCCCCCCCCCCCCCCCCCCGTCCTCCGGGACCTCGCCGGAGGCCAGGGTTTGAAACGCAAATACAAATACCAGCTAAGAGGACGTAGAGGACCTCAGCCCAAACAAATCTCTCTATTATCACAAGAAAAGTAACTTCAGGGTATTTCTACCAACACCATCCAAAAATTAATGTACTATAGAACAAAAACAACCCCTAACCACAGCTTGGCCTTTGTTTATGGGTTAAATAAGAGGGTTCATGCTCTATACTTACGGGGAAGGTAAATGTTTTGACTCAATGTTAATGTATTGACTTAATGTTTTGACTCAATCTTGTTCATTGATCAAGTTAGCAGTTAATGTTTGAAGTTGACGCTGTTGATTTTGGTTCATTATCTATGTCAAACTGTTGAAGAAAATTTCAATAAAAAATTTATTGGGAAAAAAAAAAAAAATACACGTAATGCGAGAACATTTCACCAGACATTACACGTTATGTGAGCAGATTTCACAAGAAAATACATTCAATCATGTCGGCAGATTTGACCAGAAAAAAATCATTCAATCTTGCGGCACATTTGACCAGAACATACACAATGTCAGCACCGGATTTCACCACAAAATACACAATGTCGGCAGTTAAACTGACCACAAAATACACAATGTCGGTAGCAGATCTGACCACAAAATACACAATGTCGGTAGCAGATCTGACCACAAAATACACAATGTCGGTAGCAGATTTGAGTGTTGGCAAGCTGATAGCCTGGTGGGTAGGTGGTGAAGGGTGAGCAGCCTGATTGCCTAGTGGGTAGGTGGGCAGCCTGCTGGGTAGGGGGGCAGCAGTGGTGGGTAGGTGGGCAGCCTGGTGGGTAGGTGGGCAGCAGTGGTGGGTAGGTGGGCAGCCTGCTGGGTAGCCTGGTGGGTAGGTGGGCAGCCTGGTGGGTAGGTGGGCAGCAGTGGTGGGTAGGTGGGCAGCAGTGGTGGGTAGCCTGGTGGGTAGGTGGGCAGCCTGCTGGGTAGGTGGGCAGCAGTGGTGGGTAGGTGGGCAGCAGTGGTGGGTAGCCTGGTGGGTAGGGGGGCAGCAGAGGTGGGTAGGTGGCCAACCTGCTGGGTGGCCTGGTGGGTAGCCTGCTGGGTAGCAGTGGTGGGTAGGTGGGCAGCAGTGGTGGGTAGATGGGCAGCCTGCTGGGTAGGTGGGCAGCAGTGGTGGGTAGGTGGGCAGCCTGCTGGGTAGCCTGGTGGGTAGGTGGGAAGCCTGCTGGGTAGCAGTGGTGGGTAGCCTGGTGGGTAGGTGGGCAGCAGTGGTGGGTAGCCTGCTGGGTAGGTGGGCAGCAGTGGTGGGTAGGTGGGCAGCAGTGGTGGGTAGCCTGGTGGGTAGGGGGGCAGCAGTGGTGGGTAGGTGGCCAGCCTGGTGGGTAGGTGGGAAGCCTGCTGGGTAGCAGTGGTGGGTAGCCTGGTGGGTAGGTGGGCAGCAGTGGTGGGTAGCCTGCTGGGTAGGTGGGCAGCAGTGGTGGGTAGGTGGGCAGCAGTGGTGGGTAGCCTGGTGGGTAGGGGGGCAGCAGTGATGGGTAGGTGTCCAGCCTGCTGGGTAGCCTGGTGGGCAGCCTGCTGGGTAGCAGTGGTGGGTAGGTGGGCAGCAGTGGTGGGTAGGTGGGCAACCTGCTGGGTAGCCTGGTGGGTAGGTGGGCAGCCTGCTAGGTAGCCTGGTGGGCAGCAGTGGTGGGTAGGTGGGCAGCCTTCTGGGTAGCCTGGTGGGTAGGTGGGCAGCCTGCTGGGTAGCCTGGTGGGTAGGTGGGCAGCCTGCTGGGTAGCCTGGTGGGTAGGTGGGCAGCAGTGGTGCGTAGGTGAGCAGCAGTGATGCGTAGCCTGCTGGGTAGGTGGGCAGCAGTGGTGGGTAGGTGGGCAGCCTGCTGGGTAGCCTGGTGGGTAGGTGGGCAGCAGTGGTGGGTGGCCGGTGCACCTGTAAAAGAAAAAAAAAAAAAAACATTCACTTACCTGCAGATGAAACCTCTCTTCCGAATCCCAGGCAGCCTCTCTCTCTCTCCGCAGCTCCTTTTGAATGTCCCGTGCCGTCTCCCGCTGCGTCATCAGTGCAGGGCTACGGGAAGATGGCCGCCGAAGCCCGCACTGGAGACAAAAATAGACGTCAAGATGGCGTCGGCGGAGCGGAGCGCTCCTGGCCGCCCCATGGTAGCGACGCCACTGGCTGTTCACAGTGCACACATTGCGTTACATAGTAACGCAGCACATTTAAACAAAGTGCTGCATGCTGTACGTTATACTGGGCTAAGCCACGTTAGACTGTTTGCACATGCTCAGTAATGTTGGAGGAGGAGGTCTCCCCTCCTCCTCCGCAGCCAGCCACATGGCTAATATTCACTGCAATGTGAAGACTGTGGTGGGATTGTAGTGTTGTCCGGATCATGAAGGAATCGTTCATTTGATCCGGATCACCACAATGAAAAATTCGGTTCACAGTGGATGTCTGTCTGGAAGAAACAGGAACATACAGAATGTACAGTGCAGGGAAAGTCCTGTCCTGCTAGTCATTTCACCCAGTCTGCTTCCCTAGTAAAATGATTCGGTTCAAAGATCCGGATCTTTTCAATGGTCCGATTCAAATGATCCGAATCCTTAAAAAGATCCGGACTTCCTATCACTAACCTGGAGCGCAGCTCAATCTGTCCAACTTCAACACCACCATGCGTTGCGTTAGAGGCACGTTATGCGACCATAACGTCCCCTAAAACACAACGTCTTGTGGGAAAGTAGCCTAAGGGGCGAAAAGACTGTGGTCCTTAAGTGGTTAAAGGGAATCTAAACTGAGAAGGATATGGATTTTTCCTTTTAATATAATACCAGTTGCCTCACTCAAGCTGATCCTGTGTCTCTAATACTTTTAGCCACAGCCCCTCAACAAGCATGCAGACCAGATGCTCTGACTGAAGTCAGACTGGATTAGCTGCATGCTTGTTTCAGGTGTGTGATTCAGTCACTACTGCAGGCAAAGAGATCAGCATGACTGACAAGCAACTGGTATTGTTTAAAGAGACACTGAAGCGAACTAATTTCACCTTATAATTCGCTTCAGTGCTCTAATGCCAAGTAATCCGCCGTGTCCCCGCCGCTAAACGAGCGCTGCAGAGCCCCAAATCCCTGGGGGGGCAATCTGTCCGGCATTTCCTGGACGCGGATCGTGTGGCGATTGACATCAGGAGGGGCAGAGCTACAGCTGGAAGCTCTGCCCCTCAGCACAGCAAAATCCACCACCAAGTTGGTTGTGGATATTTGCTGAGGGATTTGGGGGCTCTGCAGCCCTCGTTTAGCGGCGGGGACATGGCAGATTACTTGGCATTAGAGCACTGAAGCGAATTATAAGGTAAAATAGGCAAAATTAGTTCACTTCAGTGTCTCTTTAAAAGGAAACATCCATATCCCTTCTCAGGAGAGAACAGAGGCACCAAAAAGGATAAAAAGGTTTTTAAAGGAGCTTAAAAGCCAAAAATGTCAGTAATTAGAAGAGGCAGTGGTGGACTTACCTCCTCCAAGCAGACACAACACGACTGTACATTCAGTCTATTTATTAACAAACTCCAGATAAAACAAAGCAACTTGTTTCACGGGTCAGCGCCCGCTTCCTCAGGCAATAGAAAAAGGAGTTACAGCTGCAAATGACAGAGATCAGAGGCTATATTGTTTCTGCTATAATACATCCTACATTTAAAGCTTCAATCAATGAGTGACAAACATGTGCAACATAACATGGTACATTGGCAGTAAGGTCCAGTATTTTGTATTATAGAATTATTATGTTGGTGGGTTGTGTTGGAGGGGAGGGGGAGAGGCCAAGGGCAAGGTGTATATCAGGAGGAGGGGGGGGGGGAGGAGGGGGTTTATCAATTGTGGCCATGGGACGTGCAAATTACAGAGCAAGTAGCAAAAGATCAAAGGTAGTAAAAGAGTGTGAATGGCAGCAAAACAAACAAAACAGTGGCAGCAATACATACCCCAGTATGGGGTTAAAAAATACGGATGGTGGCAGTAAAGACAAGATGTAAGTGGGTGAACCCACCAGGACTTACCATCTAGCAAAACAAACAACACTCGGTGCCTCTGTAATGGCAGAGAGTGTCTGAGCATGCTAAGTAGTGTGCAGGATGTGACATCAACTGGGGAGAGGAAGTGCATCATCAGTGGGCGGAGCCTACAAGGACTTACCCTTTTAGAGAGGAGTCAGGCCGCCATCTTGGAAGAGGCATGCCTGGTCCTCAGTACTGATGGGCCGCCATGTTGGAGGTGGCCCAGATACACGGCACTAACTTCAACATTTGCCAAAAAAGATATATACAAAAAGGGCCTAATAAATAGCAGAGATTAGTCAGGTCTTGATAAAAAGCATATACATGAATATACATACAACATATAGCTTATAATATTAGGAGTACAAAGTAAAAGATCTATGTCACATTTGTATTAACCCTCTGGGCGATACAATTATATCGCCCAGGAGGTGGCGCAGCACTATTTTTTAAATTTTTTTATTTTTTAAATCATGTAGCGAGCCCAGGGCTCGCTACATGATAGCCGCAGCGCAGCGGCATCCCCCCACCCACTCCGATCGCCTTCGGCGATCAGAGTAAGCAGGAAATCCCGTTCAGAACGGGATTTCCTGCTGGGCTTCCCCGGTCGCCATGGCGACGGGGCGGGATGACGTCACCGACGTCGTGACGTCAGAGGGAGTCCCGATCCACCCCTCAGCGCTGCCTGGCACTGATTGGCCAGGCTGCGCAAGGGGTCGGTAGGGGGGGGGCTGCACGGCGAGCGGCGGCGGATCGGCGGCGAGCGGCGGCGATCGGAAGTTACACGCAGCTAGCAAAGTGCTAGCTGCGTGTAACAAAAAAAAAATTATGCAAATCGGCCCACCAGGGCCTGAGAAATCCTCCTGCGCGATATACCCCGAGCTCAGCTCGGGATTATCGCTCAGGAGGTTAAAAGAAAAGTGGTCTGATATTGGTTGAAAAATTCACTATTAAACTTATGGTAGATCCATGGTGGGGGGGAGTTTTTTCTGTTTTCAACAAAGATTAACATAGTCTTAATTTAATAGGTACAACAGTCAAAGCAGCATATAGCCAACAATATTAAAAAGTGTGGAATAAAACGTTTATGAAAAAATAGGTCTGACGTTTGGTTAAAAAGAAACACTATTGTACTTATGGTAGATCAACGGTAAGTTGAAGTGTCGTTAAAGTTGCCAGATATAATTTTCGGGGGGGGGGGGGGGGGGGGAGGAAGGAAGGGGGAGGGTTTGAGGTTGGGGGGAGTTTTACTTGTTTTCAACATAAATTAGAAAGTGTGGAATAAGATTTTATGAAAAATAGGTCTGACATTTGGTTAAAAAAACACACTATTGTACTTATGGTAGATCAACGGTGAGCTGAAGTATCATTAAAACTGCCGGATATGATTTTCGGGGGGGGGGGAGGGGGGAGGGGTTATGAAAAAGGGGTTAGTGGGTGTATTTGACCAAAAATGTTTTTCAGACAAAATTTAAGAAATAACATTAACATAAACATAAAACTGGTACGGCATAAAATTCTTATCATCAATCTGCATCATCAATAATGATAATAAGAATTTTATGCCGTACCAGTTTTATGTTTATGTTAATGTTATTTCTTAAATTTTGTCTGAAAAACATTTTTGGTCAAATACACCCACTAACCCCTTTTTCATAAACCCCCCCTCCCCCCGGAAATCATATCTGCCAATTTGAATGATGCTTCAGCTTACCGTTGATCTACCATAAGTACAATAGTGTGTTTTTTAACCAAATGTCAGACCTATTTTTCATAAACATCTTATTCCACACTTTCTAATTTATGTTGAAAACAAGTAAAACTCCCCCCAACCTCAAACCCTCCCCCTTCCTTCCTCCCCCCCCCCCCCCGACAATCATATCTGGCAACTTTAATGACACTTCAGCATACCGTTGATCTACCATAAGTACAATAGTGTTTCTTTTTAACCAAACGTCAGACCTATTTTTCCTAAACGTTTTATTCCACACTTTTTAATATTGTTGGCTATATGCTGCTTTGACTGTTGTACCTATTCAATTAAGACTATGTTAATCTTTGTTGAAAACAGAAAAAACTCCCCCCCACCATGGATCTACCATAAGTTTAATAGTGAATTTTTCAACCAATATCAGACCACTTTTCTTTTAATACAAATGTGGCATAGATCTTTTACTTTGTACTCCTAATATTATAAGCTATATGTTGTATGTATATTCATGTATATGCTTTTTATCAAGACCTGGCTAATCTCTGCTATTTATTATGCCCTTTTTGTATATATCTTTTTTGGCAAATGTTGAAGTTACAGCCGTGTATCTGGGCCACCTCCAACATGGCGGCCCATCAGTACTGAGGACCAGGCATGCCTCTTCCAAGATGGCGGCCTGACTCCTCTCTAAAAGGGTAAGTCCTTGTAGGCTCCGCCCACTGATGATGCACTTCCTCTCCCCAGTTGATGTCACATCCTGCACACTACTTAGCATGCTCAGACACTCTCTGCCATTACAGAGGCACCGAGTGTTGTTTGTTTTGCTAGATGGTAAGTCCTGGTGGGTTCACCCACTTACATCTTGTCTTTACTGCCGCCATCTGTATTTTTTAACCCCATACTGGGGTATGTTTTGCTGCCACTGTTTTGTTTGTTTTGCTGCCATTCACACTCTTTTACTACCTTTGATCTACAGTCACCTCTTTTGCTACTTGCTTTGTAATTTGCATGTCCCATGGCCACAATTAATAAACCCCTCCCCCCCCCCCCACTCGCTACCCCTGATACACACCTTGCCCTTTGTGACGCCGGGCGACGCCCAGTCGGCCAAAACGCGATTGCGGTCGCTTTGCGACACAAATCGTTAAACCAAGATCTGATGTGTAGTATCCCTCTGCTTAAAAACAGCTGGGGAATCTGTCTTAGCTGAAGTGACAGCCTGGGGGGAAGGTGTTAATTAGCTTGGACATATTCCCTGTGGAAGGCACAATTTCCCTTTTGGCTCTGGGAACCAGGTGACACCTAGATGTTAATTAGTCAGCAGAGAACTCACTCTGCCATTTGGGGAAGACAGGATGAGCTCCCAGCAGGGGGCTATTCAAAAAATCTGCTCTGCTCAGACCGGCCGGAGCCATATTAGAAAGCATGGAGTTTAGTATTTTGAGCATGTTTAAGCAATACCGTTCAGGTGAGAAATGTGAAAGTTATATCATTCTGCTGGTCCGGATCTTGTGAGTGTTTTGATATTAAATTTGGGCCACTGTCCTAAACAGAACTCTGGGAATTCCACCGTTTTTTAACCAGGCATGCAAACATGCCCAAGTTTGATATCATATTAATCGGTAGGTTCTGGGGATCGAGAATATGTACATATTATTTGTGGGCCGGCCGCGCAGGTCTGCCTAGGGAACATGTCAGGATTATGAGGTTGCTAAAGCCCCTGCCCACATGTGATTACCATAGTCCGGCCTGGAGGGCCGACTCTGGGAGCCCGCCTCTGAGCTCAGCTCCATAAAAAGTGAATGAGCTGCCTGGGAAGGAGTTTCCTCCCTTTACCATCTTCATGACAATCTGCTGCCAGCCAGAGGACATAGGGCTGGTGGCCATTTTGCTGACCCATCTGAACAAAGAACTCTAAGAACTTGAAACCGTTTGCTTGAACTTGATTGGAAACCAGAACTCTGATTTTTCCCACAAACAGGACATCTTTCCAGGAACTAAGTATTTTTCTCCCTTCTTTTATTTTTCATACTGGCTATTACTGTTTTAATAATTGTTGATTTTCATAATTGTCTGTATATATTAATTATTTATATTGCGTGAATAAACGACTTTCCCCAAGTCATTCACTGTTTCGCTACCCAGCTTATCAGCACACACAGAAATGATCCCGGGTCTCTGAAGATACGCTACTGTTTGTTTGTTGTTGGCTAGACAGAATATCGTGTGTTTAACCGTTTTATTCGCAGGATTAGTCAGTCAGTTAGTGGGCCCCACGGTCCCATAGTAACCGCGGTGGTGGCAGTTTACTCTGAACCAGTAGGTGACGTTGTAATTACCCGTGTCTCACAGGCTCCCTTCTGAGTTGTCTGCGGCTAATTCTTAACGGTTCCTGCGCATTGACTGCGACCAGAGTTCGCACGATCTGTGCGCTGGCACCGTTTAGAAGGCTAAGTGCGGTCAGCCACTAGGGCTCCTGTGACACCCTTGGACTCTCCCCCTCCCCTCCAACACAACCCACCAACATAATTCTATAATACAAAATACTGGACCTTACTGCCAATGTACCATATTATGTTGCACTTGTTTGTCACTCATTGATTGAAGCTTTAAATGTAGGATGTATCATAGCCGAAACAATATACCCTCTGATCTCTGTCATTTGCAGCTGTAACCAGTGCTGGTCGTAATGAAAGAATCTACGCAGTTACGCTTAAGGATACCGTAATTCAATTGCTTACGTTACGATATTACGCTTGGTGCCGTAACATCCACGCGTATGTTTTGACGCATGCGAAGCATATGTACGCAATAGCTGTCACTCACAAAGCGCCGCCTACTACTTACATATCAGCTTGCGTCAAAACGTACAACGCGTACGTTTTGACGCATGCAAGGCTGATATGTACGCAGTAGGCGGCGCCTTGTGAGTGACAGCTATTGCGTACATATGCTCCGCATGCGTCCAAAACGTACGCGTGTGCACGCATTCCGGGTACGCTCAGCCTCAAAGCCTGTGATTGGCTAATGCGTACAGAACAACAGGAAGTTCAAAAAACCAGGCCAGACGCGTGGAAGAGACCTGGAGAGAGACACAGACTTGATCTGCAGGCCAGGGCACCATTCCATATTCCACAGCCAGCCAGAATGCCTCCCAAGAACTCGCCCAGCTTGAAAAGGATGGTGATTGAGGTAAGTGATCTATTGAACAAAATGCATATATGTTTGGTACTGTTTCTGTGCATTTATTTATATTTGACATTAAAAAGTGTATCAGGTGTTTGTGAGTTTTTTATTTTATTTGGCACTGTAACTTTGCTTGTACCACTACTGTTAAAGGGACTCCAAGCTATGCGTCATGACGGCGGTCGGCGTGACAGTCCTGCGCATATGCGGGTTTACTGCGCATGCGCAGGACTGTCACGCCGGCCGCCGTAATGACGCGTATTGGCCGGCATAATGACGTGCCTCTTCCTATACCAGCAAGTGTCGGGGCTGTGTGCTCGAAGTCCCTTTAATAGTAGAGACACATTCACACTGTATTTTGCTAAATGGTAGCTATTTTTTTTTTTTAGCAGTTTGCAAGCGGTTGTTTAGCCGTTTGCGTTTACCGTTTTTTGCGCGGTTTGCGTTTTTTGTATGGGAGTTCCTAGCGTCTACAGCATTTTGCGATTAGTGATTAGTGTTCTGATTGGGTGGTGGTTTTTTTTTCTGGACCAAAAATGCAATAGCAGCATAGGGGGCGATATTGTGGCTGGGAACGCGAAGAATCACTTGCGTTCCCAGCCTGACGGACGGTGACGGCGAAACCGGAAGTAAACGCCGGCGGGGACGGGTGGATCAGAGGGACACGGCGAGGGCACCGATCAGCTGTAGGGGGCTGAGGGAAGCCCCAGGTTAGTAAAACTTTTTTTTTTCTGGCTTAACCCCTTGAGGACCACAGTCTTTCTACCCCTTAAAGAGACACTGTAACATCAAAAAGATCCCCTGGGGGGTACTCACCTCGGGTGGGGGAAGCCTCCGGGTCCTAATGAGGCTTCCCACGCCGTCCTCTGTCCCACGGGGGTCTCGCCGCAGCCCTCCGAACAGCCGGCGACTGTGCCGACTGTCAGTTCAATATTTACCTTTGCTGGCTCCAGCGGGGGCGCTGTGGCGACTTTCGGCACGGAAATAGACGGAAATACCCGATCTCCGTTGGGTCCGCTCTACTGCGCAGGCGCCGGAAACTTGCGCCTGCGCAGTAGAGCAGACCCGACGGAGATCGGGTATTTCCGCCTACTTCGGCGCCGACAGCCGTCAGAGCGCCTGCGCAGGAGCCAGGAAGGTAAATATTACGTCACCGCTGCACGGAGGGCTACAGCGAGACCCCTGACGGATGGAGGACGGCGTGGGAAGCCTCATTAGGATCCGGAAGCTTCCCCCCCACCCGAGGTGAGTACCCCCGAGGGGCCGTTTTGTCGTTACAGTTCCTCTTTAAGGACCAGACCCTTTTTTTCCATTCAGACCACTGCAGCTTTCATGGTTTATTGCTCGGTCATACAACCTACCATCTAAATGAATTTTACCTCCTTTTCCCAAATAAACATGGCGGCATACTAATGGGTATGGGCCACGCCCCCTGACCCCGATAGGACAACGTACTCTTAAAAGAATTCCGCCCCCATCCGTCCCGTCATTCTCTTTTTCTGTCCTCGATGGACAGGTACTCTGTTTAGGACCTTATCTTTTTTTTTTTTTTTACCTGGGTCCATTTTTTGGTTTTTCTTTTTCCTCTTTCTTTCCCCCTTACACGGGTTCAGCCTCTCCCGTGTCTCGGCGGCATAGTTGTCCCAAGTAGGACTTCAGCCGTCTGCTTGCATGCGGAGGTCCTTTCCCCTAAAGCCCTCTTCAAACATGGCTGCCACCCAATAGAAAAGTTGCTGCCAAATCTCGCGAGACTTCAACCAGGCATCTGATTGGCTGCATCACGCATGACGTCCTATATCCAGGAAGCAGAGGGGAAGAGGACGCCGAACACTACAGGAGGCGTGGGAGCTGGCTGTTTGGCTAAACTGCTGAACGCTGCTTCCCCTCTAGAAGTAAGGCTGGATGACGGACGCTCTTGTGACCTACACCTCATCGGATTCAGGTCTGAAAGAGCATATTTGTTATGATTGTGCATATTTATGTGGCAGCAGTACAGGAGGCTTATGAGGTTAAATACTTCTTTTAAAGGGGAAATGGATGACTCTGCGCAGGGGGCCTCCGCTGGAAAATCCAGGTAAAGGATGCTAAATGCATCCTATCACTCTGGTGGTTCACAGGGTGTATTGTTTTATAAGGGGGTGCACCGGTGCTGGTATTTTAAAAAGAGTGCTCTTTTCTCTTACTTTGTCTTTTATATGCTGATCCTTTTTTAGTGAAAACACTATATTTTCTTTGTGTTTTCACAGTCCGCATGAGAGAGAAGATGGACTTCTGGTTACTAAGAGCAACCGGTCGGGGTCAACAAAAGATGCACCACAGTCCCGTGAGGATTTCCGCAGATCAAGTAGATCTGTCTCCGCAAGGAGGAAATCTCCGCAAAGACTATATGTGGACAGACCTGATGTTTCATGGAGGCCTTATGATCAGAGGAGACGGTCTCCAGATTATACAGCATCAATGCCTTATTATGAATCTTACAGATATAGGTCTCCTAGGAGGCGTAATGATTATGATTATCAATATAGACGTTCATCAAGAAGAGCTTCTCCTGGGGACAGATATGACTGGGATCGATTCTCTCCTCAGAGATACTATGCAAATAGGTCTCCGAAAAGACAATATAGATCCAGGTCTCATTCTTCAGATTGTGAATTGTTGACAAGTCACAAGGAACCTGCTCTGAATATATGTTGGTCTTGCACTCAGCCGTCTCTGCCGGATAAAAAATTGTGTCAAACTTGTCTTTCTGAGGCTGCTAGAGACAAAGATACTGAAAATCAGGAAGTTTTGTCTTATATTCAGCAGGCCGTGCAAGAGACTTTTCAAAAGCTGTCTGCCTCTCAGTCAATTCCACCCTCTGCCGCTCAACCGCAAATGGAGGAATCTGGTACGCAGGGGGACTTACCTCCTCTTGGCTTTGATTTCGCCTTGGTGCCAGCCTTCCTATCTGCAATTAAATCTGCGATTGATTGGCAGGACGAGGGTGATTCAACTGAGCAACCAGATAAATATTATCCACATTTGCAGTCACAACAAAAGGCTTTTCCCTTTATGAAAGTCATCAAAGACATTATACTGAAAGAATGGGCCAAGGTTGACCATAAGCCAGCTTTAACAAATAGATTTTCTAAGTTATATCCTCTAAAAGAAGAGGATGCGAAACTATTGGATGTGGCGCCTATAATAGATGCATCTATTACAAGGCTAGCGAAGCATGTCACTTTACCAATGGAAAATGCCATATTGTTTAAAGATCCTCTAGATAGAAAAATTGATATTGACATAAGGAAAGCCTTTTTGGCAGCGGGGAGTGCATGTAGACCAGCAGTCGCCCTTACTTCTTTGGCCAAGGCCATTAAGGTCTGGGTGGAAAACGTGGAAACCGCTCTGAATAATGACACGGATAGGCAAGAAATTATAAAAGCCCTTGATGAACTTAAGCTGGCGGGAGATTTTGTTGGAGAAGCAGCAATAGATACCATACGCTCCTCAGCAAGATCTATGCTACACTGTGTGACGGCAAAGAGGGCGCTGTGGCTGAAGCCTTGGTCTGCCGACCCAGCGTCACGGAACAATTGGTGTAAAATTCCTTATGATGGCACTCATTTGTTCGGTCCAGTAATGGACAAAGCAATTACTATGGTGACAGGGGGCAAAACAGGTCTCATCCCACAGGACAGAAAACAAAAGGAGTTTAAGCAACAAAATTCTAAACGTTTCTTCCAAAATAGATTTCAGCAAGCTAGGTCCTACAGGCCTGGAAAACAGTTCAATAGAAACTGGAGGGGCACCCAATCCTCGTTTCTGAAGAACAAGGGAAAGACCACCTCCACCTCACAACAAGGCCAGAAGTCCTTTTGAGATGACGTCCATCCAGGATTCTCCAGTGGGGGCCAGACTAAGTCTCTTTACAGAGTCCTGGGTGGAGAAAATACAAGAGTCGTGGGTGCTAAATACAGTAAAGAACGGACACAAATGGAGATTTCTGTCAACTCTTCCAAAAGCTCGTTATATCTCCACAAAAATCCCGCAAAGCAAACTAAAGCGTCAAACCCTATTGGACTATGTGGAGACACTTCTAAAAGCAAAGGCAATCACCGAGGTTCCGGTAAATCAGCGCTTCGCAGGAATCTATTCACAGCTATTCTTAGTACCAAAGGCAAGCGGAAGCTGGAGGCCAGTCCTAGACCTGAAGTTCTTAAACCGTCATATAAAAACGAGCCATTTCAAAATGGAGTCACTCCAGTCCATTATACCAATGATAAGGGAGTACGATTGGATGACTTCTGTGGACTTGGCAGATGCATATCTGCATGTACCCATTCACAAAGACTATCAAAAGTTCCTACGTTTCTCCGTTCAGGGCAATCACTTTCAGTTTCGAGCACTGCCTTTTGGAATATCAACAGCGCCAAGGACTTTCACAAAAATATTACTGCCTGTGATAGCATTATTGAGGACTGCAGGTATTCGAACCTTCCATTACCTGGACGATATACTAATTCTGCATCAAAACAAAGACCAGTTGTTGCAACATCAAGATCAGCTCCTATCTACATTGAAAAACCTCGGCTGGTTAATAAACCACAACAAGAGTCAGCTCAAGCCATCCCAAGATATGATCTTTCTGGGAGCCAGGTTTGTAACAAATTTGAACAAAGTCTGTCTTCCAGAGCAAAAAGTAGTGATGATTCAGAGGAAAGTAGCAACACTCCTCCAGTGTCGACAAATATCAGCAAGAAGTTGCATGAGTTTGCTAGGTTCCATGTCGGCAGTGATCCCTATGGTAAAGTGGGCCCACTGGCATCTTCGGCCACTGCAGTTCATTTTTCTGAAAAAATGGAACAAATGGAACTTGAACCAAGTAATTTCCTTGCCACAGGATGTGAGGTAATCCCTAGCCTGGTGGCTATGCAGGAAGAATCTGATGAACTGTCATCAAATACAGGCTTCAATTCCCATCGTGATAACCTCGGATGCGAGCATAATTGGGTGGGGAGCCCACTGCAATGGGATGTGCATGCAGGGGAAATGGAGTTTTCGCCAGATCGGTGTGCCCTCAAACATATTGGAACTAAAGGCAGCGTTTATGGCGTTGAAAGCGTTCCGTTTCCTAATCCGGAACGAATCTGTTCTTTTGAAGATAGACAACATCACAGCGGTAACATATATAAAGAGGCAGGGGGGCACAAGGAGTATCTCTCTTCTCCACGAAACCCAGCGAATAATGGAGTGGGCACAGGAAAATCTGACGAACCTATCAGCGACTTACCTACCAGGAATCAGGAATGTATTGGCAGATCGCCTGAGCAGATCATTCATGGACCCCCACGAGTGGCAGCTGAATCAAGAGTCGTACAACAGCCTAGTCCGGAAGTGGGGACTTCCACAGGTGGATTTATGGGCGTCTCCTCAGAATGCCAAGGTGCGGAAATTTTTTACTCGTTTCCCGCATCCGTCGTCAGCAGGAACAGATTGTCTAGCACAGAAGTGGAACTTCGACCTAGGTTACGCCTTTCCCCCATTTCCTATGATTCCCAAGTTTTTGCAGAGACTAGCAAGAGAGCGCTGCTCGATCATAACTATTCTGCCCTTTTGGCCAAGGAGGCCTTGGTTTGCCCTAGCAATGGATCTAAGTGTCGAGGAGCCAATAAAATTGCCCGATCATCACAATCTTTTGTTCCAAGGGAATCTCCTATATCCAAATGTGAAGGCATTACATTTGACGGCCTGGAACTTGAGAGGCAAAATTACTTAGACCAAGGTTGTTCAGAAAATGTAGCCGAAACATTGCTCAAGGCCAGGAAGCCCTCAACTAATGTAACCTATAGAAGAATATGGGAGAAATTTATTGCCTTTGCAAAAGTACATAACTTTGATGGTCTAACCCCTTCTGTATCAAATATATTAGACTTCCTACAATCGGGGGTAGAAAAAAATCTGAGTTTAGCAGCGATCAAGGTACAGATATCTGCATTATCAGCGTTAACCAATGTAAGGTGGGCCCAGAAGCCTTTAGTAATGCAATTTGTGAAAGCGGTGCTAAAGATCCGTCCGCCAAGGAAACCTTTTTTTCCCAAATGGGACTTGTGTCTAGTACTAGATGCCCTTTCATCACCTCCCTTCCACCCGGTGGAGTCGGCCTCAATTCAGGACGTCACTTTAAAAACGGTTTTCCTGATAGCGATAACGTCAGGGAAACGAGTTTCTGACATACAGTCTTTAGGGTGCACAGACAACCTACTGGAATTCTACCCTGATCGGGTGGTAATAAGACCAGTCCTAGACTATGTGCCTAAGGTTGCTTCCAGTTTTCATGTGAATCAGGAATTGACTCTACCTACCTTTCCGTTTAATGAGGGCACACATCCATTAGATGTAGGTAGAAGTATCAAAGCTTACCTAGACAAAACCTCCTCTTTCAGACAGTCTGACCACTTATTGGTAAACTCCCAGGGCTGCAACAAGGGGAAAAAGGTCTCATCAAGGACCTTGTCTGCTTGGCTTGTAAAGGCTATCCAGAGCTGTTACCGAATTAAAGGCTTACCAATACCCGAGGAAGTGAAAGCCCACTCAACTAGAGGCATGGCCGCCTCATGGGCCTCCTTCTCAAAAGTATCTCTAGAGACAGTATGCAAGGCAGCATCTTGGTCCTCTGTAAATACATTTATGTCTCATTATAGAGTTGATCCTGCTTCATTATCTACACTAAGTTTTGGCAAAGCGATAATGTCTGCTAAACTGTAAATAAATTGTGTGATGTGTTCAGCATTATACCCTCCCTCGTTGGTGATTTGTTACATCCCAATAGTATGACGCCATGTTTATTTGGGAAAGCTGAAAATTGAATACTTACCTTCAGTAATTTTCCTTTCCCGAATAAACAATGGCGGCATACGTCTCCCTCCCTCCTGTCCATTCGAGGACTAATTTTTACCGAGAATGACGGGACGGATGGGGGCGGAATTCTTTTAAGAGTACGTTGTCCTATCGGGGTCAGGGGGCGTGGCCCATACCCATTAGTATGCCGCCATTGTTTATTCGGGAAAGGAAAATTACTGAAGGTAAGTATTCAATTTTCAGCTTTCTTGTCACTAATACAGCTTTCTTTTGGTGCAATTTGATTTCTGCTGTGATTTTTAGTTTTTATTATATTCATCAAAAAAGACATGAATTTTGTCAAAAGAATGATTTTTTTAACTTTCAGTGCTGACATTTTTCAAATAAAATAAAATTTCAATATACATTTTTGTCCAAATTTATTCTGCTACATGTCTTTGATAAAAAAAAAAACCAACAATAAGTGTATATTTACTGGTTTGGGTAATAGTTATAGCGTTTACAAAGTATGGTGCCAAAAGTGAATTTTCCCATTTTGAAGCATCGCTGACTTTTCGGAGCACCTGTCAGGTTTTATGAGGTGCCAAAATTCCATGATAAAATACCCCCCAAATGACCCCATTGTGGAAAGAAGACTTCCCAAAGTATTCAGTGAGAGGCATGGTGAGTTCATAGAAGATTTTTTTTTTTTGTCACAAGTTAGCGGAAAATGACACTTTGAAATAAAAATAAAACAAAAAAAAAAGTTTCCATTTCTGCTAACTTGTTAAAAAAAAAAAAAAAATCTGCCACGGACTCACCATGCCCCTCTCTGAATACCTTGGGGTGTCTACTTTCCAAAATGGGGTCATTTGTGGGGTGTGTTTACTGTCCTGGCATTTTGGGGGGTGCTAAATTGTAAGCACCCCTGTAAAGCCTAAAGGTGCTCATACGACGTTGGGCCCCTTAGCGCACCTAGGCTGCAAAAAGGGGTCACACATGTGGTATTGCCGTACTCAGGAGAAGTAGTATAATGTGTTTTGGGTTGTATTTTTACACATGCCCATGCTGGGTGGGATAAATATCTTTCTAAATGAGATTTTTTTTTTGTTTACACATAATTGTCCATTTACAGAGAGATTTCTCCCACCCAGCATGGGCATGTGTAAAAATACAACCCAAAACTAGAGTTGGGCCGAACGGTTCCATGCGAACTTCCGTGGTTCGCGTTCGCGTGCCGCAGGCGAACCTTTGCGGAAGTTCGGTTCGCCCCATAATGCACCATGGAGGGTCAACTTTGACCCTCTACATCACAGTCAGCAGGCCCAGTGTAGCCAATTAGGCTACACTAGCCCCTGGAGCCACTCCCCCCTACTAAAAGGCAGGCAGCGGCGGCCATTACGGTCACTCGTGTGCCTGCATTAGTGAGAGTAGGGCGAGCTGCTGCACACTCTCTCTCATAGGGAAAGATTAGTTAGGCTTAGCTTGTCCCTGGCTGCATACCTGTTCAGTGAACCCACCACTGCATACCTGTTCTGTGAACCCACCACTGCATACCACCACTGCATACCTGTTCTGTGAACCCACCACTGCATACCACCACTGCATACCTGTTCTGTGAACCCACCACTGCATACCTGTTCTGTGAACCCACCACTGCATACCTGTTCTGTGAACCCACCACTGCATACCTGTTCTGTGAACCCACCACTGCATACCTGTTCTGTGAACCCACCACTGCATACCTGTACAGTGAACCCACCACTGCATACCTGTGCAGTGAACCCGCCACTGCATACCTGTACTGTTCAGTGAACCCGCCACTGCATACCTGTACTGTTCAGTGAACCCGCCACTGCATACCTGTACTGTTCAGTGAACCCGCCACTGCATACCTGTTCTGTTCAGTGAACCCGACACTGCATACCTGTTCTGTTCAGTGAACCCGACACTGCATACCTGTTCTGTTCAGTGAACCCGACACTGCATACCTGTTCTGTTCAGTGAACCCGACACTGCATACCTGTTCTGTTCAGTGAACCCGACACTGCATACCTGTTCTGTTCAGTGAACCCGACACTGCATACCTGTTCTGTTCAGTGAACAGTTTGGTGTGTCAGTGTGAAGCAGTACCTTAATTACACTACCTGATTGATGTATACACATGCAAGATGTTTTAAAGCACTTTAGGCCTGTCATTTAGCATTCAATATGATTTCTGCCCTTAAAACGCTGCTTTGCGTCAAATCCAGATTTTTCCCGGGGACTTTTGGCGTGTATCCCACTCCGCCATGCCCCCCTCCAGTTGTTAGACCCCTTGAAACATCTTTTCCATCACTTTTGTGGCCAGCATAATTTTTTTTTTTTTCAAAGTTCGCATCCCCATTGAAGTCTATGCGGTTCGCGAACTTTAACGCGAACCGAACCTTCCGCGGAAGTTCGCGAACCCGGTTCGCGAACCTAAAATCGGAGGTTCGGCCCAACTCTACCCAAAACACATTATACTACTTCTCCTGAGTACGGCGATACCACATGTGTAACACTTGTTTTCTAGTCTAGGTGCACTAAGGGGCCCAACGTTCTTTGAGTACCTTTAGGATTTCACAGATCATTTTCAGGAATTTAGTTTCTAGACTACTCCTCATGCTTTAGGGCCCCTAAAATGCCAGGGCAGTATAGAAACCCCACAAATGACCCCATTTTAGAAAGAAGACACCCCAAGGTATTCTGTTAGGAGTATGGTGAGTTCATAGATTTTATTTTTTGTTACAAGTTAGCGGAAATATATATATATATATATATATATATATATTTTTTTCCCCCACAGTGTCATTTTCCGCTAACGTGACAAAAAATAAAATCTTCTATGAGCTCACCATACTCCTAACAGAAAACCTTGGGGTGTCTACTTTCTAAAATGGGGTAATTTGTGGGGTTCCTATACTGCCCTGGCATTTTAGGGGCCCTAAAGCGTGAGTCCGTGGGTGATCTGATGGTGGGGGATGATCCGATGCTCGCAAGAGGCAGGTTAGGGTTGGATGGGTGGCAGTGAAAGGTGGTGCCAGGGGATGATTGACGGGTGATTGACAGGTGATTTACAGGGGAGACTAGGTGTATACAAGGGGGGTGGGGCTGAGGGTGTGGGCGGGTAATTGGCTGCCCAAGGGGCACATTAGGATCTGATCTGATAGGTAGCAGTGACAGGTGGTGACAGGGGGTGATTGATGGGTGATCAGTGGGTGATTTAGAGGGGAGAACAGATGTAAACAATGCACTTTGGTGGTGATCTGACGGTGGGTCTGAGGGCAATCTGAGGGTGTAGGCGGGTGTTTGGGTGCCCGCAGGGGCCAGTTTAGGTTCTGATCTGATGGGTGGCTGTGAGAGGTGTTGACAGGGGGTTATTGATGGGTGATTGACAGGTGACCATTGGGTGATTATAGGGGAGGATAGATTTGGGGAGCAGATGGTTTTCATAGGCAGTCATATGTTGATTCCAGTGTCTCAAAATATCAGTCAGAAGTATTCATAGCTGGCTAACAATATCTGTGATAGTCATCATAGGTGACTCCCAATATCTGGCACTAGCCATAGTTGGGCCACAACATCTTTCACTTTATGTAATTATAGATGGCAAGCAATATCTGTCAGAAGTTATAGGTGGCCACTTATATCTTCTTGTAGTCATCATTATTCCATAAGTATCTGCCTGCAGTCATAGTTGGTTGAACTTGGTTCCAAAAAAATTTTGACACTGTCATATAATTTTTATAATGTTGAAACATGATTAAAGTAAAGTTAATCCTAATTAATAAATAATTAATCCATACAATGGTCATGAATACTGTAAAAAATTTTTTGCAGGAATTTACAAAAGGCCGCTATGACCTGTCGGTGGGTGAGGCAAAGAAGCGGGTGGTCCGGAGGGTCCAGTTCCTGTTGAGGAAAGACTTCAACAGGAACTTGAAGGTGGAGCGACCTGAAGAGGAGGGACAAAGAGCTCGTCAAGAGCATTCAGGAAGCCCTGTCATGTAAGTCAGCAAACTACTAGTTTATGTATGTGTATCTTGGGGTCTTTATACTGTATCTAATTATCCTATAAAAATACCATGTGCAGTGAATATTATAATAGAGTTGTGTAGTATATACAGTAAAAGTATCCGTTCAATATTCACAGCTCCATCACTTTTCCCACTTTTTTTTTTTTTTACGGATTTATTCCAAAATGGGTTACCTAAACTATTTTTTGTGCTCCTGTGTGGGCATAGTGATGATATTTGTGCAGTATATGCTGAGTGTTAGTTTTTGATAACCACTGATGATCACCGGGTACTCTCCATGCCCTTGGCAACTGCCAAGGTTTGCCTTGTGGATGATCCAGCTCTGGTGCACAGCCATTTTAAGATCTCTCCAGAGTTATTAAATTTGATTGATGCCTATGTTCATGCTTGGCCTCTCAAGGGCATACGCAGACTTGTCTCAAAGCCACTCCTTTGATATATTTGCTGTGTGTGGAGGGTCTTATTCCTAATAAAGATGAACCATTGCCCCAGGGCCCAGTCTACGTTCAAGAGCGCTCTTTATAGCCTATCCTATTTATATTTTACTATATTTGAGTCATATTCTTTCATGTCCAATAAAGAAATAAAAGGTATTAGAATATAACTTTAAAGAAAAAAAAAATTAAAAAAATTACTTTCAGTAAAAACGTAATACTTTTTACGAATTTCATGACATATTTTGTTCTCATTATATTATTTATTATTGTTTTATTACAGCTGGATCTGCTTCTTGTCCACCACCTGCACAGCAAGGCCCAGCCCACCGACAGGACAGGAGGACCCTCCCCCCCCCCCCCCCCCCGTCTGTGCGCAGCCGCAGGACCTGCAGGAAGGAGATGCCCCTGGACCCAGCACCTCCCGGTCTTCCTCCCCAGGCCCCTCCTATCGCAGCCAGTGAGTGGCCAGGCGATTTGCCGGATGCCTCCAGACAGGTAAAAATCTTGCAGTCTATAATTAAGAGGTTTTGGATCAGGATCAGGGGTCGAGTCCTGCGTGAACGCGGGTGGACGACGTCCACTTACTTTTATTGGAGACTGGACGTCGTCCATCCTTGCACCCTGGAGGGGAGCTGCGCAGTGGAGAGGAGCATTAGGCAGAGCAGTGGGGAAGGGCAGACGTTCCCCCCCCCCCCCCCCCCTTCCCTCACCTTGGCTGTTAGTGGCAGCGGGCCTCAGTGGGCGGGATTTACCTCCTCCTGTTCCGGAGAGTTGACGTTGTGCGTGCAGCTAGTCTGGTCTAGTCAAGACCAGAGAAGCGGCACAGCTTCAACTCGCCGGAATGAGGATGCCCGCTGCCACGACCAGCCTCCACCGCAATCGTTCTGGAGGGGAGAGCCAGAAAGAGTAGCCCAAGGTGAGGGAAAGGGGGGGGGAAACGTCCGCCCTTCCCCGCTGCTCTGCCCAATGCTCCTCTCCATTGCGCTGCTCCCCTCCAGCTGTGGGGACACCTGGCTACATATACTGGGGCCACTATACACCTGGCTACATATACTGGGGCCACTATACACCTGGCTACATATACTGGGGCCACTATACACCTGGCTACATATACTGGGGCCACTATACACCTGGCTACATATGCTGGGGCCCCATACACCTGGCTACATATGCTGGGGCCCCATACACCTGGCTACATATGCTGGGGCCCCTATACACCTGGCTACATATGCTGGGGCCCCTATACACCTGGCTACATATGCTGGGGCCACTATACACCTGGCTACATATGCTGGGGCCCCTATACACCTGGATACATATGCTGGGGCCCCTATACACCTGGCTACATATGCTGGGGCCACTATACACCTGGCTACATATGCTGGGGCCCCTATACACCTGGCTACATATGCTGGGGCCCCTATACACCTGGCTACATATGCTGGGGCCACTATACACCTGGCTACATATGCTGGGGCCACTATACACCTGGCTACATATGCTGGGGCCACTATACACCTGGCTACATATGCTGGGGCCACTATACACCTGGCTACATATGCTGGGGCCACTATACACCTGGCTACATATGCTGGGGCCCCTATACACCTGGCTACATATGCTGGGGCCCCTATACACCTGGCTACATATGCTGGGGCCCCTATACACCTGGCTACATATGCTGGGGCCCCTATACACCTGGCTACATATGCTGGGGCCCCTATACACCTGGCTACATATGCTGGGGCCCCTATACACCTGGCTACATATGCTGGGGCCCCTATACACCTGGCTACATATGCTGGGGCCCCTATACACCTGGCCACATATGCTGGGGCCACTATACACCTGTCCACCTATTCTGGGGACATCTATACACCTGTCCACCTATTCTGGGGACATCTATACACCTGTCCACCTATTCTGAGGTTCTGAGGACATCTATACACCTGTCCACCTATTCTGAGGACATCTATACACCTGTCCACCTATTCTGAGGACATCTATACACCTGTCCACCTATTCTGAGGACATCTATACACCTGTCCACCTATTCTGAGGACATCTATACACCTGTCCACCTATTCTGAGGACATCTATACACCTGTCCACCTATTCTGAGGACATCTATACACCTGTCCACCTATTCTGAGGACATCTATACACCTGTCCACCTATTCTGAGGACATCTATACACCTGTCCACCTATTCTGAGGACATCTATACACCTGTCCACCTATTCTGAGGACATCTATACACCTGTCCACCTATTCTGAGGACATCTATACACCTGTCCACCTATTCTGAGGACATCTATACACCTGTCCACCTATTCTGAGGACATCTATACACCTGGCCACCTATTCTGGGGACAACTATACACATGACTACTTATACTGGGGACACCTATTTTGGGAGAACTGCTGTCAGATCTGTATTTATGGGGAACCGATGATGCCAGATTACGTGTATTTTGGGGAACCTCTGCCAGATTTTGTATGTTCGTGAACCACTGCTGACAGATTACATGTATTTTGGGTGTTACGTGTATTTTGAGTGATCCACTGACAGGTTTTGCGTATTTTGGTGAACTGCTTCCAGATTATGTGTATGTTGGGGGAACTGCTGCTGCCAGATTGTCTATTTTGGGGTAACCACTTCCATATTATCTGTATTTTGGAGGAACCTCTGCCAGATTATGTGTATTTTTGGTGAAATGCTGTCAGACTACATCTACTTTTTGGGGATACACTACGACAGAGCTCAAACTTCCCCTGGCAGACCATTTATACTAAGGACATGTATATTTGGCCCCACCCATGACCATGCCCACGCTATGCTTAAACAAACCCATTTTTTGGCACACCGCACTATGCGCGGCGCGGAGATTTTTAGGGTGAGTCCACTCCCCTCTTTTTCAAGGACTACACCCCTGATCAGGATGATACCATTTATTGGCTAACTTAAATGAATAGAAGCATGCAAGCTTTACACTGTAGAAACTTCGTCGGGGTACATTTCCATTACATGCGGTACGATGCGGCACACCACGGGTGTCCTGAAACCATTGCACGGCAGTGGTATAGTTTGTATTGCGTTCAGGTTATGCGGAGCGGTGTAGACTGATCCAAGAATCTGCAGCATGCTGCAGATTCTCGCAGTGCTGCATCTGCATCCCATCTCCTCTAATCACTTCTGCATTGGGAGATGCGGAAGTGATGCGGCGAGGTGGCACTTCTATGGTGGACCAGGGCCCTAAATGTTATTGTATAAGCTTTACATTACATTTTTTTTTTTCCTTGATACAATGATTATACATTTTACAATCAGGGTAACCTATGTTCCCTATTCTTTCCACAGTTCCACTGTCTACTCATTTAAAATTGAGGAGGGACCATAGGAGGCTGAAGGCAAGTGTGAGGCGGCATCAGAGAGGAGTGCCGGTCCGGGAGTTCAACATTCTAAAGCAGCAGGTCCTGGAGCTGCGCCAAAAAACGGCCCAGCAGGACGAGCTCATTGCAAAATTAATGGGCACCGGGGGCCGGCGTGATGCTTAACTTTTTTTTTTGTGTGTGTTTTATTTTTTTTGGAGGGGGGGGGAGGGATAGTTTTGTTGGACCATTGTAGCCCCTGACACACTCCAATGAGTTGTGGTTCACCATGAGCTTGCTGGTTAGTTTCAACCTCTCGGTCAGCCCCGTTTGTATGGGCGTGCGATACGTGCAATCGCCCGGGGCGCTGGATTGCAGGAGGGGGAAACAGAGGTGGTGGGAGTGAGTACAATAGTAATAACTCACCTTCGTTCAGTAGAGTAGCCGATCCCACGCTGCTTCAATGTACTTCCTTTCCCTGCATCTGTCTCTCAGTAACAGCGCCTCCCTGTGATGATGTTCCGCATGTCAACACAGGGGGGCGCTGTTACTGAGACAGATGCCGTGAAAGGAAGAACATTGAAGCAGTGTGGGATCGGCTACTCTGCTGAACGAAGGTGAGTTATTACTATTATGCCCGCTCTTACCAAGCTGCAGCGCCTACCTATCTAAACTATACTGCAGCGCCTACCTATCTAACCTATACTGCAGCACCTACCTATCTAACCTATACTGCAGCACCTACCTACCTAACCTATACTGCAGCACCTACCTACCTAATCTATACTGCACCTACCTACCTAATCTATACTGCAGCGCCTACCTACCTACCTAATCTATACTGCAGCACCTACCTACCTAATCTATACTGCAGCACCTACCTACGGTAGCTGTACTGCAGCACCTACCTACCTGCCTAATCTATACTGCAGCACCTACCTACCTACCTAATCTGTACTGCAGCACCTACCTAATCTATACTGCAGCACCTACCTACGGTAGCTGTACTGCAGCACCTACCTACCTACCTAATCTATACTGCAGTGCCTACCTACCTACCTAATCTAAACTGCAGAACCTACCTACTCTATACTGCTGCACCTATCTACATAATCTATACTGCAGCACCTACCTACGGTAGCTGTACTGCAGCACCTACCTACCTACCTAATCTATACTGCAGCACCTACCTACGGTAGCTGTACTGCAGCACCTACCTACCTGCCTAATCTATACTGCAGTGCCTACCTAATCTATACTGCAGCACCTACCTGCCTAATCTATACTGCAACACCTACCTACCTACCTAATCTATACTCCAGCACCTACCTACGGTAGCTGTACTGCAGCACCTACCTACCTACCTACCTAATCTATACTGCGGTGCCTACCTACCTACCTAATCTATACTGCAGCACCTACCTACCTAATCTAAACTGCAGAACCTACCTACTCTATACTGCAGCACCTACCTACGGTAGCTGTACTGCAGCACCTACCTACCTACCTAATCTAAACTGCAGAACCTACCTACCTGCCTAATCTATACTGCAGCACCTACCTACCTACGGTAACTATACTGCAGCACCTACCTACTTAATCTAAACTGCAGCACCTACCTACCTAATCTAAACTGCAGAACCTACCTACTCTATACTGCAGTGCCTACCTACCTAATCTATACTGCAACACCTACCTACGGTAGCTTTACTGCAGCACCTATCTACCTACCTAATCTATACTGCAGCACCTACCTACGGTAGCTGTACTGCAGCACCTACCTACCTACCTAATCTATACTGCAGTGCCTACCTACCTACCTAATCTATACTGCAGCACCTACCTACGGTAGCTATACTGCAGCACCTACCTACCTACCTAATCTATACTGCAGCACCTACCTACGGTAGCTGTACTGCAGCACCTACCTACCTACCTAATCTATACTGCAGTGCCTACCTACCTAATCTATACTGCAGCACCTACCTACGTTAGCTATACTGCAGCACCTACCTACCTGCCTAATCTATACTGCAGCACCTACCTACCTACCTAATCTATACTGCAGCACCTACCTACGTTAGCTGTACTGCAGCACCTACCTACCTACCTGCCTAATCTATACTGCAGCACCTACCTACCTACCTAATCTATACTGCAGCACCTACCTACGTTAGCTGTACTGCAGCACCTACCTACCTACCTGCCTAATATATACTGCAGCACCTACCTACCTACCTAATCTATACTGCAGCACCTACCTACGGTAGCTGTACTGCAGCACCTACCTACCTGCCTAATCTATACTGCAGCACCTACCTACCTACCTAATCCATACTGCAGCACCTACCTACCTAATCTATACTGCAGCACCTACCTACCTACCTGCCTAATCTATACTGCAGCACCTACCTACCTAATCTATACTGCAGCACATACCTACCTACCTACTCTATACTGCTGCACCTACCTACGGTAGCTGTACTGCAGCACCTACCTACCTACCTAATCTATACTGCAGCACCTACCTACGGTAGCTGTACTGCAGCACCTACCTACCTACCTAATCTATACTGCAGCACCTACCTACGGTAGCTGTACTGCAGCACCTACCTACCTACCTACCTGCCTAATCTATACTGCAGCACCTACCTACCTAATCTATACTGCAGCACATACCTACCTACCTACTCTATACTGCTGCACCTACCTACGGTAGCTGTACTGCAGCACCTACCTAATCTATACTGCAGCACCTACCTACGGTAGCTGTACTGCAGCACCTACCTACCTACCTAATGTATACTGCTGCACCTACCTACCTAATCTATACTGCAGCACCTACCTACGGTAGCTGTACTGCAGCACCTACCTACCTACCTGCCTAATCTATACTGCAGCACCTACCTACGGTAGCTGTACTGCAGCACCTACCTACGGTAGCTGTACTGCAGCACCTACCTAATGTATACTGCTGCACCTACCTACCTAATCTATACTGCAGCTCCTACCTACCATACTCTACTCCATAGAGCCAAATTAATCCATGCCATGCACTGATGAGGATCAAACAATCCAAAACAGTCTGTATGCATGTTGGATTATTGTGGCTCTGTACAAATTAACATGCTGACACATCATTGCATTCCAGCGGTTCTAGAGGTGTGTTTATCTTCTAAGGGTGACAATGGTTCATTTGCATATATTCAGCAGTGATGCACTGGGAGACATCTCAAGCTCACTCCAACCTGAATTATCGCAAATTCTTTCTGTTTTAAGAAAGCAAACTTTTGTTTTTATTTTAAATTTGTTATATAATGTTTATATGGTTTACACAGCACATGTAGCTGCAAACAGCTATTTATCTTAAAAAATGTTTTTTTATTTTTTGAGAAATTTTTTTTTTTGCACGTTGCAAAACAAAAAAATAAATATTTTTTTTAGTTTAAAAAAGTATACGTTTCTGTTTTTTGGTTATATTATCTCTCATACTGACACATTGCGTTGGAGTGGACTAAATAATTGCAACAGAAATGCAGTGACGTTGTTAGAACAATGCATTTCTGAAACATATTTTATCGCTTACTTAGGGCCCGTTCAGACTGCACGCGTTTCCAGCCGCGTTTTGGAAACGCGTGCGGGAGGCCGACACGCACGACATCAGACAGTGCATAGAGTTCACTGTCTGATGTTCACACTGCATGCGTTCCGGACCTGTGCGGTCCGGGAACGCATGCTGCATGCAGATTTTGTAAAAACGCGCGGCTGTCCCATTTGCTTTTCAGTGATGGGATCAGCCACGCAATGCACACAAACGCGTATGGCGTGCGTTCGTACGCGTTGCGTTCCGCACGCATGGCCATCCGCATTTGTGATCTGAACGGGCCCTTAGTTGTAGGTGTTACATTGCTTGTGATGCAATCCCAACATTTTTTTAAATCCTCAATGTCCGAGACAAAGCACTAGTGTAAAAAAAAATAAAAATGTATGAACAATATATGTAGCAATAATTCATTGCTCCCCCCCAGTAGTTCATAGGTAGCTAGACCTCTCCCCTTCCCCCCAGTAATTCATAGGTAACCAGACCTGAACCCCTTCCACCCTCCCCCCAGAAATTCATAGGTAACCAGACCTGAAGCCCTTCCACCCTCCCCCCAGAAATCCATAGGCAACCAGACCTGAACCCCTTCCACCCTCCCCCCAGAAATCCATAGGTAACCAGACCTGAACCCCTTCCACCCTCCCCCCAGAAATTCATAGGTAACCAGACCTGAAGCCCTTCCACCCTCCCCCCAGAAATCCATAGGTAACCAGACCTGAAGCCCTTCCACCCTCCCCCCAGAAATCCATAGGTAACCAGACCTGAACCCCTTCCACCCTCCCCCCTGTAAATTCATAGGTAACCAGACCTGAAGCCCTTCCATCCTCCTCCCAGAAATTCATAGGTAACCAGACCTGAAGCCCTTCCACCCTCCTCCCAGAAATCCATAGATAACCAGACCTGAATCCCTTCCACCCTCCCCCCCAGGAATCCATAGGTAACCACACCTGAACCCCTTCCACCCTCCCCCCAGGAATCCATAGGTAACCAGACCTGAACCCCTTCCACCCTCACCCCAGAAATCCATAGGTAACCAGAACTGAAGCCCTTCCACCCTCCCCCCAGAAATCCATAGATAACCAGACCTGAACCCCTTCCACCCTCACCCCAGAAATCTATAGGTAACCAGACCTGAACCCCTTCCACCCTCCCCCCAGAAATTCTGTTTCAGTTAATTTTTTGGGGGGGAGTGCTCCCTGACAGTGGGAACACTGCTATCTATAATCAAAAGAAGGTGGTAAATTATAATAATAAGTGTGGAGCACCCTAACGGTGGGGACACCAAGAAACTGAACAAGAAAAGGTGATTTTTTTTTTTTTTTAAGTCAGCAGAAGCCATTTTGGTGGCAGGTAGTAGGCAAAGTCCTAGCTTGTGGCCCTGAGAAGAGCAGCGGCTCAGTCATACAGAAAGCTGACCATCACCCTCAGTCAGCACAAGCCATTTTAGTGGCAGGTAGTAGGCAAAGTCCTAGCTTGTGGCCCTGAGAGGAGCAGCGGCTCAGTCATACAGAAAGTTGACCATCACCCTCAGTCAGCCCAATCCATTTTAGTGGCAGGTAGTAGGCAAAGTCCTAGCTTGTGACCCTAAGAGGAGCAGCGGCTCAGTCATACAGAAAGTTGACCATCACCCTCAGTCAGCCCAAGCCATTTTGGTGGCAGGCAGGTAGTAGGCAAAGTCCTAGCTTCTGGCCCTGAGAGGAGCAGTGGCTCAGTCATACAGAAAGTTGACCATCACCCTCAGTCAGCCCAAGCCATTTTGGTGGCAGGTGGATAAAAGCTCTCACTGTGGTTCGCTGGAGTCCCAAAGCTTTAGAAATGGCTTTATAACTTTTACCAGCCTGACAGATCTCAATTACAGTACTTTTGATCTCATTTGTTCCTGAATTTCTTTGGATCTTGGCATGATGTCTAGCTTTTGAGGTGCTTTTGGTCTACTTCTCTGTGTCATATAGCTCATATTTAAGTGATTTCTTGATTCAAACAGGTGTGGCAGTAATCAGGCCTGGGGGGTGACTACAGAAATTGAACTCGGGTGTGATAAACCATAGTTAAGTTATTTTTTAACAAAGGGGGCAATCACTTTTTCACACAGGGCCATGTAGGTTTTGAGTTTTCTTTCTCACTAAATAATAAAAACCTTCATTTAAAACTGCATTTTGTGTTCAATTATGTTATCTTTGACTAATAGTTAACGGTTTTTGATGAGCAGAAACTTTTAAGTGTGACAAACATGCAAAAGAATAAGAAATCAGGAAGGGGGCAAATAGTTTTTCACACCACTGTATATAAAAATATTAATCATATCTTAAATTTATGCTACCTTACTGTGAATTGATCCTGTGATCCTGTAATGGTGTAAATTTTAAGATCTTGTTTATAGAGATTTCCCAAGGAACAGAACCTCTGGAGAATGGGGGCATCAACTAACCTCCCTACTGAGACCCCAGAGGATGCATCCCTGTTCTATCTCCATGGTTCACTTATGTTACACCATCACTATATAGATCCAAGACTCTAATTCAAAATAACCAATAATCAAGATATGATCCCATAATTATGAATGTCATATACATTACAAGATTCCAATATTCCTGTGATATATTCTTACTGAACTAATTTAAACTAAACTAACAAAATTAGACTAAATTAAACTAATTTAAACTAAATGCGCTGTTGTCTTGTGTTAAGTTCTTGGTTTTTATATATCAAGGATATGTATACTTCACTTTGAATTAATTGGCAAATGATCCTTAGAAAATTACTTCCAGGAGTTAAGAGTTTTTTGAGGTTTAGAGTCATCTTTAATAATACATGAGTTTCCAGCTAGTTATTGGAGTTCCATATATCTATATGTCTATGTGTCTATGTGAGGAGGCTCAATCAACCCAGGCATTAAACATCATGGAGCCTTGATTCTCTGAAAATATTAGGCCACAGATGTGCTTTTTTCCAGAAAGCATGAATATTTCCATTTTGTATTGCCCATGATGACCTTTCGGCCATTACATTTGCATCAACCTTTCTCAAGATGTCTTCCAAAGTTGGAACATAATGAGATTTCCAGTTGTCAGCTATATTCAATTTAGCCACAATACACAAATGATTGAAGACATATCTCTTACTTGGAGGAAGGTCAGATGTTTTTAGATGCAATAAAGCCATATCAGGAGTTATCGTAGTGAGAAATGCAGGTAATTTTTTTAAGAATGTTTCTATACTCTTCCAGAGATTTACAATTTTTGGACAATACCAGAAAATATGAACCAACATCGTTACAGTTCCTCCAGCACAAAGGTAAAGTTTTACTGTCAAATTTAGATATCTTTTCCGGAGTTAAATACCAATGCCATAGTAATTTTAAGAGAGTCTGAAGCGAGAATAAATCTCGCTTCAGACCTCATAGATAGCAGGGGCATGTGTGCCCCTGCTAAACCGCCGCTATCGCGCCGCTAAACGGGGGTCCCTTCACCCCCAAATCCCCCTCCGTGCAGCGCATCCCCTCTTCCTGGTTGGGGCAGGGCTAACCGCCGCAGCCCAGCCCCATGCGCGTCTGTCAGTGCGTATCTCCGCCTCTCCCCCGCCCCTCTCAGTCTTCCTTCACTGAGAGGGTCGGGGGAGAGGCGGCGATGCGCCGCTGATAGACGCGACTGGAGGCAGGGCTGCAGCCGTTAGCCCTGCCTCCAGGAACGACCAAGTCTACGACCAAGGTTTGCGGGGGTGGGTTTGGAGGTGAAGGGACCCCGGTTTAGCCGCGGGATAGTGGCGTTTTAGCAGGGGCACACATGCCCCTGCTATCTATAAGCTCTGAAGCGAGATTTATTCTCGCTTCAGAGTAGAGTTGGGCCGAACGGTTCGCCGGCGAACGTGGTTCGCGCGAACTCAGGTGGTTCGCGTGCGGGTACCGCACGCGAACTTTTTGCGGAAGAAGTTCGGTTCGCCCCATAATGCACCTGAGGGTCAACTTTGACCCTCTACATCACAGTCAGCAGGCCCAGTGTAGCCAATTAGGCTACACTAGCCCCTGGAGCCCCACCCCCCTTATATAAGGCAGGCAGCGGCGGCCATTACGGCCACTCGTGTGCCTGCATTAGTGAGAGTAGGGCGAGCTGCTGCAGTCTCTCATATAGGGAAAGATTAGTTAGGCTTAACTTCTTCCTGGCTGCATACCTGTTCTGTTCAGTGAGCCCTCAGCCCACTGCATACCTGTACTGTGATCCTGCCACTGCATACCTGTTCAGTGATCCTGCCACTGCATACCTGTTCTGTGAACCCACCCACCACCACTGCATACCTGTTCAGTGATCCTGCCACTGCATATCTGTTCTGTGAACCCACCCACCACTGCATACCTGTTCAGTGATCCTGCTGCCACTGCATACCTGTTCTGTGAACCCACCCACCACTGCATACCTGTTCAGTGATCCTGCCACTGCATACTTGTTCTGTGAACCCACCCACCACCACTGCATACCTGTTCAGTGATCCTGCCGCTGCATACCTGTTCTGTGAACCCACCCACCACTGCATACCTGTTCAGTGATCCTGCTGCCACTGCATACCTGTTCTGTGAACCCACCCACCACTGCATACCTGTTCAGTTATCCTGCTGCCACTGCATACCTGTTCTGTGAACCCACCCACCACTGCATACCTGTTCAGTGATCCTGCTGCCACTGCATACCTGTTCTGTGAACCCACCCACCACTGCATACCTGTTCAGTGATCCTGCCACTGCATACTTGTTCTGTGAACCCACCCACCACCACTGCATACCTGTTCAGTGATCCTGCCACTGCATACCTGTTCTGTGAACCCACCACTGCATACCTGTTCTGTGAACCCACCCACCACTGCATACCTGTTCAGTGATCCTGCCACTGCATACGTGTTCTGTGAACCCACCCACCACCACTGCATACCTGTTCAGTGATCCTGCCACTGCATACCTGTTCTGTGAACCCACCACTGCATACCTGTTCTGTGAACCCACCCACCACTGCATACCTGTTCAGTGATCCTGCTGCCACTGCATACCTGTTCTGTGAACCCACCACTGCATACCTGTTCTGTGAACCCACCACTGCATACCTGTTCTGTGAACCCACCACTGCATACCTGTTCAGTGAACCCGCCACTGCATACCTGTTCTGTTCAGTGGACCCGCCACTGTATACCTGTTTAGTGAACCCGCCACTGCATACCTGTTCTGTTCAGTGGAGTTTGGTGTGTCAGTGTGAAGCAGTACCTTAATTACACTACCTGATTGATGTATACACATGCAAGATGTTTTAAAGCACTTTAGGCCTGTCATTTAGCATTCAATGTGATTTCTGCCCTTAAAACGCTGCTTTTCGTCAAATCCAGATTTTTCCCGGGGACTTTTGGCGTGTATCCCACTCCGCCATGCCCCCCTCCAGGTGTTAGACCCCTTGAAACATCTTTTCCATCACTTTTGTGGCCAGCATAATTATTTTTTTTTTCAAAGTTCGCATCCCCATTGAAGTCTATTGCGGTTCGCGAACTTTAACGCGAACCGAACCTTCCGCGGAAGTTCGCGAACCCGGTTCGCGAACCTAAAATCGGAGGTTCGGCCCAACTCTACTTCAGAGTCTCTTTAAGAAAATTTTCATAGTGGTTAACACAATGAGTAGATTTTTTTAAGAGACCTGTAGGCCCCTTCCCAGTCCTCTTGGTCAATATCTATCTGAAAAAGCTCTTACCATTTAGCTAATTGCCATCTTGGGACGTCATCTTTTAATTTTAACAATGTTTTATAAAATATGGATATGCCCTTTTATTATTTTGGGGGTCTAGAAGTCTTTTAATTTGAGGTAGATGAAATATAGGATTAGGAATAGGTTTGTCTAGGAATTTACGAATTCTAAGAGGTTTCTGGTATATTAAACGTAGAGACTAATTCTTCAGTTTTAATTTATCTTCTAATAGGAGGTCTTTTACTTTTTTAATGCCTTTTTCTATCCAACTGCCCAATGATAGGTTCTTCAAAGCTATCGCAAAGTTGATTAATGGTACATCTGACTTTATTGCAAGAGGGTCTTTACTGCTAAGATTAATTAGTTCTTTCCAAATACTGACCATATTGGCTGTTATAGGATTGGGAGGACAGGTCATGTATAAATGCGCACACACAGGGGGTACATTTACATACCGGGGAACAGCTGCGGACGGATTCCTGAGAAACGTCATGCTGAAATCTGCCCATCATAGCTAAATGCATGGCAACTGTGTTATCACCACAGATGTGCGTTTCATGAGATCTCACTTGCTCCTCCCTTCCTCCTGAGACTCACCAGCGGAGTGGGTTTGGCATGGCTGTGATCTATTCTATGGTTTATTCTATGGTGTGTGAATTCTGGGAACGATTACCGTCATGAGATACAAATAATTTATTCTAACATTCAAATTTCATGAAAATTATACAGCTTGAACCTGTACAAAATAAAAAGTGACAGAATGTTATTCTGATTGGTCCAACTTCAAGCTGCATATAACATTTACAAGTCATTTAAAAGTTAAGAGAAATTTGCATCTCATTGATCATCCCTAGTTAGCTCCACCCCTCCCCAAATGTTAACTCCTCCCCCTCCATGCCATGGACAAGCCCAAGACTCACATTGTGTATCCTGTACAAATATACCAATGGAAGGGAAGCTCCATTGCACATTACCTATGAAGCAGTTTAGAAGCATTTAACAGTAATTTACAGTATGCTTCAGTGCAACTGTAAATGTATCTGCCTGCCCTAGTGTGACTAGCCTTGAAGTAGGGGACACAATTGACTGTTTTGTGTGCATTTTCTGCACATAAAAAACTGAGAACTCTAAGGCCTCTTTTCATCAGACAGTTGTACTGTGTGTTCAGCAAGCAGTGATCAGGCAGCAGTGAGCAGTTAGGCAGTAGCAAGCAGTTGTGAGAGTTTGTGTGGAATGTTACTGCCTATCAACTGACCATGGAAAAAAGGCCTTAGGGCCCGTTTCCAGTACACGCAGATTGGATGCAGAAAAACTGACTCCAATGAATGCCTATGAGAAAATCTGCATCAGAAAAATCGTGTTTAGTGGAAACAGGCCCATAGGCATTCATTGGAGTCCGTTTTTCTGTATCCTATCTGTGTGTAGTGGAAACAGGCCCCGAATAGCTACTTCATGATTTAAGAGACTCTGAAGTCTCTTAAAGCCAGTGGTTACCAATTAAAAAATAAAAAAGTCAGATACTCACCTAAGGAGAGGGAAGGCTCGGTCCTATTGAGCCTTCTCTCTCCTCTCCCGGTGCCCTCGGTGCTGCGCTGGCTCCCCCGTTCGCGTCCGCCGCCGCAGGGACTTCGGAGATCTTCGGGAGCACTCGGGCTTCCGAAGACGGGCCGCTCCATACTACGCACGCGCGAGAGCATCATAGAGGGCGATCACGCATGCGTAGTATGGAGCGGTCCGTCTTCGGGAGCCCGCGTGCTCCCGAAGGCTTCTGAAAGCTCTCTTCGGCTGCGGAAGTGGCAGTATTTGACCGAACTGGTCGAATACTGCCACGGGGGATCCTGCGCGGGACGGGGCACCGGGAGAGGAGAGGGAAGGCTCATTAGGACCGAGCCTTCCCTCTCCTTAGGTGAGTATCTGACTTTATTTTTTAATTGGTAAACATTCACTTTAATCATCTTTTTATTACAAAATCCTCTTTAGCATTACTGCCCTGACTAAAACGTCACATCCCTGCGGCTGTAATCTAACTAAATTTGCTTCCGTGAGAGGCAGAGTGGTCAGCTGCAGTTCTGCCTCTTCACGCTGTCAGTCAGTGCCAGATCGCTGCCTCCGCCCGCCCCTCTCAGTCTTTCACTGACTACATGGAAGGAGGTAAAATTGGTCTGTGATCTTTCATTTTCAAAAGACTATGGTCTGATGTGTGTATGTGGCATTAGACCAACCCGCAGCGTCTGCACTTACTGCCACTGGACGTGTGCTCCGCGAAACAACCAGAAAGAACAGTTCAATAAAGGCATCAAGGATATGTAAGATCTATCCACATGTTTGATTAATTGTATGATGCGCAGCACGCCAAGTGGGCAACACTGTCTTGCACTGTGATACTGTCATCACTGGAAGGAATAAATCTGATGGACGCTCTTGTGATCTTTTTGCTGATTCTATCATTTTATAAAATTGAGAAAGAATCGAGTGTGTTCCAAAATTCCCATTCACTGAAAAGTGGCTAATTTCATGTTGAATTGACTAGCTGGATGCAAGATATCGGTAAATCGCGCAGGAATCGGTTACTCTTCACATGTCATTCAAATGACAATCGAAATTTGCATTCAAAGCATGGAGACAACATCGGTCAAATCGAATGTAAAGCGCATTGGATGTAGTGTGGGTCACTAATCGATCAACTTACTATCAACCATACTGAGGTCGATTCCTTAATAAAGTTGATCGGCAGTGAAATGCCTCTCAAACTCTCACAGCTGCCCGGTAACTGCTTCCTGATAACTGCTCACTGCTGCCTGGTAACTGCTTCTTGATAACTGCTCACTGCTGCCTGGTAACTGCTTCCTGATAACTGCTCACTGCTGCCTGGTAACTGCTTCCTGATAACTGCTCACTGCTGCCTGGTAACTGCTTCCTGATAACTGCTCACTGCTGCCTGGTAACTGCTTCCTGATAACTGCTGCCTGGTAATACCTGTGCTGTGAAAAAAAAAAAGCACAGGTTTTTCTGCATACAAACACACATGGCGTGCAGAAAATGTATGCAGAAAACCAAACAAGAAGAGTGTCCCCTGCCTGGAGGACCAGTGTCACAAACAAATCTGTGTCAATCAGTGATGTTTACTGCTGACACATACAGAGTGCAAGTCACCAGGATTTATAATTTGTTGCGCAGGAAATAAACTTCTTGAAATCAATCCTGTGCCTGTACTGGTGTCCAGACGCAACTACTGCTGAGTAGGGGGAGCATAATCAGCCTCTCACCCAGCTGATTCATTTAGGAGTCTCCAAGTGCATCGCTCGTTAGAAATGGTCCACATCGGCAGTATGTCAGCTGGTGCGCCTCCTCCCCGCATAAAGGTCCTTCCTGTGCGCGCGACAATGCGACCCTATGTGCTGCTGACAAACCCGTCCTCGGCGTGCTAGACGCCCGAGGCACGGACAGCTCGCTAGGCAGGGAGATGGAGGCAGCTGCGGTGGTATCGCTGTTCACCGCAGCTGTCTCTTCCACGTTTGTTACAACGTCAATGATGTCATTGAGCCAATCAGAGGGTTCCCAGCAGAAGCCCCAGCAACCAATCACAGAGGGACAACTCTGGCCAGCCCCCCTGTATATAAAGAGGCAGCCATGTTGAGGGAACTCGTCCTTGCTTTGTGACTGCTCACTGAGAGACATCTCCAGTGCGATTTGACTAAAGCAAGTGCTTTCTACTGTGTTAAACCTAGCGTTTTTGCACATTAACACCTGTACTATAATACTCTGATAGTTGTTTAGTTAGCTAGCTTGTATTTTGTTTGTATTTAGTTAGCGTGTGTGACGGTCTCTGCTGCAGCAGCTCTGCTAGTCTGTGTCTGTGTCTGTGTATGCTGTTTGTGCACACAGGCCAGGCCTGTGCTATTAGCCTTAACTACAGTATAGTTTAGGGAATAGGATTACTGTATTTTTTGTAGTTATTTACATGAATCAGCTGGGTGAGAGGCTGATTATGCTCCCCCTACACAGCGGTAGTACATCCCAACGCCAGTACAGGCATGGGATTGATTTCCATTTCTGCTGTGCGTCTCCTCTACTAGGCAGACTGTATGACCAGTGGTGCTCATCCGGATTCCGGATAACCGAACTACCCAGATAATCCGAACTTTTTCAGCTATCCGACCTTGGATCCAGATTCCATCGCAAATCCGAATAGCACTACGCGGATATTTATCCGCAACCCGGATATCTGGTCGGATATCTGTTGGATATCCGAATCCGGGTACTGAAGCCATGGAGATGACGTCTGTAATGATAGGTGTCAGCAAGTAACAGAGTTCTGATTATTAGGTGATCTGCAGTATCACCTATAATACAAATATATATCTGATTATATGGTGCATACTCCCAACTTTTTGAGATGAGAAAAAGGGACACTTAAGCCACGCCCCTGCCACACCCCTGGTCACGCCCCCACCACATCCCTAGTCACGCATACCATAAAGATTTCATAAGAAAAATAAGTTTTATCATTCAAACCACACTGGTCCTTTCTGTCCTGGTAAAAAAAAAAAATGTCTTCATAGTAACATTTTAAAATTAGTAATATATCAATTTAAAGGATGTGAATATAGTTTAGAGTCAAACACACACATTTTTAGTATAGAAATATATATATTAATATAGAAAGAGGGACAAAGTCCTGAAAGAGGGACAAATGAGAGGGAAAAAGGGACAGAGGGACAGGGCTTCCAAAAAGGGACTGTCCCTCCGAAAAAGGGACAGTTGGGAGCTATGTATGGTAATCTGCAGAATCACCAATAATACAAGTATACCAGACAGCTAATGTGATAGCAAGTATAGTGCTTGGTGCAACAGTAGTACTGATAGGTTTAGCTATACCTCAGCAGAGGAGCTGGTGGGCACTAACAGTACAGAGCCCCTCACCAGAGACAAGGGCCCTCTGGTGAGAGTAGAGTGGACAGACTGATCAGGTTGGCAACAGACAGACAGATACAGTACAAAATCAGAAGGCAAAGGCAAGAAGGTTTTAACAGGCAGAGTTGGCAGCAAGATCAGATGGGCAGAGGTACAGAATCACTGAGCGGAAGAGTAGTCAGAACGAGCTAGAGTCATACACAGATAATAAACAGTATTTCAATTATAATTATAGCCATCAACAATTCCTATCTCTGTGTGAAATCCCCGGTTTCCTCCCGGATCAAAGCACACCGGATCTATCTAAGGTCTGAGCGCTAACACAAAGTATTCGCAACAGCAGACAAGTTGCGAGTGATTCGGCAAGGCTTAAGAAGCAGAGGAGACCCCTCCGGCACACCCACTCCCATCAACCAATGAGGAGCGGCGGACGTCTCCTCAGACGTCAGCCGACCGGCCGGTCAGCTGGTGCGCCTCCTCCCCGCATAAAGGTCCTTCCTGTGCGCGCGACAATGCGACCCTATGTGCTGCTGACAAACCCGTCCTCGGCGTGCTAGACGCCCGAGGCACGGACAGCTCGCTAGGCAGGGAGATGGAGGCAGCTGCGGTGGTATCGCTGTTCACCGCAGCTGTCTCTTCCACGTTTGTTACAACGTCCATGATGTCATTGAGCCTATCAGAGGGTTCCCAGCAGAAGCCCCAGCAACCAATCACAGAGGGACAACTCTGGCCAGCCCCCCTGTATATAAAGAGGCAGCCATGTTGAGGGAACTCGTCCTTGCTTTGTGACTGCTCACTGAGAGACATCTCCAGTGCGATTTGACTAAAGCAAGTGCTTTCTACCGTGTTAAACCTAGCGTTTTTGCACATTAACACCTGTACTATAATACTCTGATAGTTGTTTAGTTAGCTAGCTTGTATTTTGTTTGTATTTAGTTAGCGTGTGTGACGGTCTCTGCTGCAGCAGCTCTGCTAGTCTGTGTCTGTGTCTGTGTCTGTGTATGCTGTTTGTGCACACAGGCCAGGCCTGTGCTATTAGCCTTAACTACAGTATAGTTTAGGGAATAGGATTACTGTATTTTTTGTAGTTATTTAGTACACCACACTAGGCAGGCACCCTAGTGAGGGTAGACGTGTGCTAGGCTGATATGGCGCTGTAGTTCAGCAGCTCCCAAAGCATGAAGCGTAGAGATCAGCAGCACCACGAAGATGTATTTAAGCTCTTTATTGCATAAAAGATAAAGCCCAGGGACAGCGACAGACGCTGTTTCGGAGATGAACTCCTTCCTCAAGCTGTATAGGCTCACACAAGAGAAATAACCACAACAGCATATATATACATTCTCAATAAGGTCACATGGACCAATCACATAGCACCAGGATACATGTGAACACCAGTGTCCAATCATAGAACAAAGCATAATGAGAGGACCTGATGGAAGAGATATTTAAATGAGTAGCCGTTGCAACAGCACAAAAGTGTCAGACCCATATGGACCAATCAGCACTCACCAGCCTAGGAGCACCGGCGTACCTACCGGGGATGCGACCCCCCTCAGCCGCAGGGGGGCCCGGGGCTGCTCTGGGGCCCGCTCACTGTGCGCGGGGGGAGCGCTGCTCTGGACCCCCCAGCAAGGTGCTCAACTGGCCGCAGCGTCTGATAGACGCTGCGCCAGTTCATTCCCCGCAGCCCCGCTCCAGCAGCCTGCATAGTCTCCGGCAGGCAGAGCAGGGCTACGGCAAGATGGCTGCCGAAGAAGCCCTGCACTGGAGACTATTTGTGTCTCCAGTACAGGGCTTCGGGAGCCATCTTGCCGTAGCCCTGCACAGTGCCTGTCAGCGCGGGAGATGTGCTGCAGTGCACAGGAGGATCGTCGCTGGAGGAGCTGCGCACCAGAGGCCAGGACAGACTCCTGACAGGTAAGTGAATTGTTTTTTTACAGGGGCATTTTTTTTCTGGTGACTGCTGCCCACATTAGGATTTTCTGGTGACTGCTTCCCACATTACGATTTTCTGGTGTCTGCTGCCCACATTACGATTTTCTGGTGTCTGCTGCCCACATTGCGATTTTCTGGTGTCTGCTGCCCACATTGCGATTTTCTGGTGTCTGCTGCCCACATTGCGATTTTCTGGTGTCTGCTGCCCACATTATGATTTTTTGGTGTCTGCTGCCCACATTACGATATTCTGGTGACTGACTGCTGCCCACATTAGGATTTTCTGGTGAATTCTGCCCACATTGCGATTTTCTGGTGACTGCTGCCCACATTGCGATTTTCTGGTGACTGCTTCCCACATTGCGATTTTCTGGTGACTGCTGCCCACATTAGGATTTTCTGGTGTCTGCTGCCCACATTACGATATTCTGGTGACTGACTGCTGCCCACATCAGGATTTTCTGGTGACTGCTGCCCACATTAGGATTTTCTGGTGACTGCTGCCCACATTAGGATTTTCTGGTGACTGCTGCCCACATTGCGATTTTCTGGTGAACTCTGCCCACATTACGATTTTCTGGTGAACACTGCCCACGTTACGATTGTCTGGTGAATGCTGTCCACGTTACGATTTTCTGGCCCACATTACGATATTCTGGTGAACGCAGTGCCCACATTACGATTGTCTGGTGAATGCTGTCCACGTTACAATTTTCTGGTGACTGGTGCCCACGTTACAATTTTCTGGTAACTGCTGCCCACATTACGATTTTCTGGTGAACTCTGCCCACATTATGATTTTCTGGCCCACACATTACGATTTTCTGGTGAACTCTGCCCACATTACGATTTTCTGGCCCACATTACGATTGTCTGGTAAAATGCTGCCCACTTTACATTTAATTTACAGTGAAACGCTGCCCCATTACGATTATTTGGCACCTATGGGGGGGCCCCATCCAAATATTCGCAGGGGGGCCCAGTGATTTCTAGTTACGCCCCTGCCTAGGAGGACCTGATGGGGAACCACAGCTTGGTCGTATCGCTCCTCCCAATCTCCCAGAGGGCAATGGAAGATGCGAGCCGCCGGAAACCAGAAAAATGTACGCACAAATCAATGTGGGAAAAATGCACGTGGAAAACCGATATGGAACCGTACATCTGCTCTAAAGTATGAGAACAAAACGCATAAACACGCAAACAGACGCAACAACATCATAATAAAATAAGAATAAGATAAATGTAAGGTTAAGATGTGGGTTTTTTATAGTTGATTTGTTAATAAAGATATTTATTGGTTTTCATGCACCCAAGAGACAACTCTCTTTTTTGTGTTTTTTTTATTATTTATTGTTGGCAGGATGCATGAAAAGTTATTGTTATTTCATAATTAAAATTTCTTCTGTATCTCCCAATTAACTGTGATTCTCCTTATGAGTAATTTACACAGTATCATAATAAAATACTAATAAAGACAAAAACATTAAACAAAAACATAGAAAAAAGGCCGAAATGCTGTGGTATAGTAGAGCTGAGAGTCCATAATAGGTAAAAGACCTCTCAAAATAATTCAGCAGATGTACAAAGTACTATAGCAATAAAGAGAATCATACATCAGAAAACATCAGCTCCCAGTGTACTAATAGTGTAACCCAGTAGGGGAAACACACACACCTGGACCCAGCAGTCCACACTGTCACCGCACACATATAAGCAGAGGCACAATATATACAATTTAAATGCAAAAGGAGAAGTCATAATCACGGTTGAGTCCACCCCCTCCCAGGGTACCCAGTCTCCTGATCCAACCCGCCTTCCGCCTAAGTAATTCTCTTTCCCTATCACTCCTAAAATGAGCAGGAACCCCATCTATAACCAGTACCCGGAGCTGTGGTATAGAGTGGCGGAATTGAGTAAAGTGGGCCGAGACAGATTGAGTCATATTCCCGGCCCTGATAGATTTATGCGAGGAGATACGTTCACGCAAACGCTGGGTGGTCCGCTGGGTGATCTCTCCCACATATAACAGCCCACGTGGGCATTTTAATAGATAAACTACATATGAAGAATCACATGTATAAAGACCACGTATGCTGAACTCAGTACATTTAGACGGATGCCTGAACTTATCTCCCTTAAAGGGAACCTTAACTGAACGGGGGGTAAAGAGATTCACTTACCTGGGGCTATTACCAGCCCCCTGCAGCAGTCCTGTGCCCTCCGAGCCGCTCTGGAATCCCCCGGTCCCCTGCTGTCACTTAGTTTCGTTTTTGACAACTCACCAGTCGGCCGGCTGCCATGCGTATTATTGAACGCATTCCCTACTGCAATTAGCTCTGCTGCGAACCGCAACGCGTACAAAAATATGCGTTGCCGCATATCTACGCGTGCAGAATACGGCAACGTGTACTTTTGTACGCGTTGCGGTCTGCAACAGCGCTAATTGCAGTAGGGAATGCGTCCAATAATATGCATGGCGGCCGGCCGACTGGTGAGTCATCAAAAACGAAACTAAGTGACAGCGGGGGACCGGAGGATTCCAGAGCGGCTCCGAGGGCACAGGACTGCTGCAGGGGGCTGGTAATAGCCCCAGGTAAGTGAAACTCTTTACCCTCCCCCCCCCCCCTCCCCGTTCAGTTAAGGTTCCCTTTAAAAATAAGGCTGCACATATGACATCCTAGACAGCTTGCACGGGCCATGTCCTCCCATACTCCTTTGTGCAGGAGGGGAGCGACATGCGTGCGCTCCTTCAATGTGCATCGCCGGATTGGCCTATCCCCAGCCGGCACTACTTTCCCGCCTCACCATCCCAGCACTGCATCGCTTCACGATGGCCAATGTGGAACGTGGCCTAGACCATGCGTTGGGGTTGGGGACCATGCGGGTCCATGTGACCATGGACTCATGGTCAAGCCGGCTTGGGACAGGCCACTACCTGTCCTTTACCACTCATTGGGTCAGTTTGATGGAAGGGGGTGAGGAGGGGACAGCAGAATCATCAAGCCAGTGGGTTGTGCCACCCCGCAGCAGGGTCAGGGGAAGTGCAGCAGGTTCCTCTGATCCGGTTCCACCCTCCGGCAAACCTGCCGCCGCCAAACACCCCGCCTCAGCAGCAGTGTGCGACAATGGGGCCAAGCTTGTTGCTGCCATCCACCGGGGAGACCTCACCCACATCCCCTGTCTGGCCCACACCCTGAACCTGATGGTGCAGAAATTTTTGAGCATCTACCAGGGGACGGACCCCCTGTTGAAAGCGGCTAGGAAAACGGTGGGTCATTTCCGCCGCTCGGGTGGTGCCTCAGTATCCCTGGAAGCCAGCCATGCAGATGGAACTGAACCTGCCCCGGCACTGTCTCATCATAGACGTTCCAACACAGTGGAATTCCACCCTGGCCATGTTGGATCGTCTGGTTGAACAAAGGCAGGCTGTCAACCAATACCTGGCCAAAGCCACCACAGTGTTCAGGACCAGCACCACGCACCTCCCAAACATCATCCTCAGTGCTGAGTGGGGCAAAATGGTGTGGTGTGATTGGAGCTGGCACCCTTCCTGGAGGCCACCAACATGGTCAGCTGGGACCGTGCACCGCTGTGTGAGTGGGTGCCCCGGTGTGCATGCTGGACAAGGCCCTCTATGCTCTGCTGGAAGTGGGAGAGAAAGCCTTGATCCAACAGGAGCAGAAGCCACCTGCACAGTCCACCTCTGTGTGGCAGGAGGAGGAGGTTGAGGACTTGGAGGAGTTGGAGGTCCCTGAGGATTAGGAGGTACAGCCGTGGTGCGCGGGTGGAGAGAGCAGGGGGAGGTTCAGGAATCAGAGGAGGAGGACCGCACTGGGGGAGATGATTATGTGTCAGCAGAGATGACAGCCCTCTTCCCCATGGCAGCGCACATGCTGCAGTGCCTGCGCAGTGACCCAAGAGTCAAGCAGATGCATGGTCGGGAGGACATCTTGATCACCCTGATGCTGGACCCACAGCTGAAGGGGAAGCTGCATCAGTTCTTGCCTGTAGGAGGAGACTCTGTGCGTCGAATGAGGGACTTGCAGTGGTCCCTGGTTCAGCGCCTGGAGGAAGCCTTCCCCCATACTTCCAACCCCCCTCCCCCCCTGCTGTCACAGTCCAGCCAGCACAGCAGCAGGTGCATGCGTCCAGCAGCAGAAGCGCCCATCAAACCTGCTGTCTCTCACAAAAGCGCTGTACGCCACACCGGTAAAGCTGCCGACTGAGGAGGTGCCTGCAGCAGCATGTGGCTATCAAAGCCAGAACCAGCACCTGACCTGGATGGTGGCAGACTACATGGGGTCCTACAGCAGGCTTGACAGCAACACCCCTGTAGACCCCTTGGATTACTGGGTCAAGCACCTGGATATTTGGAGCGCGCTGGCGCAGTATTCCCTGGAAATCCTTGCTTCCCTTCCAGCGTGCTGCCCGAGAGGTGCTTCAGTACGGCCGGTGGCGTGGTCACCGAGAATCGCTCTTGTCTGTCCACCCAGTCTGTGGACAGACTTACATTTCTCAAAATAAATCAGGCTTGGGTGGTTGGTGAATTCCTGGCCCCTGTTGTTGGCAAGAGGGGGAAATGAAGTGGCTGGAAATCACTATGTCTGCCTTACCACCCTTTACCACCACAACCTCCAGGCTGCGTCTTTTTTTTACAGCTGTGGTACCAACACACTAGGTGCCATGGTCTATCTAAACACAATTGCTGTGTAATATTTTTTGGAGGAGGTGTCTGGGCTGATAACTGTGCTGTCCGAGTTGTGGGGAGGCCCCAACTGCGGCAGTACGACTGCTTCCTGGAACCTCTACTTTGTAATGTTTCAACTGTGCCATGGTACCAACACTAGGTGCCATGGTGGAATAACTATGCTACCTGCCACACGTTACACTTCTCCTCCTCCTGTCTTCTGCTGCCTGTGCTGCTCCTACCGCCAGGGTGCATCTACATGACTACCTACTTCTCCTCCTGCTGCTCCTGCCTGTGGTACCCACCACCACCAGGGTCCACACAAAACGATATCTTCTGCTGCCACTACCAGCTATTACGCCACTACGATAGCTAAATCTACCTACTCCTCCTCCTGCTGCTGTCTGTGGTACCCACCACCACCACCACCAGGGTCCACACCACCACCACCAGGGTCCACACAAAACTATATCTTCTGCTGTCACTACCAGCTATTACGCCACTACAATAGCTGCATCTACCTACTCCTCCTCCTGCTGCTGTCTGTGGTACCCACCACTACCACCAGGGTCCACACAAAACTATATCTTCTGCTGCCACTGCCACCAGCTATTACGCCACTACAATAGCCTGCCACCAGCTATTATGCCACTACAATAGCTGCATGTACCTACTCCTGCTGCTCCTGTCTGTGGTACCCACCACACCACCAGGGTCCACACAGAACTATATCTTCTGCTGCCACTGCCACCACAATAGCCTGCCACTGCCACCAGCTATTACGCCACTACAATAGCTTTAATTTTTTTGAGATGTCTGAGCTGAAAACTGATGTCCCAGTTGTGCAGTTGGACTTTGGACACAATTTGGGCTGCACGACCGCTCTCTGGAACGTAGTCCTGATGTTAATTTACCGCCATTTTTTTTTTATTTTAAGTCTCCACATAATTAGTGTTTCCCTTTAAAAAAAAAAATCATGATGTTCCATGCCTCATTTACCCTAAAAAACGTTTTGGAAGCAATTTAAAGGCCACTTCCAGTTTTCTATCCGGATATCCGAATCCGCCCGGATAATGCATTCGGATATCCATGTATACGCGGTTACGGCAAAGTTCGGATTCTGATATCCGGTCCGGATATCTGGGTATCCGGATTAATTTGGATTTTGATAAGGGGTATCCGAGCACCCCTGTGTATGACTGTCTACCCTTAGCCTTGTCTGTAACATAACTGCATGTTATTGTTCATATCACTGCAAGTGGAAAGAGATAAAAAGGGTCAATAGTTCATAGATTTCAGTTCTGGAATACTTCAATGAATGTGTCATTGAGCAAAAACAATAAAAACTTAAAAAGTAGATTTAAATATAAAATAAAACTGTGGAATATAAATAAAAAAATCATATTTAGGAGAAGGAGGATGAATACAATTGTTTATTTCATTAGTTTATTTTCACCTCGGGTGTCCTTTAAAAACTAGAACAGATGAAAAACATTTCCTGTAATTATAACACTAAAGGCCCACACACACGCTCAACAAAAGTCTTAAATGCACAATTATCAAACAACTTTTGCTGTTGAAACAAACCAAAAAGGTTGTTTGCTATTGTTCAAGCAACTGATAAGACCCAGCTCAAGTCACTGCAACAGTTGGATTGGCCTGAGCTGGGTCTTATCAGTTGCTTGAATAGCAAACAATTTGTTTTATAATTGTGCATTTAAAGGGGAACTGAAGAGAGAGGTATATGGAGGCTGTCATGTTTATTTCCTTTTAATCAATACCAGTTGCCTGGCAGCCCTGCTGGTCTATTTCTCTGCAGTAGTATCTGATTAAAACCAGAAACAAGCATGCAGCTAGTCTGGTCAGATCAGACTTATAAGTCTGAACCACTGAAACACCTGATCTGCTGCATGCTTGTTCAGGGGCTATGGCTAATAGTATTAGAGGCAGAGGATCAGCAGGGCTGCCAGGCAACTGGTATTGTCTAAAAGGAAATAAACATGACAGCCTCCATATACTTCTCTCTTCAGTTCCCCTTTAAAAGACTTTTGTTGAGCGTGTGTATGAGGTAAGCCTGTTTACAAATCAGGGCTGTGGAGTAAAAAAATCATCCAACTCAGACTCTTCAGTTTATAAAACTACCGACTCCAACTTCGACTCCAGGTACCCAAAATTGCTTCGACTCCTCCTCCAACTCCACAGCCCTGTCACAAACGTTAGAGTGAGAGGTCACCTGATCCCATCTTATCGCTGCCCAGGTAGGAGCTGTTACTGCGTACGCTGGTGTATGACAGGACCGAATCACCATTACTGCTACACTCACTGCAGAGAGGAGAGATCAGACACCATGTGACACCAGAGGAATACAGAGATTTATGTACTGACTATACACTAAACACAAAGATACATTGTAGTGTTAGGATAGAATTACGCCAGGCCCCGCCCCCACACAATATGAATACTATGGCTGCAGGCTGAATAAAGCGCTCAGGTGTGCTTCTCGAACTGTAGGGGACACAAAAAAAGTAAAGGTCATGCAGAAAGCAAATAGGTGGTCTATAATATCAGCAGAAACGAATCGATTCCTTCCACACACAGCACAGCGATTGTATCTCTCCTCCTAATTGAAAAGCAGCTGCCCCCCCCTTCTCCTCCAGCACAGGTAGCCGGTGGCTGTTACCTGCTTACCCTCCAGTACAAGTAGCTAGACGGTAATAATAAAGTTATAGACGAATGAATGGATGGAGCGCTGAAAGGTGAAAATTGCTCTGGTGTTCAAGGGGTAAAACCCCTCAGTGGTGAAGTGGTTAATCTCCCCCTCTCGGGTGCACACGATCGCGGAATGAGAAGGTGGCGTAAATCCTACGCCGCATCAGGCTTAGACAGCCACAAGTGCGGCGTAGGATCTACATTACGCTGTCAAGTACCTAACCCCCTATGCTCCAGGGCCTCATAGCAGCTGCAATGGATACTATGGCTAGTGCTACGCCCCTGCCCAGGTATGTATAAAATGTTGTTTCCCCCTCGTCTCAGGTTCCCTTTAATCCATTCCTGGTAAGATGTAGCCTCTTCATCTGACAGAACCTGCTGGGCAGAGCAGGATTATCCACCAGGCAACCTAGGCAGGTGCTTAGGGCCTAGAAGGTGTCAAGGGGCCCAATTACCACTTCCATTGAACTCTCGCCTCTTCAGATTCCCAAAAGAACCACAAGGGGCCTCCAAACCGACTTCATGCCTAGGGCCCAATTACATGAATTCATCTCTGCTGCTGAGCCCTGTATGTCCTCACACTGAGGGTGACAAATGCTGGGAGTAGTAGTTCTCCCCAGGCAGGGTGAAATACCTTCATGAGGGGTAATAGTTTGCCTACATGTAAGCTGGCATTACCAGGGCCGGTTTAAGCAACAATGGGGCCCCAGGGCAAAATAAACCTGGGGGGCCCCCCCAACATATACCCCGGAACAAAAATCGGCATTAGGGGACCTTTTTTGCAGCTGGTGTAGTCAGGGTGTGAAGTCCCAATCGGTCAGAGCTCCACATTCTGGCTATCCCAGCCTGCATGGGGGACAAGGGGTTAAAAAGTTTCAGGAGGGGGGACCCCACATAATTTTTTTTGTTTTAATTCCCACACTCTAAACATAAAAAAAAAATTGGAAACATAGGAAAAAATGCCATGGATCTTCATACAGCCATATTGCGGCTGTATAGCAATCCCTGACCAAAGCGCTGCGGCTGCGTATAGACACCCTGGAAACCCCGTCAGGAAATTTATTGCGCTTTCGTTTGATGCATGTAAAATTACTACTAATTAAAATTAAACTACTAGGTTTGCTACTAAAAGTGACATTTACCGCATTTAAAACTATACTTTTTTCCTTCTAAACTTTAAAATCGTTTTTCTCAAAAACTATAAGGTCTTTTTGAAAAATTGTTTTTTCCTCTTATTCCTAATGATCTCCTTAACATATCCTGCAAATTTAGGGTTTCTAGCATTTAAGGTGGATTTGCTATTAACCATTAAATTCGGCAGGTTTTTAAATGTGTTTTTTTTTTCCTTTGAAACTTTAAAATCGATTTTCTCAACACTTCAATATGTGGTTTTCCTCGACACACCACTAGATGGTGCTGCAAGACTACTTATCGTTTTAGAAATAATGTTTAATAGATTACCATAGGAATGATGGTGACGGCAGAGACTTCTCTCAAGTGCTGTTCCCACGATAATGAATAGAGCTGATGGCGTATTAATATTGCTCTCAGCTCTCTTCATTCAGATGAGGTTTTTGTCCTCAAACACCTGTATTATCTACCCATTACAATATGATGGGCCATGTTGGCCCAGGTTTATGTTTTGTTCTAAATGTTCAATGCAAGACTCTATAAAAACGCTCTCATGGATGTCCCCTTGGAGGAGGGAGGCACAGTGTCGCCCAGTGAACGACCTATCTATTCAACAGCCCATACTCCCACCATATTATGACGCAACTTAATATTATCTCACATAACACCAAGGGCCTCAATTCTCCCTTTAAACGCCGTAAAGCCTTTCTAGATTACCAGAAGTGTTCCCCAGACATCATATGTCTACAGGAGACGCACTTCACCAAAACCTCCTACCCTAAATATTTTCACACTCACTATCAGCGACACTTTGCCTCCTCCGCCAACTCTAAGCGTAGAGGGGTTCTTACACTCCTAAAAAATATATTAGACGATGAAGGTCGATTTATAATTCTAGCCGGCTCAATTCAGTCACAAAACACCTGCATAATAAATCTATATGCCCCTCCCGAAGCCTCAATGGCTCCCATAAAACTGATCCTAAAGCACCTAGAAAATTTTTCTAATTACAAAATTATATGGGCAGGTGACTTCAACATCGCCCCTAACGCAACTCTTGACAGATCACAGCAACCCCCATCATCTAGACAGCGCCAACTCTCCAACTCCCTCTTGAAAGCCCTAAATGAAGTCCACCTGGTGGACGCCTGGAGAGAACACAATCCTAATTCCCGTAACGACACCTTCTTTTCAGCAGCTCACCACACGTACTCTAGGATTGACGCAATTTTCCTATCTTCCACTTTAATACCAAACCTGATTTTCACTAGACATGTCATTAGTGCATGGTCCGATCATGACATTGTCTGGACCGCATGTTCATCCATAACAACCCCCATAGCACGCCCACCCTGGAGACTGAATGAAAGTCTGCTGTCTGATGGCGAAGTGGTTCTGGAGTTAGAAGAACACCTCACAAGCTATTTCCAACACAACGATATAGACCACGTTAAACCCGATATATTATGGCTGGCACACAAGCCTACAATTAGGGGCCAAATTATCAAAATAGCCACTCAAAAGAAAAAAGCAAAAACTATCAACCAACTCAATCTCGAACATAAGCTTTCACAACTACAGAGAGCCCACTCCACCTCCCCCTCTAGATACCTATTTAGACAGATCCAAGATATCCAAAGTCAGATAGATATACTCCTTTCAGCTAGGACAGAAAAAGCCATAAGATGGACCAAATCAAAAGTGTATCTGCAATATAATAAGCCTAATACTTGGCTTGCCAGGAAACTCAAGCAAGTGCACTCTAACAATAGGATTCTTCAAATAAAAACGAAATCAGGCACCATTACATCTGACCCACTAAAAATCCACAACGAATTTGCCGACTATTATAAAACATTATACAAAGCTAAAACTCAAGAAGAGACTAGCTCTAGCACGACCTCATTCTATCATAATCTACAAACACCAAAATTGCGCCCTGAAAAAGCCTCCACACTCAATACCCCAGTCACTGACTTAGAAATATTCTTAGCTATTAAAAAATTAAAAAACGGCAAGGCTCCTGGCCCAGATGGCTTCTCAGCTATCTATTACAAAAAATTTAAGAAAATATGAATTCCCTACCTTAAAAAGCTATACAACTCAATTCTAAATGGTAAAACCCCTGCTCCTGAATTTCTACAATCAATAATTGCTGTCATCCCAAACCCAAGCGCGACCCCTTAGACATAAAAAATTATAGACCTATATCTCTCCTAAACTTAGACGATAAATTACTCACGACTATACTAGTAGCTAGACTAAATAAACTAATAGGACCACTCACACACAGAGATCAAGTCGGGTTCATCCCACTTCGACAAGCCCCAGACAATGTTAGAAAAGTAATCAACCTCCTTCACATAATTAAAACACATAAAATCCCCACTGCCCTCTTATCCCTAGACATGGAAAAAGCATTCGACACTATTGACTGGACTTTCATGCACACTACCCTCCATAGAGCAGGAATATATGGCCCCTTTTTACAAGCTGTCAATTGTCTATACTCCAAACCAATGGCATACCTCAAATTACCCACAAATAACCCTATTCCTATTCCGATACAAAGGGGAACCAGACAAGGTTGCCCCCTCTCCCCCGCCATCTTTGCCCTAATAATAGAGCCCCTAGCCAACAAAATTCGCTCCTCCCTAGATATACAGGGTATTAAACTTAAAAGCTCAGAATATAAAGCAAACCTTTTCGCCGACGATTTATTGTTAACCCTCTCCTCACCACACACTTAGATCCCCAACTTGCTCCATCTAGTTAAAACATTTGGCAAACTATCAGGCTTAATACTAAATATCAACAAATCAGAGGTACTATTTACGAACCTTACTAAACAAAGTGCAGAGGCTTTGGCTAATAAATTGGGTCTTTCCCATCAAACTAAATACATCACCTATCTTGGCATCAAAATATCAGCCAACCCAAACGACCTCTTCGAACTAAACTATAAACCAATGCTTAACCAACTTAAACAAGATTTGATAAGGTGGAACTCTCCTACGGTATCCTGGACTGGCCGCATTCACTCTGTAAGAATGAACCTACTCCCTAGGCTGTTATACCTTTTCAGGACATTACCTATCCAAGTGACCAAAGCATCCCTCAAAGACCTACAAACCTCTATCTCTAAGTTTATCACAAATAACAAAAAAAGTCGAATTAACCAGCATATTATGTACCTTAACAGAACACGAGGTGGACTTGGTGTCCCAGACCTACATAGCTACTACAGAGCTTCCCAGATCGCCCAATTAGCCCAACTTCACTCAGAATACAACCACCCCCTATGGACGGACATTGAAAATGACCTTCTAGCTCCAGTAACACTAGCGGCCCTTCAATGGTCTAAGCTTTCACCACAAAACAAATATAAACACCAATCACCCATAACAGCACACTCTCTTAATATATGGACTAAAGTGAGATACCTCAAAAACTTTCAATCCCAAATTCCCCTTCAAATACCTATATTCAACAACCCGGACTTTGCACCAGGCTGGGATACACAGGCCTTCCACTGGTGGATAACCCAAGGTTTCACAACCTTATCTAAATTTATAGTAGCCGATAGGATGCCATCCTGGCCTCAATTTAGTACAATTACTTCTTTCCCACCGAAAGAACATTTTAGAGCAATTCAAATATACCACTATATCAAGTCAACAATAGGATCAAACACGGCGCCTCTCACGCATACTACATACGAAAATTGGTGCCTTCACAGACCTCTTGAAGGAGGCCTCATTTCATATTTATACTCGGTTATTTCACAACCCCTAGAGCATACTAAAACTAAGTCAATGACTCTCTGGGAGGAAGACTTGGGACAGACAATGTCCATCAAACAGTGGACCAACTGTTGTCTTACGCTTGCAAAGGGAAGTAGCTACTTTTCCCATATTGAGACCAATTATAAAATTCTCCACCGAACATACATTACCCCTAAGAAAATGCACGACATCTCCAAGGAGAACTCCCCTAATTGTTTTAGAGGATGTGGGCTAATAGGTGATGTTTCCCATGTTTGGTGGTTTTGCCCAATAGCCAAACAATTCTGGGCCCAAGTTGCCTCTGTTATAGGCACAGCTCTGGCGATCTCCGTTTCCCCAGACCCACTCCAGCTTTTATTAGGCCACAAACCATTGAAATGGAAGTACCCGCAGCATAGGCTGGCGCAACACATTGCTAAGGCAGCGCGCCTCCACATTGCCAGACAGTGGCTAAAACCTACCCTCTCACTAGAACTTACCGACCGTATAATCACAGATATTCTGATCTCTGAAAGAATGTTGGCTATAATTAATGACACCCCCGTCATTCACCAGAACTTGGCAACCTTGGTTAGCAGCTTCAACCTCGCTGGGATTGCGCTCATGTGCCCTCTCCTTCTAGGGACTACGAATATTCTTCACTAATTACTTTTTTATATAGTTAAAACATGTCTTGCATATTTCTCTATATATATGTTTGTTATCTATATAAAAGATTGTCACGCCATATGTTTTGGGCTATTGTAAACGCTGTTTCACTTTTTCAAAAAAAAACTTAATAAAAAGTTTTGAAACTAAAATCGATTTTCTCAAAAACTAAGGCCGATTTGAAATTTTTTTTTTCCTCTTGTAGCCACTGGGGGCCCCTACAAGCTCTGGGGCCCTGGGGCAGCTGCCTCCTTTGCCTTAATGGTAGCGCCGGTGTTTTTGCACATGCTCAGTAGCATTTGTATGCTATTCTGTCGAGTATGCTAAAATGTTGGAACACCGGCTCTGGGCATAACACTGCCTGTTACAGCTTCCTCACATGTCGCTTCACTGACAGGTCACGTTCCTTTTCCTCAGATTTCCCGCGGCTCTGGACAGGAGCTCAGCGCATGCGCACTGCGATTGAGACGAGCGTCGCAGCTGGGTCTTCAGGAAGCTCCTCCCCTCGGTCTCTCCGCTTCTCACGCCCCTCCCTCCCGCATCATGTGACCCACCCCGACTCCTAGTTGCATCAGCCGGCAAGACGCGCATGCTCGCTGAGCGACAGCCGCCCCAGCCAATAGGGATGAACAGCTGGTGACTGCGGGCCAATCAAGGACACGAAGAGGCGGGACTTTCCCTGTCAGCTCCTTCTGCGCCTCAGTAAAGAGACAACGTGTGTGAATCAGAAACTACCCCGAGCCGGGGCAACTGACAGCCGCAACCAGCCCTGCCCGGGGCAAAGACAGCCACGTATTAGCACTGCTCAGGTGGGTAGCTGTGCACAGATATACGTCACGGGGCATGTGTGACCCCCTAAGGGAGCAGTGTGGGTGTGGGGGGAGGAGGGGGGGTGACTGCCTCTGATAAGAGCTGAAGTATGACAAGCCCCCCAGAGTGAGGAGCAGGAAGGAGCCCCCAGAGTGAGGAGCAGAGAGAAGTCCCCCCCCCCCCCAGTCAGGAAGAAGCCCCAGAGTGAGGAGCAGAGAGAAGTCCCCCAGAGTCAGGATCAGGAGGAAGCCCCCCAGGGTCAGGAGCAGGAAAGCCCCCCCCCCAGGGTCAGGAGCAGGGAGCCCCTCAGGAGCAGGAAAGCCCCCCCCAGGGTCAGGAGCAGGGAGCCCCCCAGGAGCAGGAGGAAGCCTCCCAGAGTCAGGAGCAGGAGGAAGCCTCCCAGAGTCAGGAGCAGGAGGAAGCCTCCCAGAGTCAGGAGCAGGAGGAAGCCCCCCCCATCAGAGTGAGGAGCAGGAAGCCCCCCCCCCCAGAGTGAGGAGCAGGTAGGAAGCCCCCCCCCAGAGTGAGGAGCAGGTAGGAAGCCCCCCCCCCCCAGAGTGAGGAGCAGGTAGGAAGCCCCCCCCCCCCCAGAGTGAGGAGCAGGTAGGAAGCCCCCTCCAGAGTGAGGAGCAGGTAGGAAGCCCCCTCCAGAGTGAGGAGCAGGTAGGAAGCCCCCCCCCAGAGTCAGGAGCAGGGAGAAGCCCCCCAGGGTCAGGAGCAGGGAGAAGCCCCCAGGAGCAGGAAGCCCCCTGAGAGTGAGGAGCAGGAAGCAGCCCCCCAGAGTGAGGAGCAGGCTACCCACCACATAATCGGCTATTCTGGAGCAGGGCTGGTTCTAACCAGTTAAATGTGGCAAGCAAGGTACCCCCAGCAGCTTCTGTGATTGGTCTGTTTCCAAATAACATATATCTTAAGCTGTACACTCGCTAGATCAAAGTCAGCTGAGGTGGGCGATAACGGCCGCTTCAGATAATCCGGCCTGTACAGAGGCTCCTGATTGCCATCTGGCCAGTGATCTGACAGATGGATGGATTCAGCGGAGCGATGGCTTTACCTGGGGTGTACCTATAGGGGATGCAGAGGGCACACTAGCCGGAGCAGTGCTTTTCAGCGCTGCTAGATTTGGGTGCAGCTGGCGCCTCCATAGACTACAATAGGAATCACTCCTATTGCAGGTCTCAGTGAGTAACGTCGGCGCCGTCAGAAGACGGAGCCGAGGTTGCTTAAAAAACACAATAATTCGGCCTCCAGCAATCGCTGGAAGCCGAATTATTTCATTCCCCCACTATCCATGTCGGCCTGGAGGGGGAATAGTAATTACATCGGCCCGGACTTGTGCAGAAGCAGGATCAGCCATATACCCGCTGTATCCTGCGCCCAAGTCTACCGGCGCCGATTTCAAATGTACTCACACTAGCGGCCCTCCCTCAACCACAGTATTAGCCCTTCAATGGTGCTCTGCTGGTGATGATCACTCCTATAGATGCTTTGAATAGTGGTAATCCTTGAAGGATGCCAGAGCTGAAACCATTAGGAGGAATGGATGGAGCAGGCATGTCTGCAGATCTGATTATTTACAGCAATTTCAAATCGCACACAAATCGCTATGTGTATCGATTCATGAGCGATTTGCTAGCACTTCAATACTTTATATTAATGCGCTAACACTCCCAAAATGCTGCATGTCCTGCGATTGCGATTTTGCTCATCGCAGTCGCTACAGTGGAATTTGTTACATTTCTTAACATTGGCAGAGCGTTTAGGGCCATTTTCCACTAGCGCGTTTGCGCTAGCTGAATCAAAAAATCGCAAACCGCTAGCGATTTTACAATCGCTAGGGTTTGCTAAATAACATAGGAATCACAGTAGGGTATTTCCACTACCGCGATTCGTTTTTTTGTCAAACGCGATCGTGCCGCGGAGCGATCTTTGCCGCGATTTTTCTATGCAGTACAGTGCATAGCAAAATCGTGAACGCAGTCGCCGGAGGTTTCCTGACTTTTGCGATTCAGCAATCGCTAGCGTTCAGCGTGAACGCTAGCGACTGCTAGTGGAAAAGGGCCCTTAGGGAAATCACTAGCGATTTAAAGCGCCCCCTAAACGCTCCAAAAATCGCTTTAGTGGGTTCCAGTCCTAAGGCATATTCAATCACAGTGATCAAATCTGCTGGGGAATGTCTCACAGTCTGTGGGCACCTTTAGTGCACTTTGTAGCCTAGAATTGGGCCAATCAAAATCATTATTTTTGGCATCCTGAATCTTGGCTGAACAAATATGCATTCAATTTGCATACAAGCCTGGTTTGCATCAGCAGAGAAATCAGTCCGTTTATTAGATCGGAAGGCAGTAGATTAACTGATCGTATGTTACGCTTCCGTTCTTGTAAGTGGAGTGCAGGGCTGTGCAGTATATGATTATATACCATACATACGTAGGTCCTGTCCGATGTTAAGATCAAAATATAGACTCTGTGAACAAAGGCATTTTCGGATTTGTTTGTTTTTTGTTTCTTTTCTTCCCAATGGTCGGATGGGCGCTGCTGTTTTTTTAAAGTGCTTTTCTATGCGTTTTTGCAGAGCAATTCAGCTTTTTTCACTTCCTGATGCGATCTCTGTGTAGTGACCTGGAAATGAATAAATACAATGGGGGCTTTATTCACAAAAGCGTGCTAAGTGTTAGCACGCCAGTGAAAAGCCACCTAGCATGTGCAAACTGGCTCTGCACACGCTAATATGCACGTAAGAGCATGCGTGCGTAAAGTTTTACGTGCACCGATACACATGCAAAATCAGCTGCTTAGCGTGATAAGCATACTTTGCACGCAAAGCGATGTGCGCAAAACTTTACGCGCGCACTTTTACGTGCGCTAAAATAGCACACGATCAGTAACCGCTTTGCCCTGCAAACGACTTAGCACCCTAGTTTGCACGTGCAAAGCTTTTAGGCGTGCTAATTGTGTTAGCACACTTTAGTGAATCAAGCCCAATGTATTCATCAAGTTGCTGGGGAAATCACTATACAAAGCGCCTTTTCAAGTGCTTTGCGATTTCCCTATATCTTCTATTGAGCAAAAACGCTCATAAAATGGTACAGGCAGCGCTTTGCTGAGCAGATCGGAAACGAACCGCTCAGATGAGAACACTCTCATAGGGAATCATTGCACAAGCTTTTTAGGGCGATTTTTCAAAATCGCCGGCGCTTGAAAAAAGGGCAAAAACGCCCTAGGTGTGAACGAACCCTTACTTAGTATGTGAGTTTATATAGAGGGAGGCTGGCATTAACCAGGGTCTTCCCTTCAGGTAGGCCCAGTACACACCAAAAACCTCTAGCAGATCCGCAAAACGCTAGAGGTTTTTGGAGCAGATTTCAGAGCGATTCGAGGCATGTTTAGAGAGGTTTTCTAAACATGTCTAGCGTTTTTGTGTAGAAGATTTCACATTACAGTAAAAGCTGTTACTGAACAGCTTCTGTAACAAAAACGCCTGGAAAACCGCTCTGATCTAGCGTTTTTCAGAGCAGTTTTCCACTTTCCGATACTTTAACACTGAGGCAGAAACGCCTCAGAAATCTAAAAAATGCTGCAGCCCCCAAGTTTGCGTTTGTGGAAAAAACGAGCCGCTCTGGTGTGCACCATCCCATTCACTTTCATTAGCCAAGCGGTTTTCCCCTTGCAAGCGTTTTAAAAACGCTCCAGAACCGCTCCGGTGTGCACCAGCCCAAATAACAGATTTTCTAGTGTGGAAGAAGTAAAGTGTAATGAGCTTCTTTTTGTGTTTATTGCATGACGTCAGATAGGACTCCCAGCATGCACTATAAATATGGCCTTGGTTAGTGACTGCTGCCTTTGAGAATTCTAACACAGGAGGTGGAGCAGAACTATTCCTTCTGATTGAGCATATTTTTTTTTATTCCCATAGTCTGTATTCACCGCCGATCACCATGACGCCGCCACTGACTGCTTCCGAGATCCGCCAGAAGTTTATTGACTTCTTCAAGCAAAATGACCACACCTACGTCCATTCATCTGCCGTGGTCCCCCTGGATGACCCCACCCTGCTCTTTGCCAATGCCGGCATGAACCAGGCAAGTTCGGTTTGCTGCTATGCCTGTTTGGGTGGTTTGGATATGAAGATTGCCCAAGATGTGTGAGAACTAATGTTATGTAAATTGCACTTGAAATGATTGACTTGAGGGTAGGAACAGACTAGGCAGAAGCGCTAGCGTTGCGTAAAACACTAGGGTTAACACGTATCATGTTAGTCAATGGGCCGCATGAAAAATGCATATGCTGGCATTCTGCAATGCGCGTTTTTAAAAACGCTGGTACTAAAACGCACGTAATGAAAGTCAATGGTGACGCAGAGATATTGTGTTTTAGTGTGTTTTGTATGCAATTTTTAGTTTTTAATATTTTTTTTTTTTTTTTTTTTTTTTTTTTTTTACCCCTGTTGACTTCCTAGTGATTTGCATAAAACGCGTAAAAAAAAGCATGCAAAACACATATGCGATTCATATATATGAACTGCAAACGCATTAAAACGCATGTGTGGGGAAAGGCCACATATGCAGCAAACCGCTACCTTTCCCGCACTGCCCACTGCCTAGTGTGTTCTGGCCGGCGCACAGTGCGAGGCTCAGAAGCACGCTTGTGCTGCGTGTACGCTCCCATTATACCGAGTGTCACAGTATGCGACACTCGGTGTAATGGGAGCGCACACAGTATGCGACACTCGGTGTAATGGGAGCGCACACAGTATGCGACACTCGGTGTAATGGGAGCGCACACAGTATGCGACACTCGGTGTAATGGGAGCGCACACAGTATGCGACACTCGGTGTAATGGGAGCGCACACAGTATGTGACACTCGGTGTAATGGGAGCGCACACAGTATGCGACACTCGGTGTAATGGGAGCGCACACAGTATGCGACACTCGGTGTAATGGGAGCGCACACAGTATGCGACACTCGGTGTAATGGGAGCGCACACAGTATGCGACACTCGGTGTAATGGGAGCGCACACAGTATGCGACACTCGGTGTAATGGGAGCGCACACAGTATGCGACACTCGGTGTAATGGGAGCGCACACAGTATGCGACACTCGGTGTAATGGGAGCGCACACAGTATGCGACACTCGGTGTAATGGGAGCGCACACAGTATGCGACACTCGGTGTAATGGGAGCGCACACAGTATGCGACACTCGGTGTAATGGGAGCGCACGCAGCACAAAGGGGACAGCGTGCTTCTGAGCCTCGCACTGTGCGCCGGCCAGAAGCGAAGGGGGAAGGACATACTGCGCACACAGGGTGTAGTATGTCCGGGGTAAAGTTCAGGAAAGTCGCCGGACAGCGGTCGGTTGTGGTATCCTTTAACCATTCAGATCTTGTAAGGTCTGGTGCACACTACCAAAGCTTTTCTAAGCCCTTTGTGATTTTAAAAGCTCTTGTTAATGTTATCCTATGTCTGTGTTCATACTGGAATGATGTGATTTTGTAAAAATCCCCCATAGCACTGCATTAGCAATTTTAAAATCTGTAGCGTTTAAAAAGTCTTGTAGTGTGAACGGGCCCTAAGGCCAGATCCACACTATAAGCGCTTTTGTGAGCTCTTGCGTTTGATTAGTGGTTGCTGAGCGCTTGTTAAAATTGCTCCCATTCACTTTCATTAAAATCGTGGCGTTTTTTACATGATTTTTTTTAACGCGATTTTAATGAAAGTGAATGGTAGCAATTTTTCACAAGCGCTAATCAAACGCAATCGCTCAGAAAAACGCTTAGTGTGGATCTGGCCTAAAGCTTGGTTTTATCTTTCCTGTCGTGCCTGTATGGGGGGGGGGGGGGGGCAATATGTGAAGCAGCCCACTGCTGGGAGCACATAGTCAACTGGATAGTATCTGCTGCCTTCAAGACACACTGCCCCACCCTCTGCTTACTCAGCACTTTGTAGCGTGGTGACCACATGGCGACAGCTCATCACCCGCTGTCCAGTGCCGGAGATGCTGCAGCTGTGCTCCTCTCACTAAGGCCTGGTGCACAACAAAAAACGCTAGCAGATCCGCAAAATGCTAGCAGATTTTGAAATGTTTTTTCTTCTTTTTCTGTAGCGTTTCAGCTAGCGTTTTGTAAAGCGTTTTTGGTGTAGTACATTTCATGTATTGTTACAGTAAAGCTGTTACTGAACAGCTACTGTAACAAAAACGCCTGGCAAACCGCTCTGAAGTGCCGTTTTTCAGAGCGGTTTTTCGTTTTTTCCTATACTTAACATTGAGGCAGAAACGCATCCGCAATCCAAAATCTGCAGCAGCCCGGGAGTATGCGTTTCTGCAAAACGCCTCCCGCTCTGGTGTGCACCAGCCCATTGAAACACATTACCCTAGCGGATCGCAAACGCTCTGGTGTGCACTAGGCCTAATAAAGCACGATGCTGCAATGTCCAGCCTAGATTGGCCTCTAACATTAGCATCATTTTTTTTTTTCTTTAATCCGGCTTCATTTTTATTGAACTTGGATTATACCTTCTTTTTATTTATTTTAATTTTTTTTTTTTTTATCCAAAATGATGAATTGTATACATAGAAATCTATATAACAAACCACTTTTCAAAGGTACAATACTGTAAAAAAAATGTAAGGTAGTTTCATGCTAGAAAATATGTAGAATTGAATAGAACCATCATTCATCTATATAAGCAAATCATTATAGACATAGATTAAGCATATGATAGGCAGTACAGTGTGAAGCAGTAATCCGGCGATTTAGGCTGAAGTCGCGCATGTGCGCCATAGCGCCGGTTGTGTCAGAGTCCTGCGCATGCACGGTACAGTGTTTAGAGTCCTGCGCATGGGGAGGACTCTTACGACGTGATGACGCGCGCACACAAAGTCGCTGGATTTCCGGAGCCGCCAGCAGGACCATGGAAGGGAGGAAGAGGATGTTGGGGGACCCCGCGAGCTACGGCGGCTGGAAGGAGCCCCAGGTATGTCCTGATTTTCATTTTAGGCCACTGCTCAGGATCGATTTTAACCGACCTAGGTACACACCATACAATTTTCTGGCAGATTTACCTGCCAGATCGATTATTTCCAACCTATCCCATCGGAATTTTGATTGTTTTTTTGTTTGTTTAGGTTTTTTTTCGATCGATCTTTGTTTAGTTCTATGAAAATCGATAAAAAAAAATCCAAAATACGATCGAAAACAGATCAGACAGGTTGAAATAATCGATCTGGCAGGTAAATCTGCTAGAAAACTGTATGGTGTGTATCTAGCATTAGACTGCCAGCTATTTTTTTTTTTTTTTTTTTTTGTTCTGTTTTTTTTTTTAAGTTACACGCCAGTATTATCCAGGGCTGTGGAGTTGGAGTCGGGGCAATTTTGGGCACTTGGAGTGTCGAGGAGGCGGAGTCGTTGATTTCATAAACTTCGGAGTCGGATGATTTTTGTACAAAATCCACAGCCCTGTTAAGTATTAGGCTAAGGAGTCGGAGCCATTTTGGGTACCCAGAGTCTGAGCCGGAGTCGTGGTTTCATAAACTGAGGAGTCTGAGTCGGAAGATTTTTGTCCCGACTCCAAAGCCCTGGTATTATCTATGTTTGAATTGTGTTTACTAAATGTCTTACACAAATCTGTATGTACCAAAGTCCATATTAGTCAGTAGGGATTGTCATTAAGGTGCAAATACATTTGAGATAATTGAGAATTATGCTAATTATTATTCAGAATTATGCTTATGAACATCTATTGTAAAGTGGACCAATCGGATCTTGCAGTGAAAGCATTTGTTTGGTCCATTTCCAAGCTGGATAGATTTACAGTAATAATTGTATATTTCTTAGCATATCTCAAGTAGAAAGTTGGCACTGAGATAAAACTTTGTACAAAACGCCTCTTAGGCCTGGAACCCACTACTAAACGCTATCGCTATTCGCAATCGCTAGCATTTTGTATGAGCAGTTTGTAAGCGATTTCATGAGCGTTTTCAGGAGCGATTTTAAAAAGTGTAATTTGCCAGCAGTTGTGTAGCGATTAGCGATTTTAATTCTGATTGTCCAGTATTCAAGTATACCAGCACTCCAAACGGTTTTTAAAAAAAAATCACACTCTTTTTTTTATTGAGCTGACATATCCACAAAAATGACCGACAATTGTTTCGAGGGCCTCGCAGGGTCCCCCTTTCTCACGCCTTGAGAAAGGGGGACCCTGCGAGGCCCCTGAAACAATTGTCGGTCATTTTTGTGGATATGTCAGCTCAATAAAAAGAGCGTGATTTTTTTTTTATTTTTTTTTTTGAAAAAACGTTTGGAGTCCTGGTATACTTGAATACTGGACTTATGCTTTGATGGTGTGCCTATACCACAATACCAAGCACCCAACCTCAGATGGTGTGCCCAGCCACAACTTTCCATTTTTTTTTTTTTAAATTCTGATTGGTCCTTTCAATTCATTTTCATTTTGTTATAGTGTGCAGTAATGTAAAAACGCTAGCAAAATCGCTCTGTATAGGTTTTGACGAGCGATTATGCCAGCGTTTATATACTTTACATTGCAGAAATCTAACGCTAAACGCAAAAAAATGCTGCATGTCCTGAGTTTTTTGGTAATCGCAATCGCTCCAGTGGAATGTGGCCCATACATTAGCTGAGCATTTAGGGAAATCGCTAGCGGTTTGAATCGCTCCCTAAACGCTCAGAATATCGCTCCAGTGGGTTCCAGCCCTTAGATGTCGGTGCCACAGGAATACGGGGACACAAAAACACCTAAAAGTCCGCTGCAGGCAAAAAGTTTTGAACTAAAATGCCTTCAACGTCAATAGCGTGCTGATGTGAAAACACAGAACACCTATAGATGTCTGCGGCAGTCTAAGGGTTAAAATGTAATCGAGACGAAGCTTTGGTACAGAAAATAAGATACTTTCCTAAAGAGAGGGAAGCTTTAGGATCCTATTGAGGCTTCCCTCGGTAGTCTGCTGTCCCCCGATGCTGAGTGCGGCCCTCCAACCATTAGCGACAAGGCATTGTCTCTTATCATATCGGGTCCGCACTGTTCCTCTTCCACATTCATGGTCACGCAATAGCCGACTGAGCCCACGTGTGCAGTAGCACAGAGCCCACGGCTCCATGCTACTGCACATGCGTGGGGATGCTCGAGCTTATAATGTGCGGCCATGACTGCGGAAGAGGAGTCATGTGGCCACAACAAGGAGGGGGTCCGTGTTCAGCATTAGAGGCACTGCGGACCAGCGAGGGAAGACTCAAAAGGATACTGAGACTTCCCTCACTGCAGGGTAAATAATCATTTTGAACCTGAGCTTTGGCTCATACCTGTAACCTTAAAGTGAACCAGAGACGAAGCACCCTCATGTATTTAATCTCTCTCTATCTCTATCTCTCTATCTATCTATCTCTCTATCTATCTCTCTATCTATCTCTCTATCTATCTCTCTATCTATCTCTCTATCTATCTATCTATCTATCTATCTATCTATCTATCTATCTATCTATCTATCTATCTATCTATCTATCTATCTATCTATCTATCTATCTATCTATCTATCTATCTATCTATCTATCTATCTATCTATCTATCTATCTATCTATCTATCTATCTATCTATCTATCTATATATATATATATATATATATATATATATATATATAATCTCATCAATGGGAACTTTAGAGAAAACACCTACCCTGCTCTCTGTCTCTGGTTCATCCTTCACTGCTCAGCCTGCTTGTTATCAGCCCTGATAAAATCCCAGACTGAGCATTCAGTCTGGCTTTGCTCAGGCATTATTATAACGAAGTCTGTCTTCTCTGATGTCTTTTCAAGCCCAAGCCTGCCCCCTTCTGTCTCCGCTATAATGACTCAGCTATAATGATTCCTGAGCAAAGCCAGACTGAATGATCAGTTGGGAATTTTATCAGGGCTAATAAGAAGCAAGCTATGCAGTGCAGAATGAAACAGAAAGCATGGTAGGTGTTTTCTCTAATGTTCCCACTGATTAATATGGTAAAATACATGAGTGTGCTTCGCCTCTGGTTCACTTAGGTCCTGAGGCTTCCCTGGTCTCTCTTCGCCCCTCCTACACAGGGACCCTCGAAACAATTTTAGAAATGAGTTAAAGATTGCTTACGGCTGCGCTCCCTCTGTGTATTACCAATATATTACTATCAGAATTAGCTAGAGCCCAGTTGCAGAATATTGCTAATTTAATAATAATCTACTAGTGGCTATCCCTGGCCCCCTATATTGCAGCGGTGCCATTTTTTGATGCACCCCACTTCATGCTTAACTTGTTACGTCTGTTTGTTTAGTTCAAGCCCATCTTCCTGAACACCATCGATCCGTCTCACCCGATGGCCAAGCTGAGCCGAGCAGCCAATACCCAGAAGTGCATCAGAGCTGGCGGGAAGCACAATGACCTGGACGATGTGGGCAAGGACGTCTACCATCACACCTTCTTCGAGATGCTGGGGTCCTGGTCCTTTGGGGATTACTTTAAGGTAGGACCTCTCTCTCTGAGACTCCAGGGAGATCAGGGTATATCTGAATTGTAGTAGTAACACAATACCGCCCTCTGCAGGAGCTGGCCTGTACAATGGCACTGGGCCTGCTCACCAAGGAGTTCGGCATCGATATTGATCGCTTGTACGTCACCTACTTTGGGGGAAACGAGGCTGCTGGCCTTGAACCTGACCTGGAATGTAAACAGATCTGGCAGAACTTGGGGTAAGATGACAGAAAATACATGAGCCCATCTCCATACACTGATGTGAAGATATTATTTTTGATACTGGAAGTGTACTGAAATGTTAAAGGACACTTGAAGGGAGAGGGATATGGAGGCTGACATATTTATTTCCTTTTAAACAATGGACATTGCCTGGCTGTCCAGCTGATCCTCTGCCTCTAATACTATTAGCCACAGCCCCTGAACAAGCATGCAGCAGATCAGGTGTTTCTGACATTGTCAGATCTGACAAGATCAGCTGCATGCTTGCTTCTGGTGTGTGATTCTGACACTACTGTGGCCAAAGAGACCAGCAGGGCTGCCAGGCAACTGGTATTTTTTAAAAAGAAATAAATATGGCTATCCCTTTTGAGCATTTGATAAAGGTCTATGACTGAAAAGTCACGTTACCTGTGAGCTGTGGTGTTTAAAGGACCTCTATCGCGAAAAAAAAGTAGGCAGTTAAAATCTGACAGAACCGACAGGTTTTGGGCCAGTCCATCCCCTCATAGGGGATTCTCTGTGTTTTTTTTTCTTTTTTTTTTTCAACAGCATTTCCTGAACAGCAGTTGCAAAGTCTGACAAAATAGTGTGCAAGTGAGTAGGGAGGCTGGCTGGCATCTTACTATTTTGGCAGTTAAACTGCTGTTCAGGAAATGCTGTTGAAAACAAAGAAAACTTCGAGAATCCCCCGTGAGGAGATGGACTGGCCCAAAAGCTGTCCTGTCAGCTTTTAACTGCCTACTTTTTTTCGTGATAGTGGTCCCTTTAAAAGCACTGCTGCAGAAAAGTCCAGGTGATTCCTGTGTTTACTTTGTCATTCAGATTGTATCACCCCCCCCCCCCCCAGGGTCATGGCCCCTCCTCCTTGGTCAAAGGATTGATTATAGGTTTGTGGGTTGAGTGTATCCTTAAAGTGTACCCGAGGTGACACGAGATCATATGTATGTACAATCTAAAACATATTAATAACCAGGCTGGTTTACTTGTTTTATTTTGCTGCCTGGGAGTGTTAATTTTCAGGCATGGAAGTGGGAAATAACAGCTGTCTCCAACTGCCAATCATACAGTATTTCACTTTGCGGAATGTTTGTTCACTGAGTTCTATGCACAGACATCACCTGACAGGACGTCATCGCTTGTTATAAATTTCAGAATGTACTGGTGAAACTCGAAAAATTATAAATGTACTGGTGAAACTCGAAAAATTAGAAAATTGTGCAAAAGTCCATCTATTTCAGTAATTCAACTTTAAAAGGTGAAACCAATATATGAAATCGACTTGTTACATGCAAAGCCAGATATTTCAAGCCTTTGTTATAATTCTGATTATGGCTTATAGCTTATGATAACCCCAAAATCAAAATCTCCAACCATTAGAATATTCTGAAAATGGAAAATGTACTGTATACTAGGCTCAAAGTGTCTCTAATCGGCTAATTAATCCAAAACATCTGCAAAGGGTTCCTATTTCATTTATTAGTTTCACCTTTTAAGTTGAATCAATGAAATGAACTTTTGCACAATATTCTAATTTTTCGAGTTTTAACTGTAAATCGGGGTGAGGAAAGATTTACAAAGGGCAAACACTATAAATTAATATTGTGATATAAAAAAAGCAATGCTATTCATTATTTTCAATGTAGTTTATCCTTTAAAAGTGGTTACCGTATATACTCGCATATAAGCCAACCTGTGTATAAGCTGAGGTAACCTCTTTTCCTCAGAAACCAGGAAAAGTGATTGACTTGTGTATAAGCCCCTTGGCGAATATAGCCTCTTCCAGTGTAGCTACGTGTTCCCCTAGTACAAGTCAGCCCCCCTCCCCTTAGCCAGATTTGCCCCAGGATCATACAACTGTGTCTCAAGAAGCCACTAGATGGCGCCATAGATATGAGACACAGTGATTGCCACACAGGAAGAATCCCCAATCATTGCACCGCTGACACGTTGCTTGCACGGTCTGCTCCAAAAGCCGGGGGATACAGGTAGTCCTGAGCAGCGCACTCTGCACACCATGTTGCAGCAGATGCGGGGCACAGCAGAGCCGGGACAAGGTCCTCCAGCACCCAAGGCTGAGACACCAAAGTGTGCCCCTCCATCCCTCCCACCACAGCCGTCATACACTGATTGCTATTAGACTAAGAGGCACCCCAGGGCCCCCAACACCTTAATCTCCAGTTATCTGGTTTGCAGTCACTGCCATGTATCCCCTTTTTTTTAATTTTTTTTATTTCTCTCTGCTTTAAATACATTGGAATGATAGCTGAGTGAGTTGTGCGCCCCCTCTTACACTGTGCCCTGAGGCTGGAGCCTCTCTGCCTCAACCCAGCCCTGGGGCACAGACACAGCAGGGAACAAGCTGGCAAGAGCAGGATCACTAGTGCACAATCCTTATGCTCCTCAGCTATTGACAAAACCTGCTCCACCATCTGTTTTCCTCCACTGACTCGCATATAAGCCAAAGGGATAACTTTTCAGCACATTTTTAATGCTGAAAAATTAGGCTTATACGTGAGTACATACAGTAGTACAGTTTGGAATTGGTGAATTACAAAGCTTCTTCAACAAATAAATGTAGGCCCTGAACAAGCATGCAGCATATCAGGTGTTGCTGACTGAGGTCTGACTGTATTAGCCACATGCTTGTTTTAGTTGTGTTGTTCAAACACTACTGATGCATGAAAGATCAGCAGGACAGCCAGGCAACTGGTATTGTTTAAAAGGAAATAAATATGGCAGCCCCCATATCCCTCTCACTTCAGATTCCGTTTAATGCTCTGCATCCATATAAAGCACTATGCTTGTCCACCAATACATGTTCTCCCTCCGCAGGCTACCAGAGAGCCGCATATTGCCGGGCAGCATGAAGGACAACTTCTGGGAGATGGGTGACACCGGGCCCTGCGGACCCTGCAGCGAAATGCACTACGACCGCATTGGTGGCCGCGACGCAGCCCACTTAGTAAATATGGACGACCCCAACGTACTGGAGGTCTGGAACCTGGTGTTCATCCAGTTCAACAGGTGAGCTGCTAATGTGATTGATAGAGAAAACTGACATGTGCAGAATTATCCTGCAGAGAAGTGAACATCACTGAAATGGTTAAACAAAGCACTTTGTCCTGCTATTCAGCTTCAAATCCAGGGCTGTGGAGTCGGTACAAAAATGTTCAGACTCCAACTCTGACTCCTCAGTTTATGAAACCTCCGACTCCGGGTACCCGAAATGGCTCTGACTCCTCGAATCCAACTCCTTAGTCTAATACTTACCAGGGTTGTGGATTCTGTACACAAATCATCCAATTCCTTCGTTTATGAAATCAGACTCCAACTCCTACTCCGGGTACCCAAAATGGCTCCAACTCCGACTCCACAGCCATTTAAATCTGCATCCAAACTGGCGATAACAGTATCTTTGTTTACATTCCAATGTTGATATATGTGTGTTTGTGTAACAAGCAAAAAACACTTTCTGAGAAGCTGGCTCTGCTTCAGGCACACAGAGCTCAGAACAACTCATTAGAAGATTTTAATATATTATAAAAGGCAGTTAGAATAAAATGCTAATGCAATAAAAAGTAGAAAAACACATTTTTATTGAATGTTATGTTAGTTTCAGACCACTTTAAATCAGTCTGTGCAGAAAACACGCACAAACACAGTCAAGTGTGTCACCTGCCTTATAGCTAGAAGACTAGGTGAAAAAATAGAAAAGTGACGGTTGCCAGTCAGTTACTAGAAACTAAAAGTATTTTGGTGATGGACAGGGCTAAATGCCTACGTATGCAATCAAGGGAGGAGCAAGTCTTTTTACAGTATAGTAATAATAAGCTAGATTAGGCCGCAGAAGGAATTTTGCTTCGCCCCTGTCGTAGTATGTATAATTTGTATGCAATATTTTTGGTGGTCATGGTCAAATATGTCAGCAGATATTTTCTAGCAGTTGGCATTTTGATTATAAACTTTTAAAATATATTGTCTTTGTATACTCTTTGTCTATTATCACAAGAATACATTTTGTATAAAAAAAAAAAAAAAAAAAAGTGTTCCAATTATTTAAATTGGGGGTAACTGTTACAAATCCACATTGTGGCTAACAATGGTTTTTAACAAAAGGGACTAACTCTGCGAGAAGTAACACTTTGAGTTATGCTCCCCAAATAAGTTAGTTATCCTATGTTAAAGAGACACCTGAAGCGGAAAAAATGATTTTTGTGTAGTACTGCTAAGAAATAAAACATTAGGAGCAGAAACATAAGTCTAATATTGTTTCCAGTACAGGAAGAGTTAAAAAAAAACCCTCCAGTTGTTATCTATGCAATAGAGCCATTGAGCTCCATGACTTTCAAAGTCGCAGAGAGCTCTGTCTTCTGAAACTTATTATCTCAACTGTGAGTCATTGTATTTTCTTTTTCTCTCCAGAGGACAGGTCAATAGTTCACTGGCCTGTTATGTAAAATCATGTAGAATGCTTAGTGTGTAAACTGCAAATATTAGAGAATGATGCAATGCTATAAAAACACTATATAACTGAAAATAAAAATGAGAATATTTTCTTTGCTACAAATCTTCTAGTAATTATCCATACTGCACAACCAATTCATTATATCATATTTTTTTTTTTCGCTTCGGTGTCTCTTTTAAAGGGTGGTTTGCCTTTTTAAAACTGAAGGAATTTGCAATAAATCATCATAAAGTGAACATCTGTGGTTACCCACAATGCACTGCTACTGAATGTGCAAATTATCTCTTTATGCCCTTGACGCAAAGCTTGCATCCACAACCGCTGGTGTCTAGCAAGCCTATACCTGTAAATTTTGCAGAACCACATCAACCCCACTTGCAGGCTTTGTAAAACTTAAAGCTATAGGCTTGCTATACACCAGCGGTTCTGGATGCTAGCCTGGCTTCAGGGGAATAAAAAGATAATTTGCATATTCAGTAGTGGTGCATTGTGGGTAGCCACAGATGTTTACTTTGTGCTGAATTATCACAAATTCCTTCTGTTTTAAGAAGGCAAACCACACTGAGCACTGCTTTTTAGTAGGAGGGCTTTTCGGTCTCTTTAAGTCCACCTATACCTTCCTTTGGTTTTGGGTCACCCCGAGCTGCTTGGTTACTATTCTCCTATGTTGTAGAGGAGCTATCACCAGTGTGTGTATTTGCCTTATTTATGCAGCACTTGATGTATCCTAGATCGCTTTTTAGAGCTCCTAAACCTACTGGCCATGTTTGCAGCTGCTGATTCCCAAACTGTCTGTTACAGAGAAGCTGACGGCAGTCTGAAGCAGCTGCCCAAGAAGAGCATTGATACTGGGATGGGGTTGGAGAGACTGGTTTCCATACTGCAGAGCAAAATGTCCAACTATGACACCGATCTGTTCGTCCCGTACTTCCAGGCTATCCAGAAGGTACGTCCAGCAAATGAGAACCGGTCATGTGAGGGCTGCGTCATGAACTTTTCTGTACTCGGACACGCACTTGCTGCGAGTCCCACCTAGGGGGGCGCTATTTACCAGCCTCATGGGGTCACTCACAGGATTCTGTTGTCATAGGGCACCGGAGCTCGTCCTTATTCTGGGAAGGTGGGTGCTGAGGATGAAGACGGCATAGACATGGCATACAGAGTCCTAGCTGACCATGCCAGAACCATCACAGTGGCGCTGGCTGATGGCGGGCGGCCAGACAACACCGGCCGTGGGTAAGTGACCCGGCTCATACATTCTAATATGTGCTGGTCTGTTCTATTGGTACATTAAGGGGCATTGTGGTGAATATTTCTGATTTTAGTTAACAAAATAATGTGCACAAGAGGTCCAAGTTATTAAAAAAAAAAAAAAGTAACTGTTTGGGGAAAAGTTGTGTGTGACAGGATACATTGCTGCTGCTGAATAACACCTGAAACAAGCATGCAGCTAATCTTGTCAGATCTGACAATAATGTCAGGAACACCTGATCTGCTGCATGCTTGTTCAGGGGCTATGGCTAAAAGTATTAGAGGCAGAGGATCAGCAGGACGGCCAGGTAACTGGTATTGTTTAACCTCCCTGGCAATATGATTGTTTGCAGATTATTTATTTTTTTCCCAAAAGCAGTTCCTTTTTCTTTCACAAGCCTTCAGGCCCTAAAAATACCACTTTATAGATCTGAGGCAGCCCTGCACATTTCACACCTTCAATGGATCCAACTCAGGATTACTGCTCTGAGCTGTGGATTTCCGTCCCGAGCCTGGCTCGGGGTTACCGCTAAGGAGGTTAAGAGGAAACAAATATGGCAGCCTCCACAGCACTCTCATTTCAGTTGTCCTTTAAAGAGGAACTGTAACGACAAAACGGCCCCTGTGGGGTACTCACCTCGGGTGGGGGAAGCCTCAGGATCCTAATGAGGCTTCCCACGCCGTCCTGCGTCCCTCGGGTCTCGCTGTAGCCCTCCGTACAGCCGTGACGCAATATTTACCTTCCTGGCTCCTGCGCAGGCGCTCTGATGGCTGTCGGCTCCGAAGTAGGCGGAAATACCCGATCGCCGTCGGGTCTGCTCTACTGCGCAGGCGCAAGTTTCCGGCACCTGCGCAGTAGAGCGGACCCGACGGGGATCGGGTGTTTCCGTCTATTTCCGTGCCGAAAGTCGCCACAGCGTCCCCGCTGGAGCCAGCAAAGGTAAATATTGAAGCTACAGTCGGCTCTGTCGCCGGCTGTTCGGAGGGCTGCAGCGAGACCCCCGTGGGACAGAGGACGGCGTGGGAAGCCTCATTAGGATCCGGAGGCTTCCCCCACCCGAGGTGAGTACCCCCAGGGGAGGTTTTTGTTGTTAGAGTCTCTTTAAGTATACCGCTGTCAGCCGTTCATCTGAAGGAAGTCTCATCTCTGCAAACAATTTCAGCAACGGCTATCTAACACGTTCTATACAGTATATTACATATACATAAACTCCTCCACACCAGTGCTCCAGAATGATGGTGGGTGGAGCTGTCCTTTAACCTCCCCGGCGTTCTATTGAGATCGCCAGGGAGGCTGCGGGAGGGTTTTTTTTTAATTAAAAAAAAAACTATTTCATGCAGCCAACTGAAAGTTGGCTGCATGAAAGCCCACTAGAGGGCACTCCGTAGGCGTTCTTCCGATCGCCTCCGGCGCCCAGAATAAACAAGGAAGGCCGCAATGAGCGGCCTTCCTTGTTTTGCTTAGATCGTCGCCATAGCGACGAGCGGAGTGACGTCATGGACGTCAGCCGCCTCCGATCCAGCCCTTAGCGCTGGCCGGAACTTTTTGTTCCGGCTACGCTGGGCTCAGGCGGCTGGGGGGACCCTCTTTCGCCGCTGCTCGCAGCGGATTGCCGCAGAGCGGCGGCGATCAGGCAGCACACGCGGGTGGCAAAGTGCCGGCTGCGTGTGCTGCTTTTTATTTGAAGAAAATCGACCTGAGCGGCAGGCTCCGGTGGTGATGGACGAGCTGAGCTCGTCCATACCGCTCAGGAGGTTAATGAAACTGCAGGGTTTCCTCTTCTCCTTTACTGGGGATGTAGCCATCAGGCATGGGCTTAAATTCGTCTTCGGGTGATCCGGATAGTTACTATCCGGATTTCACCCAGTAATGCTGGGCGGGGGGGGGGGGGGGGGTCAATCTTACCTGTCTGGCGTCTTCTTCGCTCGTCCCTCGGCGCCTCCCACAATGCGCTCCAAGCGGCGTTCATGTGATTACAAACACTCCCAGTGTTTGTAATCATGTGACGGCGCATTGGACCGCATCGTGGGAGGCGCTGAGGGACGAGCGAAGAAGACGTCAGACAGGTAAGCTGGACCCCCCCCCCCCCCCTTCCTTTACCGCTCATCCTTTGTTTAATTTTCCAGCAACTTAGATTTGCATTAAAGCTATCAGATGTCGCTGCATAGATACACCCATTCACATAACCTGTATATTTTATCCTCCATAAGACTCCTATTTTCATGATGTGTTTTTCCAGGTATGTCTTGCGTCGTATTCTCCGCCGTGCTGTGAGATACGCTCATGAGAAACTCAACGCTTCCAAAGGATTCTTCTCCACTTTGGTTGATGTTGTGGTGCAGTCACTGGTAAGTAAATCATTGTATTTTTGTGGCATTGCTTGAATTGCCCACCTAAAAGTGACAGATCAGGTGCTGGGGTTCTGAGTCTTATCAGTCGGGGATTCCAGCAGTGAGATTGCTGTCAGTCCCTGGCTCTTGTCCCACACTACTTACATTTCTAGAGGTTTCTGCTCCTTCCATTGCTTTTACCATAATGCTGAATTTACTACAGTAGTGTCAGACTTACTGGTGCCACCTGGCAAAGCATGATGGGAGCTGAATATCTGGAGAGTGGTGGGTGGTTCCTTATGATCCAGAACTCAAAACTCTACGCAAGTGTTGTGAGAATATGCAGCAGCTTAAAATTCTCATCCCAACACAAGCCTTCCTCCTAGAATACAATGGGCTTGATTCACAAAACGGTGCTAACTGTTTAGCATGGGTGTGCTAGACCGTTAGCACGTGAAGTGCCGTTCGCGGACTTTTGCGCGCGCAAAGTGCCGTGATTCGCGCGACCGCGGACTTTTGTGCGCGCAATTTGCCGCGAATCGCGGCACTTTGCGCGCAAAACTCTGCAAACGGCACTTCACGTGCTAACTGTTTAGCACACCCGTGCTAAACAGTTAGCACCGCTTTGTGCTTCAAGCCCAATATCTGAATTAAAGCCCTCTCCAGGCACAAGTGCTTTCTTAGATTTGTGTACTGTCAGTTGCAGAGTGTTGCAAAGTGTTATCTTTGATGTGGGATTTGAGCATTTGGCCAGGATTCGAACCCTGCTCAAGCCAGTAAAACAGTAAGGAGTCTGGGCAAGGCTCTGTAATGATCCTGGTCACCGGTGGAGTGTGCTATAAGTGGCTGCAACTCTGAAACAATTTGAGTCTTCCAGGAGAAAAGCGTAATATAGATGCTATGTCTTAATTCCATAATCTTTGATTTTTACGGAAGCTGAATAACATAAACTGCCCTCATGTGCTGGAGACAGTTAAACATTAGAAAGAAGATTTTAACATTTAATGGACCACTATCGGGAAAATCAAAACATGTAAAAGCGCCATTCTTTTTGCTGCATAAAGCTGTTTTTTTTTTTTTTTTTTTGTTTTTTGTTTTTTTACACTTCCTGACGTCAGTCAGAAAGTGAACCCTTCTACCCTGAAATGAATAAATACAATGCATTTATTCATGAAAGCGCTGGGGAAATTGCAATACAAAGAGCTTTTTCAAGCGCTTTGCGATTTCCCTATACCTTCCATTATAGACAAATCGCCCAGAAAATGGTACAGGCAGCGCTTTGGTGAGGGGATCGGAATTGAACCGCTCAGATGTGAACTCTCTCATAGGAAATCATTGCACAATCGCATTTAGGGCGATTTTCTGAAATCGCCCTCGCTTAAAAAAAAAAAACACAAACGCCCTTAGTGTGAACAATCCTGTAGTACATAGAAGTTGCTCTGTCCAACTGCCAAAAAAGTGTGCAGCGTGCATGGAGGCTGGCCAGCATCATTGTATTAATCCTTTTCAGGGAATGTCTTTTATAAAGAATAAAAGCCTTACTGAGAATCCCCCATGAAGAGATGGACTAGTTAAAAACCTGTCAGTTCTGTCAGGTTTCTCCTGTAAGTGACAGCAACATAGGAAAAAAATTATTTGGGGCTTATTTTACTCTGGAAGAAATGTACTTGTATTTTAAATTTTACCATCTTTCGCAATAGTGATCCTATAACCACTTCAGCCTACAGTGTCGAAAATCGTATGCATCCGAGCAACTTTCACGTCCCATTCATTCGCCAATAGCTTTATCACTACTTATCACAATTAATTGATCTATATCTTGTTTTTTCCGCCACTAATTAGGCTTTCGTTGGGTGGTCCATTTTTGCTAAGAATTATTTTTTTCTAAATCCATTTTAACAGGAAGATTAAGAAAGAAACGGAAAAAATTATTTATCCGTTTTTGGCCATTATAGTTTAAAATTAATACATGCTACCGTAATTAAAACACATGTATTTTATTTGCCCATTTGTCCCGGTTATGACACCATTTAAATTATGTCCCTATAACAATGTATGGCACCGATATTTTATTTGGAAATAAAGGTGCATTTACAAGCTTATAATTTTAAAAAATGTAATAAGATACTCTCTTGACATGCATATTTAAAAAGTTCAGACCCTTGGGTAACTATTTATGTTTTTTTTTTTTTTTTTTTTAATTAAAAAATGTATTTGGGTAATTTTTATTCTGGGAGGTAAACAGCTAATTTTCGATGTAATATAATGTAATTATTTATTTAAAAAATGTATGTGGGTGCAGTTTACTATTTGGCCACAAGATGGCCACAGTCAAAAGTCCTGGAGCGTACGATCAAGCTACCAGGAACTATAAGGAGGCTGTAAATACAGCGCTCTCCGATTAGAAAGTGTCATTTTTTTCTGCGGGGGACTTAGATCGGTGAATGGGAATTATATTCCCATTAACTGATCGGGGGGGGTTGTAACGGCAGGCAGCGGGAGCGCGCGCGCAACCGCGCGCCTCACTCAGTGGCAGCAGCACAGTCTATCTGGACGGATATATCCGTCCAGATAGATTTAAGTGGTTAAATGCAAAATAAGACTGAGATTCCAGTGAAGTCCTATCTAGCAGTGGGGCTCTATGAACATACTGATAGGGTAATGTCAGCGTACATAAAGATGTTTTGCATGTTGACTTCGAATTAAACTTTGACCATGCAGATCTGAAAATGTAACCATTGTACAAATTTTAGTTTGACCATAGGGGGAATTTCCATTACAGGAAATAGAACTTCCCAGGAGCCAATCAGATTCTGCCTAAATAACTGGCAACTCTGTTACCTGGTTTTCTTGCAAAGATGTCTCCAATTTTTGATTGCGTGTTTTATATTTATGAATAAATCCTTCGGAATTGATTTTTCTGCAAGTTTATGTACTTAACTTTAATCGTCTGTCAGGGCGACGCCTTCCCGGAGCTCAGGAAAGACCCGGATATGGTGAAGGACATCATTAATGAAGAGGAAACGCAGTTCCTGAAAACGCTCAACAGAGGGCGCCGAATCCTGGACAGGAAGATCCAGAGCTTGGGCGATAACAAGATCATCCCAGGTATAAACATGGGGGCTGATTCTAGGCTTTGCTGGGGTTGTAGATGTCACAGAGGAGCGCAAGCTGCTCTTCAGCAGAGAATGATGTGAATGGCTGGGTAATCTCTCTGTACAGTAGAGCTAAGTATGTCACATGTATAGTAATGGGTCATATGACTGCAATAATTTTCCCCAAGAAGCCCTCCTCCTCAACTCAAGCCCCTTTTCCAGCAAATACTCAGTTACCCTCTCCCGCCTCTTTGGTATCGTTGCATTAAGAAAACAAAATTAAAGAAATCAAGTATTTGTATGGTGCTTTTCTCCTTTTGGACTCAAAGCACTTGCGAGGCAGCCACTAGAGTGCACTCAGTAGGCAGTAGCAGTGTTAAGGAGACTTGCCCAAGGTCTCCTTACTGAATAGGTGCAGCTTACTGAACATGAAGAGCCGAGGTTTGAACCCAGGTCTCCTGTGTCAGAGACGGAGCCTCAATATCTATATCTACCTCAATATCTATATAGCTGTCCTCTATGTTCTTTATACACTGTCTGTTAATTGCCGTCCAATGCTGGTGTGTTCCACAAGCAAGTCCAGGTGCGATAATTGGCACATAAAGCAAATTCTGTTTCTGGGGGTTACTCCCTAGCGCCATGCGTGTATGAAGTCCTCCATCTTCTGCAGGCCCGGATTTACCTCATAGGAGCTTATAGATGTCCTGGCATCCTAGGCCTAGCCCTCCGTGAACCTACAAACCCCCACCAAACTGTATCACAAGTATGCTGACTGTCCCTTCTCCCTTACTTCCCTTGCCCCTCTTAGGTAGTTACAGGTGCTCTTTATTATTAGGTAGCATTAACTATCCTTAGTATTAAGTTGCTAGTTGTGCCCTCAAGTATTAGGTAGCTAGCGGTTCCCCCAACTTAAAGAGAATCTGTACTCTAATATTCTTACAATACAAAGCATACCATTCTATTCCTTATTTTCTCCTGTGCCCCTCTGTGCTGTTTCTGCCACTCTCTGCTGCAATCCTGGCTTGTAATTAACAGTTTTAGGCAGTGTTTACAAACAAACTAACCAGCTTCTAATAGGCTCAGCTAAGCATAGTGTGTGAGTCATTCACAGTGTGCAGGGGGCCTGCAGAGGGTGTGTATCGCTTCTACCAATCACAAGCAGCCCTGCACATTCCACACAATCAATCCTTAGCCCGACAAACAGGACAGAGGAAAGATACATTGATTTATTACAGAGACAGTGCAGTTAGGAAAGACTGCAGTAAGCCAGAGCAGATTAGAACAGGCATAGGAACTTATAGGATAGAAGAACTAAGGCTGAAAAATTTGTTACAGAGTCTCTTTAAGGGAGATCTGGACAGTGGAATGCCAAGACCCGGGTAAGTAACCTCTCATTTACACTCCGCTTGGGACTCTGCATAGGTAAGGCAGGAGGGAGGCACTTGGCGGGGGGAGTAAGCTGCCTTTCCATCATCTGGCGCCTGTAGGCTTGTGTCTATAGTGCCTTATGGTAAATCCGGCACTGACCTTCTGTGTTACTGCCACAGCGCACAGTGATAGCATGCGGCTGCTGTGCCCTGCATTCTTTGCATCTCAACAGCGGTGCCACATGTAGGCCACCCATGCCTCCAAGAAATGGTAAGCAGCGCTGACACCCCCTCAAGCACTCTCACTGCCCAGGATTGCTGTGATAGGGGGGAGGGGGGAGAAGCAGAGGAACATGGACAGCCCACCCCCAGGCACGGCCAAGCCTGGAGGGGGAGCATACTCCCCTCCCTCCCCCCTACTTTCCCAACGGATAGGTTCCTTACCTTCTAGAAAACTGTACCCTGCTGCAAGATCATGCACAATGCATATCCTGGGAGCAGCGACACCGAAGGGGGGGAGGGGGGGCGCAGACAGGCCCCTGGTAGTGTGTTAGAGCTATTAAAGTGAATATAATCAATGCAAATGAGTAAAGCGTCTGTAATAATCACCAGGGGACACTGCATGGCTCCTGTATGACACGTACGGCTTCCCGGTGGACCTGACGGGCCTGATAGCAGAAGAGCGAGGTCTGAAGGTGGACATGGAGAGCTTTGAAGAGGAGCGGAAGGCTGCACAGGTAGAGATGTGCTTATTTATCCCGTTCAGTTAGAAACTCTACAAACCTTAATTCTGGAGAAGAGATCTGTTTTCAATGGTGTGCTGTGGGCTTTGGGACTTTTACTGCTGTCTTGTATCTCGATCTTTGAAAAGGTCTATCAACACCTTTGCAGACAAATGGGGGAACCTGGTCGAGGTGACGAGCAAAATTGTTTTTGCTGAGTAGAGATGAACTGGAAACCTCTTTTCCTGAGACCACCAGACTCTAGGTGCGTACATGTGCACTCTCGGTCTTCTACCCTTATATGTGCACTATTGAAGGACAACTGAAGCGAGAGGGATATGGAGACTGTCATTTATTTCCTTTTATACAAATCCAGTTGCCTGGCTATTGTGCAGATCCTCTGCCTCTAATACTTCCAGCCACAGCCCCTTAACAAGCATGCGGCAGATCAGGTGCTTCTGACATTATTGTCAGATCTGACAAGATTAGCTGCATGCTTGTTTCTGGTGTTTTCAGACACTACTGCAGCCAAATAGATCAGCAGGGCTGCCAGGCAACTGGTATTCTTTAACCTCCCTGGCGGTAAGCCCGAGCTGAGCTCGGGCTATGCCGCGCAGGAGGATTTCTCAGGGTCTGCTGGGGCGATTCGCCCCATTCAAAGTGCTGTGCGCGCAGCCAGCACTTTGCTAGCCGCGCGCACAGCTCGATCGCCGATCGCCCGCACGCAGCGGCTGAAGAGGGCCCCGCCAGAGCCCTGCGCTGCCCGGATCAATGAGTTCCGGGCAGCGCTATGGGCTGGATCGAGTGCGCATGACGTCAGGACGTCGGCTGACGTCCATGACGCCATTCCGATCATCGCCATGGCGACAGGAGAAGCCAAACAGGGGAACGCGTTATATACGCGTTCCCCTGTTTGCTATTGATGCCGGCGACGATCGCACTAGAGGGCCACATGCGCCCTCTAGTGGTGTTTCATGTAGCTACCACTCTGGTAGCTTTACATGAAACAAACAAAAAAAAAATTAAAAAAAAAAGATTTTTGCCCATTTTCAAAAATAAATTAACCGCCAGGGAGGTTAAAAGGAAATAAATATGTCATCCTCCATATTTTTCTCACTTCAGTTGTCCTTTAAGGTGGCCATACATCTGTCCACTTCGATTCGGATAAAAATCGGTGCTGCCAAGAGCATGCCTGATCAACAATTTGACCAATTTCTGCCCAGAATTGGTTGAATGTATTTATCGATCGGACATGCTGGAATATCAGCCCGATGTGCTTGAACAGGTGCGCGGCTGTAGTGTCGTGCGGTAATTGAACAATGAACGCGACTCCAGGCTGCGCCCCTCCCCCCCCCAAATGTTAGATGTACCCGCCCCAGTGCCTGTGCATATATATACTATCCCTCTGATTCCGTCCCTGGTGTCCGCTGCTGTGTCTGCCCTACTTCCTCATTGGCACCCCACATGGTTGCCGGCGTTGTACTGTAGCACGTGGAGCGCATGTGTGTCCAATCAGAGAGAGATGGTTAATTAGCCACCAGAATCGCTATCTGCATGGGCGCCTTTAGCGTTGCCCGTCGGGATCGAGCATGAACCTGCAGGAAAGGAGTGCTGTACAGACATGTTGCTCAGGTATATGATGGAGAGAGATGGAGGTGGAACAGCGCGATGCACAATGAAGCTGCTTCTGGCAGCCAGGGTGAGGAAGGAATAACATTCTAACTTGTTACTGCCAGATTTTTAACTAACGTGTTAGATTCTCAGCCAAGTTAATAAGGGCCTTAGGCCTGGTTCACACTGCAAAGCGCATTTTCTCAGTGCTTGTGATGGTAAAAGCTCTTGCTAATGTAATGCTATGAGTTTGTTCTCACTGGAGCGATGTGATTTTATAAAAAATCCCCCATAGCATTGCATTAGCAAGAGCTTTTCAGATTACCAGTGCTAAAAAAAAAAAGAAATTAAAGCCACAGACACAGGAAGTGAATGAAGATTTCTACACTGGGCGCACAGACTTCCAAAATATTCCTATAGCAATTGATTCATAAAAAATTGAGTGGTTCTCCATCAATAAGGAATTATCTTTTGTCTTGAAAGAAAATCAGAACCAAGTGGAAAATTCTGAGATGTCGATCTGCCATGTTTGATTACACAGTAAATCGTTCGATTATTTAGCGTTTGATTATCCTGATGGAATTGTTACATTGTTTGTTTGAAAGACCGCTTTGTGTGCGGTCACCTTGTATCGGGAAGGCAGTTCTCAGATTTTACTTCTTCACCTTATACTCCACTCATAGATTCTACCCTGCCAGTTCCCATAACCCCGAGCCGATCACTGCTTGCCGAGGGCTCGGCTGTCATGTGACAAGCTTCCTCCTATGGGTAAGGAGCCAGTTTCTTTGGCTCCTCACCAGGTGATCACAGTGAGCCAATCACAGTGACCACAAACCGACAGATTGGAAAAAAAAGGCTCTGGTCCTTAGTCATTGGGAACCGCTGATTAAAAAAAAAGAAATCAGATACCTAAGGAGAGGGAAGGCTCTGTGTCCTAATGAACCTCCCCTCTTCTCTCCCGGTGCTCTTGGTGCAGCTCAGGATCCCTCGTTTGAACCCTCTGCCGCGGGGGACTTTGGAAGTCTTCGGGAGCCGAGTCCTCCTGAAGATGGGCAGCTCCATACTGCGCGAGAGAGTGCACTAAAGCGTGCGCAGTACGAAGCAGCCCGTCTTTGGGAGCACTCGGCCTCCTGAAGACTTCCGAAGACTCCCTTCGGTGGCGGAGAGAGCAGCATTTGACTAGTTTAGTCAAATACTGCTATGGGGGATCCTGGACTTGAACGAGCAGCGGAAGAGGAGCAGGAAGGCCTGTTGGGACGCAGAGCCTTCCCTCTCCTTAGGTAAGTATCTGCCTTTTTTTTTTTTTTAAATCGGCGGTTCCCAAAGGACGAGAAGAGTTTTGAGTGAAAATTTGCATGAAAAAGCATGCCACCCAGCCTAGTGATACTGGACAGCAGCCGCTCTCATAGGCTATCATTGAATCCATTGGCATCCACTTTGTCCGGCCGATCCAGAAATATTGTGCACTGCACATCTTTACGTTCTGCTCATCGAAACAAACAGATCCATTATGAACGGACTGTGAGCAGAGTCCATTGCTTTGCATAGGATCCGTTTTGCATTCGTAACGTTTGTTCCACTAAGTGGACCTTTTTCTTTTTTTTTTTTTTTTTTTTTTTTTTATTCTAATGTGAACTGGATATAGATTGTAAATGTTTAAATCCACATCAAAGTACGATCGATACGACGTTTTGTCTAATGGCATCTCTAAAGAAAAAAAAGTTATATGTTATACAAAGTGTATCGCTACCTTTTTACATCCGTCTGCTATGAGACTTACAAATAATGTGACCAACTCCTGGCTGGCTATTGGTCAGTACTGCTGGGTCACGTGACATGCTTCCTGTTATATTGCAGCTGAAATCTCAGGGGAAGGGAGCAGGAGATGAGGACCTGTTGATGCTGGATATTTACGCTATTGAGGAGCTGCGCTCCCGAGGCCTGGAGCCCACCGACGATTCCCTGAAATACAGTTATACATCTAGCAATGACGGCGTCTACGGTAAGATCGACACTCATGTTATTTGCTGTGCAAAAAAAAAAAATGTGGTCAGGGATTTGGCTGTTTGCCTGGATTGGTTCTTACAGTCATAGGACTGGCTGGACGCTTTAGCGGGTGAGACCGGTCACATAATGTGTATTGTAACCTTGTATTTAGATATGAAGAGAAGCTTGAACAGAGGCGCCGGAATAGAATAAAAACGGTTTAAAAAGGGCGGCAGTGGTGCTCTTACCACACCAACAAGTAAAACACAGAGTGTGTTGATTAAAGTTCAACAAAGATACGATATTTAAGTACTCCACAATGCAACGCGTTTCGCAGGTTCTATCCCGCTTCATCAGGAAATCAAAGGAGTGCAAACTAGTACTAGTAAGTCTGGGTCCAAGCCAAAAGCCTCGGTGAAATAGAGGCTCTCAGTGTTCCTTTTTCTCCTTCTGCAAGTTCTTGTATTTAGATGTTTACCTGGAGTTCCACTAAGAAATCCACAAGTCATAGAAATAGTACACGGTACAAATAGAGACCTGCCATTAAACCTGGGGGCAAAAAATATTAGGTAGATTTGTGAATTGTGACTCTATGGTTAAAGGACATCCGAGGTGAAAAAAAAAAAAACTGAGAAAAACAATTGTATATATCCTCCTTCCCCTAAAAATGACCCTTTTTTTTTTTTTTTTTAACTATCCCACAGTTTTATATTTAAATATTGTTTCATGTCCTCTTCTCAATGACACATTCCTTGAAGTATGCCAGAGCTAAAATCAATGAACTATTGCCCCTTTTTTTTATCTCTCTTCTGCTCCCAGAAGCCATTTTCTGCCAGGAAAGTGTTTCGTGGCTGTAATTCCTTATCAGTGAGGGTAACACTATAGTCCAAACCCAGACAGTAACTATCGCTTGCATGTCTGATTTTTTTTTTTTTTTTTTTTTTTTTACCTGTTCTGGAAGAGAAAGTAAAAAAGGAACACAGCATAGTTATGTGTGTGCTCAGCACTGTACATACACATGACTATCTCACCATGTCACATGTCATCTCAGGTATCCTTTAACAAGTTCCCTAGAAGCTTTCTGTGTAATAATCAGCGATGCTTCTGCCCACGCAGAGTTTGAAAGTGTGGTGGCCACAGTGAAGGCGATCCGCCGTGAGAAGAAGTTTGTGGACGAGGTCAGCACTGGCCAGGAGTGTGGCGTAGTACTGGACAAGACCTGCTTCTATGCAGAACAGGGTGGACAGACGTTTGATGAAGGGTACATGGTCCGAGAAGACGACACCAGCGATGATGTGAGTCTTCTCCAGATCTGTCTTTCTCTGACCCTGACCGGCTACAGGGATTTACCCACAATGCATCTGTGGACAGTAGAGACTGGTTGGCATGTCTCTCTAAGGCTCAATATCGGCACAGGCTCATCTTAAAGTGGATTATCGTCTTTATTTGAGAAGGGGGGAGGGGTGGTAATATCTGGCTGCCATGCTTATCTTGTGACTTCAGTAATATTCAAGAGAAACCAAAGGAAAAAATGAGATGTTTGCCTAAGAGTGAAGCCTTGGATTATGCAGAGTCTTCCCTCTACTGAGCTGTCTATTTGGAGCACTTCTTTTTCCCCTAGAGGTACACTTTAATTCATGCTGTACATTAACCCTTTAGTGCAGGGTCAGGAACCTTCTTGGCTGAGAGCCATAAACTCCACATATTTTAAAATGTTTTTCCGTGAGAGCCATACAATAGGTTTCAAACTGGAACAGTGCGCATGCACAGCAGAGGGCTCACGTCCCTGTTGCCATGGTGATGTGCACACGGTTGATCCGCCGGGCAGCGGAAGTGTCAGACACGTCTTCAGCTTCTCTTGGGTTTCAGCAACATCAGCAATTTCCCCGAGAGCCAGACAGGAGAAATACCGACTAACAGCTTGTACAATTAGCTTGATGACTTGGGGGTTGATGCACTTTGTAGGGTGAGATCCCCGCACTTTGGCCCAATAGGCTGCCTGTCAAGTGACAGGCAGCCTATTGGGCCAATCAAAATGCGGGGATCTCATCCTACAAAGTTACTGGACCTAACAGGATCCAGGTCGAGACAATTGGAGCGGCTGTTAGTTTTGGGGGGAGCGCTAGTAAGTTAGTAGTCCATGCTACAGCAGTAACGTGCCTACTTTGAAGATATTACTTGCGCTGCCACAGTAAGCTGTGCTGCTTGAGTAGTGCAGCTTAGTAAATCAACCCCTACTGATTTGTATGTGAGCCAGATGCAGCCATCAAAAGAGCCACATCTGCCTCCCGAGCCATACGTTCCCTACCCCTGCTTTAGTGTATCGACTAAGTGTAATGCCTAGTACGCACAAAGCAATTTCCCGTCAGATTGACGGTCGAATTTATTATTTCCAACAGGCCCGATATGATTACTGATCAAATTTGTGATCAGAAAATCGATAAGAAAAACAATCGGCAATCAAATCGGGCATTTTGCATGTGTGTACTAGGCATAACACTATCCCTTAATAAATATATTTATTTATTGTACTTTTCATGGCAAGTAAGAGAAAATTCTTAACAAAGCTGAATGTATGGATAGATAAATGCATTTGAAAAGGAATTATTCTTATTATTGATCATTCTTCTCGTCACAGAAAACAGAGTTCACGATCCGGAATACGCAGGTTCGGGGCGGTTACATCCTTCACGTGGGAACCGTGTACGGCAGCCTGAAAGTTGGGGACCGCGTGCGTCTCTACGTTGATGAGGTCAGCAGCTTGTCCGCTCCGGGCCTCTGTAACCGAGGGGGAGGAGTCCTGTGAACTTTTCGTCATTAAACTTTTTGCTTTATACCCCCAGGCTAGAAGACGGCCCATCATGAGTAACCACACCTCCACCCACATTCTGAACTTTGCCCTGCGCAGCGTGCTGGGGGAGGCCGATCAGAGGGGGTCTCTGGTGGCCCCGGACAGGCTGAGGTTCGATTTCACAGCCAAAGGTGCCATGAGCACCCAGGAAATCCACAAAGCTGAAGACATTGCAAATGGCGTGATCCAGGACAACAAAGTAAGTGCGATACTGCTGTCCACCTCTGCGAGTCTGAAGACATTTTAAAAACTTGTTTTTACCTGTTATTTAGCTTAAAGGGACTCCGAGCAGTGCAGAAACTATGGAAAGATGCATATCATTTTAAAGCTCTCTTTCTCCTCTTTCCAATGATATATAAACCGCCGCCCCTACACCTTTTAGTTTTCACTACTTTCGCGATTGAAATTGCCGCGATCACGAAAATAGAGAACTAGAAGGCGTAAGGCGACTATTTAGGGGTCGTCAGAAAGAGGAGAAAGAGCTTTAAAATGATATCCATCTTTCCATAGTTACATTGTATTACACAGGGAGACTTTTTCCTAAAGTCAGCAGCTCCAATCTGCTGAATGGAGCTGCTGACACTGGGGAAAGTGTCGTCCTGTGTAATACAATATAACTATGGCTTGATGGTTATCATTTTAAAGCTCTTTCTCCTCTTTCTGACGACCCCTAAATCGTCGCCCTACGCCTTCTAGTTTTCTCTTTTTTCGTGATCGAAATCGCAGCCGCGGCAATTTCAATCGCAAAAATAGCGAAAACTAAAAGACGTAGGGTGGTGGTTTATATATCATTGGAAAGAGGAGAAAGAGAGCTTTAAAATGATATGCATCTTTCCATAGTTTCTGCACTGCTTGGAGTCCCTTTTAAAGCGGATCCGAGATGAAAAATTAACTATAACACGTAACTTGTCTATATATCTTCTCTAAAGTTTAGCAAATCTAACTGCAAACAGCTTTAATAGAATATGATTATTTCTTCCTGTGATACAATGACAGCAGCCATGTTGTTTGTAAACATTACACAAAGGCAGGCTTATCTGCGTCTTGAGCAAAAAAACCTAATATCCCTCCTCCTCCCCTCTGCCTCTGAAATCTCTGGCTAGTAATACCTCCCCCTCCTCCTGCCCAGACTGAGCTCCCATGAGCCCTTGCTACTGTCTAAAAATGCCTTGGCTCTCTGAAAACCTGTGGGCGTGGCTTGTTTAGTTTATAGGGAATTAGAGCATTAAAACAAAAAAAGTATTTGGCTTGAGGAATGCCCTATAAACAATAGGAAAGAAACACAATTATGCAATAAGTAAAAGTTCATCTCGGATCCACTTTAAGGAATATGGCCAGTGCTAAAATGCGGCAGAATTAGGGTTTTATAACCCCCAAATCCTGGGGGAAAGCGCTTTTTTAACAAAACCGCACTGCCCACCCAAGTGCTGGGAGAGGGGAAAAAAAAACCTCTAAAAAGCCCAATGCGGACAGACATGCGAGTGGAATGCAATGGGAACGAGGTCTAATGGTGATTGTTTGACAATTTAGTCACGTTTATTTTTCATAACAGGTTGTTATGGATAAGAAGTACAGATTAGTTCATAGATGGTGAAATATTTCATTTATAATAACCCTGGAATTTTTACTGTTAGTGTGCACCGTAACTCTCTGACTCTAGCTTGGCCAGCGACTGCTATGAAGCCAGCCCGGCGATAGAGGGTGGGATTCTGCTCCTTTTCCCTCCTCCTGTCCGTTCAAAAATATGTGCAGCGCCTATACAAGGGAAGAACTTGGCCAATCGCACTCTCCAGCCGCGATCTCCATGGCAACAGCGGCCTCATTTGACCGGTCAGTATGTACCAGCATGCGACATGACATCGCCACGGAGATCGCTACTGCAAAGTGCAATTGGGTGAGTCACAACCCAATCTTTCCCTGTGCACGCCTTCTGTGGAGGGAGGGACACTTGCTGCGGCCACCTTATAGAGCAAGGGTCTCAAACTAGCGGCCCGCGGGCCATTTGCGGCCCTCGATACAATATTTTGTGGCCCGCGCCAGCAAAAGCTTCCTTATAGTTCGCTTCAGTGCTCCCAAGTAATCCGCCGCATCCCCGCCGCTAAACGAGGGCTGCAGAGCCCCCAAATCGGCCGGGGGGGGGGGGGGGGGCAATCCGCCGGCATTTCCTGGAAGGGGCAGAGCTTTCAGCTTCAGCTCTGCCCCTCCTGATGTCAATCGCGGCGCATCGCCGCCTCTACCCGCCCCTCTCACTCTTCCTTCACAGAGAGGGGCCGGGAGAGGCGGCGCATCCGCGATTGACGTCAGGAGGGGCAGAGCTGAAGCTGAAAGCTCTGCCCCTTCCAGGAAATGCCGGCGGATTGCCCCCCGGGCGATTCGGTGGCTCTGCAGGCCTCGTTTTTGCGGCGGGGACACAGCGGATTACTTGTAATGGGAGCACTGAAGCGAACTAGAAGGTAAAATAGTTTGCTTCAGTGTGAATTTGATTTTGAAATAAAAATCAATGCGAGGGGGGGGGGGGTAGCTGCTGATTGACTTTTTTTGTGAAAACCCTTATGTGGCCCAGCCTCATCCTGTCTTTGCCTCCTGCGGCCCCCAGGTAAATTGAGTTTGAGACCCCTGTTATAGAGGAATGCGTCCCGATCCAAGAAAAGCTTGCTCACCCCTTCTCTCACCTGTTCTCTCACCCTCCTGTACTCCTGTGCCTTCCATGTCTAGTTGACTCCTGGTTAATTTTCTTCCACAGCCCGTCTATGCATTGGACTGCCCCCTAGCTGCAGCTAAAGCCATCCAGGGTCTGCGCGCTGTGTTTGATGAGACCTATCCAGACCCTGTCCGTGTTGTATCTGTGGGAATACCGGTGGAGGATCTGCTGGCTGACCCCTCTGGACCAGCTGGTTCTGTCACATCGGTGGAGTTCTGCGGTGGAACGTAAGTGGCAATTACGTGTTCAACTGTCATTAAATAGCCCTGTGATGTGTATTCTGCGGATTGCAGGGAGAGAAGTGTAATAGTGTGAATACGCACGTACCACTGTGTCCTTGCAGAGAAATACTGCTGTAGGACTGGAAATTACATCGATGTCACTTAAAGAGAACCTAAAGCCAAAAAAAGACCCAGTTTAGCTTACCTGGGGCTTCTACCAGCCCCCTGCAGCCGTCCCGTGTCACTGCCTGATGCTCCCGTTCCCCGCACTGCCTTTCTTTCAGCAGGGCGACTCGCGTATTGACAACCATTGTGCTGGCCATGCCAATCTTCGCTCTTGTGCGCATGCGCAGTAGAGAATTTTTCATACATGCACGAAGCACTTCCATCTACACTGCAAACTGATTTCATGCTGAACTCTATCAGAAATCAATCAGAAATCAGCCTACCACCCTACAAACCTGCCCATGCGCCCTGAAATCTCAGCTGTCCAACAGTGAGGGAACCTGTGGCACAAGGTGCATTTGTGACTTCACAGGCGCCTGGTGCCATGTGGTAAAGGCTATCAAGGAGACCAGGAATCACACCGGCTGAGAAGTGAGCGTTTAAACCCTGGGCATGGGGGGACACTTTACACTTAGGGACACCGGGCGGTGGTCTGTTGTGTATGTCGGTCTTTGCGATTTTAAAGGCATTACCGCCACACACCCGATTTGAGCATTTATGACTGAAAATTTGCGGCATGTCCTATCGATCCTTTTGAACTGTTTTGGCCCACAATCGATCAAAACATTGATTGTGCAGACATGTTGTGGCATCGATTGGCTAACAAAATTACTGACATATGGGCATCTTATAACTAGACACAATGAAGGTGGAACTCCGCTCCAACCTCCATCCACCGGCAGTGCAGGAAAACGGGCTGCTAAGACCTCAGACCCAGTACTGTAGAAAGTGGAATCCGCACAATGTCGGTGGAATAAAAAATGGCTTTATAGCAACTATGATTAAGGGCGTGTAACGCCCGAAACATGTCGGCATGTGGCGATGGATTTTAGCTTGTCATGTGTATTGATTAAATAAAGCCATTTTTGATTCCACCGACATTGTGCGGATTCCACTTTCTACAGCACCTTATAACTAGAGTTTGATCCAGGCAGCTTCTTTCTGGCCTTCATCTATAGAACAAGTAGGGAGGTTTTACCGAGTGACCTTGTGCTGGAAGCTGACATTGGGCCAGTATGAATCAGACTGACCCTTTATCGGTTGTCCTGTAGTGACTGTAGTGTATAACAGCCTTGCATGTGTGTGGTCTCCTTCTAGGCACCTCCAGAATTCTGGCCACGCTGGGCCGTTCATCATTGTCACCGAGGAAGCCATTGCTAAAGGAATCCGCAGGATTGTGGCTGTTACAGGGGCAGAGGCACAGAAGGTAAGTGAGAACGCATAGTGCGGTGCTGGGGATTCTGTTATCAGTAACTGGCCATTCTGATTGTTGCTGTTCTTCCTAATAGGCTATCCGCAGGCAGGAAGCCCTGAAAGCTGCACTCAGCCAATTGGAGGCCAAAGTGAAGCAGCAAACCTCACCCAACAAGGATGTGCAGAAGGAGATCGCAGATCTCAACGAGGTACGACCGACTCAGAATATTCCACCTACTGTCACACCTCTTCAGCTACCGGGTCACTCTGCCCACTTCTCAGTACACTGCACTATCATTGTCATCACACCTCTCCACTCCAGCTCCATAGCAAGCATCCTACACTGTCACACCTCTTCAGCTTCCAGATCACTCTGTCATCTCACCCCTCCAGCTTCACAGCATTCTTCATTGTCACTCTGCCTGTCCTCTCACCCCTCCTGCTTCACAGCATCCTTCATTGTCACTCTGCCTGTCCTCTCACCCCTCCTGCTTCACAACATTCCTCATTGTTACTCTGCCTGTCCTCTCACCCCTCCAGCTTCACAGCATTCCTCATTGTCACTCTGCCTGTCATCTCACCCCTCCAGCGTCACAGCATTCTTCATGGTCACTCTGCCTGTCCTCTCACCCCTCCAGCGTCACAGCATTCTTCATGGTCACTCTGCCTGTCCTCTCACCCCTCCAGCTTCACAGCATTCCTCATTGTCACTCTGCCTGTCCTTTCACCCCTCCAGCTTCTCAGCATCCTTCATTGTCACTCTGCCTGTCCTCTCACCCCTCCTGCTTCACAGCATTCCTCATTGTCACTTTGCCTGTCCTCTCACCCCTCCAGCTTCACAGCATTCCTCATTGTCACTCTGCCTGTCGCCTCACCCCTCCAGATTCACAGCATCCTTCATTGTCACTCTGCCTGTCCTCTCACCCCTCCAGCTTCACAGCATTCTTCATTGTCACTCTGCCTGTCCACTCACCCCTCCAGCTTCTCAGCATCCTTCATTGTCACTCTGCCTGTCCTCTCACCCCTCCAGCTTCACAGCATCCTTCATTGTCACTCTGCCTGTCCTCTCACCCCTCCTGCTTCACAGCATTCTTCACTGTCACTCTGCCTGTCCTCTCACCCCTCCAGCTTCTCAGCATCCTTCATTGTCACTCTGCCTGTCCTCTCACCCCTCCAGCTTCACAGCATCCTTCATTGTCACTCTGCCTGTCCTCTCACCCAGGTTTACAGCATTCTTCATTGTCCAATGTCAAAAGAAGGTAGATCAGCGCATCACCAGGCCGCCTCAGATTGGTATACCTACAGAGATGCGCTGACCTCCTTCTGACTACCACTGGAGGATGTTAGTTTCCGTAATAGCGTGCATGCAAATTATCAAGTACTCGAACGCTCGCCAGGGGCGTTCCTGCAGGGTTTCCACCGCTGCCATTGGGAAGCTCTCTCTCCCTGGCCCCACCTCCTGCCACTCTCCACCTCCCTGCACGCTATGAGAAACACAGTCTCTCAGTGCAGCGTCATGACTTGCAGGTCTCGAAAGTGAAATTGGACCATTACGGCTCTCTCTAAGTCTCTGGAGGATTTAGAGGCTTCCCTCTTCTAAGGTAAAGGATTTGATTTTTGACCCAGAGGTTCCCTTCAGGTTTACTGTAAACTTTGTCAATCTAAATTCAAAATGTTTTGGAGTTGTTGGTTTTTCTCACCTGAATATGCCTAGGCTATGTAGTAATTTCAGTCGCTCCGCCCCCTGCAGTGTCACCTCTCTTCACCCTTCCTGTATTCCCTCAGACCCTCGCCACTTCCATCATCGCACAGTGGCAGAAGGATGAGCTCCGAGAGCAACTTAAAGGCTTGAAAAAGACCATGGATGACCTTGACCGCTCTAGCAAAGCTGATGTACAGAAACGGGTGAGAATAACGCAAATATACCAGCTAATAGTAGGGATACTACTGGTGTGCCTCTGGTGTTGTGTAAGGCATCTGCAAAGGGACAAAATTACTACTGCTATATCAGTGTATAACTGATGGGAGGGGAGACCACTAGACCCCAGGAAAAGCCATCAATATGGGTTTGTTCACACTAAGGGCGCTCTTGTTTTTTTTTTTTTTTTTTTTTTTAAGCGACAGCCATTTTGAAAATCGCCCGAAAAGCGCTTGTGCTGTAAGCACCACTAATGGGAAGGACACATTTATGCGTCCAGATTGTTTTTAAGAGACTCAAACTGGATGCATAAAAATGTCCAGTTTAAAAAAGGGACCTGGTGTTGACTTCTGTTTCAATAATAATATTTCTATAGCGGTTTTCTCCCATAGGACTCGAAGCGCTTAGGCTCTCTGATTCAGTAGTTGGTAGCAGGATGAAGTATATTAACACAACAAACATTATAATTCTGAAAATGCCAAACTGAACAGGTGGGGTTTCAGTCTGGATTTAAAGATGTCCAGAGATGGAGCTGTCCTGATCTGCTGAGGATCGGCATGACAGAAGGCTCTGGGGCCAAAAGTTTCCAGGTGGACTCTGGGTATGACTAGATTATTAGAAGCTGTGGATCTGAGATTGCGGGGATTGCTACGCAGCTGTAACATTGCTTTCATGTATCCAGGGCCCAGATGATGTAGTGATTTAAATGTCAGTAGGCCGATCTTGAATAGGACCCTCCATTCTATAGGTTGCCAGTGAAGGGAGTGCAGGACTGGCGTTATGTGGCAGTGACGGGGTTGGTTAAAGGCTCATACACACATCAGACTATAGTGTTTGGAAAATGAAAGATCACAGACCAATTTTACCCCCTTCCATGTAGTATGAGAGCCACACCTACACAGTCTATTCTTTGGAACTGCACTCCCCATCAGACAGAAATCTTACCTCCTTCCATGTAGTATGAGAGCCACACCTACACAGTCTATTCTATGGAGCTGCACTCCCCATCAGATAGAAATCTTACCCCCTTCCATGTAGTATGAGAGCCACACCTACACAGTCTATTCTTTGGAGCTGCACTCCCCATCAGACAGGAATCTTACCCCCTTCCATGTAGTATGAGAGCCACACCCACACAGTCTATTCTATGGAGCTGCACTCCCCATCAGACAGAAATCTTACCCCCTTCCATGTAGTATGAGAGCCACACCTACACAGTCTATTCTATGGAGCTGAACTCCCCATCAGATAAAAATCTGTGCAAGATGCTGCACACACAGATGCTGTACACATGCAACAGATCAGTGTCTGCAAAAGATCTGTTCCTGCCAAAAATCCATTCCTGCAAATTGCATTCATAGTCTGAGATCTGCAGATCCTCATACACACCTGGTTTAACAGACATTCATCTGCAGACTAGATCCACCAGGATGGATCTTCAGATCTGCAGATGATTGTCTGATCTGCATATGAATGTCAGTTAAACAAGGTGTGTATGATGATCTGCAGATTTCATAGACTATGAATGCAATTTGCAGGAACGGATCTTTGGCAGGAACAGATCTTTTGCAGATACTGATCTTTTGTGTCTGTACAGCATCTGTGTGTGCAGCATCTTGCAAAGATTTCTGTCTGATGGGGAGTGCAGCTCCATAGAATAGACTGTGTAGGTGTGGCTCTCATACTACATGGAAGGGGGTAAGATTTCTGTCTGATGGGGAGTGCAGCTCCATAGAATAGACTGTGTAGGTGTGGCTCTCATACTACATGGAAGGGGGTAAGATTTCTGTCTGATGGGGAGTGCAGCTCCATAGAATAGACTGTGTAGGTATGGCTCTCATACTACATGAAGGGGGTAAGATTTCTGTCTGATGGGGAGTTCAGCTCCATAGAAAAGACTGTGTAGGTAGGGCTCTCATACTACATGAAGGGTGGTAAGATTGGTCTGTGATCTTTCAGTTTCCAAAGACTATGGTCTGATGTGTGTATGAGCCTTAAGTCTGGCAGCAGTATTCTGTATCAGCTGTAGGCGGTACAAGTGCTTTTTTTGGGAGGCCGGTGTAGAGAGCATTGCAGTAGCTGAGCCTTTATAACCCTCAGAGCTCACCATCTTTCCCTCTGATGTTGCATCCCGATTGCTTGTAAATGTTTCGGTTCTCTCATTCTTTCCTGCAGGTTCTGGAGAAGACAAAACAGCTGATAGAAGAAAAACCCAACCAGCCGCTTCTGGTCTTGGAGATGGAGAGCGGGGCTTCTGCTAAGGCAATTATATGGCTTTACCTCATACTGAGTGGTCATTTTAGTTCTCGTAGATCTCCACTGAACTCCTCTGTGTTTTCTCTTCCTTCCAGGCTCTGAATGAATCTCTGAAACTCCTGAAGTCTCAATCTCCAGAGACTGCTGCCATAATCTTCAGTGTAGACAATGACGCTGGGAAGATCACCTGCCTGTGCCAGGTCCCTCAGGTAAGCCGACCTCTGGGTTACAGCACATGAGAATCCGCTGAGGAGCTGTCTGGCCAGCCCACATAAGATGGAAGCAATAGTGATGGTCCTGTCTAGGAGATCTCATGGATAAGCATGTGATCGGATTGGTCAGGTGATGGGTGTTAGGCCTGAAAGATAAATCGAATTTAAACTGAAATCGCGATCACCAAGATCACAATTTCGGAATCGTCAAAGAGGCAATAATCGTGATCACGTCATTTCCACATGGGGAAGTTTGAAGAAGCGGCTTCAAACTTCCCCAAAGTCCCACCGCGTGTGGCCCGCAGAGTTGGATATACCTTCCGCATGAGTGTATCGTAGTCTGCCGGTTCTTGTGCTTGGCAAAACTCTGGGTTCCTGTTACAAGACATACAGGAAGTATGCCGTGCATTAGAGCCTGCAGGAGGCAAAGTGGATAGATGGGCATTGCTGGACTCATGCTGAAAGCTATGTCCTGATGCAGCTTGGGGGACAGAGGAGGGCATACATACGTAATCGGTGCCGGGAGACTTGGGCACAGGATACAGTCAGTATGGCTTATCCTGCTGCTGCACAAGTTCCCGGCGACGTTAATTACTATTCCCCCTCTAGGTCCACATGGGAATAGTGGGGAATTATATAATTCAGCTTCCAGCTATAGCTGGAGGCCGAATTATAGTGTTTTAAAAGCAACTTCAGCTCAGTCTGCTGACGGCGCCAAAGTTACTCAGTGTGTGCCGCTATAGCCATAATTCTTATTACGGCCTATGGTGGCGCTGGCTGCACTCAAATCTTCTGCGCTGAAAATAACTGCTCCGCAGAGGGGGCACAGAGAGACACAGAGACAAAACGGGCACAGAGAGAGACACAGGAGATACAGAGGGGGCACAAAGAGAGAAACAGAGTGGGCACAGAGACAAAAAGGGGGCAAGAGAGAGAGACCCAGAGGAGGCATAAAGAGAGACAGGCGCAGAGGGGGAACAAACAGGGACAGAGGGGATACAAAGCTTGATTTGAAGGAAATCATGAATCAGATCGAAATCGCAATTTCGGACAGAAATCGCTCATTTCAATTTTTTCCTAAAATCGTTCAGGCCCAATGGGTGTCATGATCATGTGCTAAAGCAGGATGTGGTCACAGCAAATCAGAGCTTTGCAAATCTATCAGCTGATCAAACAAATCACATGCTTCTCCAGGAGTTCTCCTAGACATGACCATCACTACTAAGCAACAGTGTGCCAGCCACGACTACCTACTCAGAGTGGTGGAAACGAGCCTTTTAAGCGTGGAGTACTGCCTGTGGAATTTTGGGTTTTGCTGAAATGTGTACGATAAAAAAAAAAAAAATATATTAAATCGCGAGTGGGACTCCAACCTCCTCCCTTTTTTTTTTTTTTTTTTTTTTTATTCTTTACCTTTCCCTCTCCTTTACACCTTTGTCTTAATTATAACCCCTTAGTGCTATTGTGTTAGTGTACCCGAGATGAAGAAAGCAAAAGGCTTTATACTTACCTAGGGCATCTTCCAGACTCTTCCAGTCAAACGGCTCCCTTGCCGTCCCCTCGATTGTGCTGCTGTCAGCCTTGTAAAGCCTGTGACTTGGCTGAGTCACAGACGACTGCACATGCGCAGTCCCAGCCGTGCGCACCCACTTATCGCACTCCATGGCTGGGAGTGTTTTGCACATGCACAGTTCATTAAGATTGTAACTGCGCATGCACAGAACGCTCCCAGGGACAAGAGAGCGATGGAAGAGGCATGTGGCCTGGAATAGCGCATGCGCAGTGGCTGCGGACGTCACAGCAGTGCAGGAGATTGGCCCGGTTTACTTTTAGGTGGTCACACACCATACTTACACCCCTCCACCTCCCCCCCCCCCCCCCCCCCCAAAGCGATGTGCACACCAGAGCGATGTGATTTTCTCCCAATCGCAAACGTGAGTCCTGCATCATTTCTGCTGATTTCTGAGGTGTTTCTGCCTCAATGTTAAGTATAGGAAAGTGGATAATCGTTCAGAAAAGCGCTAGATCAGAGCAATTTTCCAACCGTTTTTGTTCAGCTCTACTGTAACAAAGAATAAAAAAAACACCAAAACGCTCCAAAAATCGCTAGGCATGATTAGAAAATCGCTAGGCACACGCCTAGGATCGCTCTGAAAAATCACTTTGGGCCTTTTTCCACTACCCTGCGATTTGCCATTTGATTCTGATCGCAAATCGCAAGGTACATTAAACTAATGGAAACTGCAGCAGGAATTCCCATCAGTGCGATCCGATCGCGTTTTTGGTCAAAACGCAATTGTCGTCCTGCCGCGTTTTGGATGCGACTCAGCTTTACTATACTGAGTATAGTAGCTGAATTGCATGGTGGAATTTAAAACGCAATCGCATTTCATAGTGGAAAAGGGCTCTTAGGCCTAGTGCACACCGGAGCGTTTCCGCTGCGGTTTGCGATCCGCTTGCGGGTGCGGATCCGCTAGGGTAATGCATTTCAATGGGGTGGTGCACACCAGAGCGGGTGGCGTTTTGCAGAAACGCATACTCCCGGGCTGCAGCAGATTTTGGATTGCGGATGCGTTTCTGCCTCAATGTTAAGTATAGGAAAAACGCAAACCGCTCTGAAAAACGGCACTTCAGAGCGGTTTGCCAGGCGTTTTTGTTACAGTAGCTGTTCAGTAACAGCTTTACTGTAACAATACATGAAATCTACTACACCAAAAACGCTACACAAAACCGCAAAACGCTAGCTGAAACGCTGCAGAAAAATAAGAAAAAGCGTTTCAAAATCTGCTAGCATTTTGCGGATCTGCTAGCGGTTTTTGGTGTGCACCAGGCCTTAAAGAGCTTTTTGATGCGCCCTGAATCTGATCGGAGTTGCCTGCCCATAATGTAATGGGGGAGGACTGCGCTGGGCGTTTCATCACTTGTCGCAATGTCACACAAAGTTACCGCCATGCACGTCGACCATGCCGGCCTTGCATCTTGCAGCATGTCCGATACGTGCGGACAATTTTGGGCCAATATTGGTTGCATCTTTGGTCTGGCATGGACTTGGCAGCGCCGATTTTCATTCAATAATAATTATCGTAAGAGGAGAGGAACTTGCTGATCTTGTGTTTTGTTCTCCAGGAAACTGCTGACAAGGGTCTGAAGGCCAGCGAATGGGTGGCACAAGTGTCGGAGCTGATGGACGGGAAGGGAGGTGGGAAAGACACCTCTGCCCAGGCTACGGGGAGGAACGTGGCCTGTCTGTCCGAGGTGCTCCGGCTGGCTGAAGACTTTGCCAAACTCAAACTGGAATCTGTGAAAAACTGATGGATGGGATGTCGCTCACGCTGCCAGCACTGGTCTGCAGATTGCCCGTCATTCCGTCCAGCATGGGAGAGACTTGGACTGGCATGTGTTTCGTTACATTAGATGGCTCCATGGCCATCCACTTCCATCATCCTTACTGCCCGCTGCCTCGTTTTTTTAGTGTTCAAACTAACACATGGGCCAGCGACTGTGTGCCACTAACAGGACCGCCTGGGACGTAGCTGCTAACACTCCCTGTACTGCTAAAAAAGGGATTTAGAGCCATGGAAGGGTTAAACGTTAGACTTCAGCCCACCTGAATAACCTGTGTCCACTGCTTTAGCTACAGGGGGTCCAATATGTCCCAATCTGTCCAGCAGTCATTGCATGTAGCCCCCCATTGTTCATGGTTAGAGAAATGTTTCAAGTTCCAGGAAAATAAAAGTATTGCAAAATCTTGCCTGTTGTCCTCTCTGAATGAATGCAATCTGTGTTGTGCACAAACAAGAAAAGCTATGCACATCTATTTGAGGGTCCAGGATTTAAAATGGAAAGGAGGTGCTGAGGGGAGTGGTCAATTTACAAACTGTCTTTGCCCATCTGTACTCACAACAAGCTGGTACTAGTAACTTGAATGTAAGTTGTATTTGGTTGCACCATACGGAGTATATTCGCTTTCAAAATGGTTTGCATGCAAAAGCATTCCTCACTAATCCTTTTCACCAGCGTTGAGGTTCCCTCCTGGTGTGGGTAGAGTAGGAACCATTTCAACTTAGAGGGACCCTCAACGCTGGTGAAAGATCTTTTAGTATTAAACGCTTTTGCTTGCAAACCATTTTGGAAGCTAATACTGTATCCTCCATGCAACCGCATAAAACTTTCATTCAATTTGCTTTTATTATTATTAGCTGCTTCCAGACCAGCATAGTTTAAATATGTCCTGTTTGTGGCTGTGCAGCTCTGACAGGATGTATATTTCAACAATCGTCGCCGTGCGGTCCTGCCGCAACCCACTTGCCCTGCGGTCAGTATGACGGTAGAGCTCTGTGAGCCGGTCAGGAGTTGATTTCACTGGCTCCTGATCCAGTCATCACTGTAAGCCAATCCCATTGGTTTACATTGGACAGTCAGAAGCCAATGAAATAGACTCCTGAGCGGTGCACAGAGTTCTATCGTCATAGACTGCAGAGACTGGGACCTGCAGCGATGGGAGAGCGGCGGATCAGAGTGGTGAATAGTCAGTAGGTGCCGTTTTTTACCGTACCGGCAGTCTTTGATCCTTAAAGAGGAACTCCAGTGGAAAAGAATGTTCAAATCCAGTCTTATCGACCGACCGACCGTACACACGCCCGATTTGACGTCCAAACGACCGGTCGTTTAGGAAAATCAGACGTGTGTACGAGCCTTAACTGCTGATGCGGAAGTAGTTAGAGTTCCCACTTGTTTGAATGCAGAGGGTTAATAATTGTATGCAATCAGTGTTTCCCAATTGCAGTGCTTTGCCAATTTTACCATTATTGGTAAAAGAAAAATCCAGTTGGCTAACTGAGATGGGTAGAAACCTTTCTGCACCTCCTTTCTTGGCTCCACTGACCTGTTTCGCTGTTGTCTTGATGCTGAGAATGTACAGTAAATAAGTGGTGTGGCCCAGGGGATTTTCCCTGGAGTGTTAGGCTAGGGCCACACTAGCTTCCGGGTGCGGGACGCATCCGCGGTCCGATTTTCGAAAACCGGAACGCAAACTGATCCGTGCTGCCTTTTTTGCAGCACACGTTCTGGGTCCGTTTGTGTGGTTTTTTTTTTTGTTGGTTTTTTTGCTAGAGGGGGTAGCAGCCAGGACGGGGGGCTGCGGGGGAAAGCGGCGGCCAGGGGGGCTCACACACCCCCCCCCCCTTGCTCACCTGGGTGCCCCCCGTCCCCCGCTCCCCCCTCCAGCTCGCACATAATGTAATAAATTGTACCTAAGGAAGTTCGGCGAGCCGGGCACTTCCGCCCACACCGCTCGAGTCACTTCCTGCAATGCCGCCCTCTGTATTTCATTGGGCGGAATCGCAGGAAGTGACTTGAGCGGTGTGGGCGGAAGTGCCCGGTTTGCCAAACTTCCTTAGGTACAATTTATTACATTATGTGCGAGCTGGAGGGGGAGCGGGGACGGGGGGCACCCAGGTGAGCAGGAGGGGGGGGGGTGTGGCCCCCCCTGGCGGCCGTTTTCCCCGCAGCCCCCCGTCCTGGCTGCTACCCCCTCCAGCATGGCGGCCCCATCCTTCACCAAGGGACACTGGAAACTGATCTGTTTCCAGTGTCCCAAAATGTCAGTGAAGAGGGAGGCCCGTTTCTCCATTGATTGATCTATCTGTACGTGTATACAGGTCCGTGAAAAATGCTGCAAGTCCGGACTCTGCGTTCCGGGTTTAAAAACGTATTCCACGGATCGCACGCGGATACGTTTTTAACTTAAGTGTGTACTGTTCCTATTTTTAACATTGGTATGCGTGGCTCAGTTTTTTGTCCGGGACAAAAAACGTAGCTACGGATACGTTTTTAAAGCAAGTGTGAACTAGCCCTAACAATCCTTGTCATACCCAGCATGAATTGACATACGGTCACCAAAAGTTTCAAAAAAAAAAAAATCTTTAGATTTTAGAATTAACTAATCTACAGGCTTCATTTCAACAAGCAGTGTAAATATGAATATTGGAAAAAAAAAAAAATCTGATTGTAGAATTTTCAATGTCACTAGTGTTGTACATAGTCATGTCACTGACTGTCCTCAGAGGAGCTCACACTCTAATACGATCATAGTCTGTCTGAAAGAATGTAGCATTCTTAATAAGATAATGATTCCTTCTAGTGTTCAGCTGCACATACATCTGCTATTTGTAATAGAAATTATGCATACAATTTGGAGGGAGGGGGGGGGGGGGGGTGGGGGTAACATTCCCATGTCGCTGCCTATAGCCGATGCGCTCCACATCAAGTCACATGCTTCCTTTTTCTAGGTTTGAAGGAGGAAGCATGTGCAGGACAATGAGGCACATCGGCTATAGGCAGCATTCTCATAATTTTAATCATAAACAGCAGCTAAAACCTAATATCCTGCGCAGTACCTGAAAAATGTTGCAGAATAAGAGTACTGACAGCTAGCGGTGATTAATGGTATGCAAATTTGAGTTTATGCAAGTGTATGCTAATTTTTATGCAAATGCATGCAGTTTGTAAATTGACCAATTTAAACCCAGGTTTATAGAAAGGAAGAGAGGAACAGGCACTGCTGTATAAAAGTCCCTTTATTGTGGCCAGGTTACACAGTGGTTAGCAGCAGGTGAACAACCTTCTTTAGAGGCAGAAGCAGGTTATACACCCATGAAACAGCTGTCAGGCATACCCCTTCCCCCCGCCCCCCACTGCTAACCACTGTGTAACCCGGCCACAATAAAGGGACTTTTATACAGCAGTGCCCGTTCCTCTCTTCCTTTCTATAAACCTGGGTTTAAATTGGTCAATTTACAAACTGCACGCATTTACATAAAAATTAGCATACATTTGCATAAACTTAAATTTGCATACCATTGATCACACATACTGACCGCATCAGGCTGCAGAGCAGTCCACCTTCAGTTGACACTGCTCAGCAAAAAGGTTGTGAATGGTAGACTATCAATACGGGAGCAGATAGCCACACACAGTGTCTGCGGAGCAATCCTATGTACGAGGGGGGCGGAATCTGGCCGGCGCTTCCTGAAAGAGGCAGAGCTCTGCTGCAGCTCTGTCTCTACAAATGTCAATTGCAGCGGATCGCCGCCTCTCCCACTCTTCCTTCACAGAGAGGGACGGGGAGAGGCGGCAATTGACGGCAGGAGAGGCAGCACAATGACCAAGTTGGTCGTGGATGTTTGCCCGGGGATTTGGGGGGTCCGCAGCACTCGGTTTTTGGCGGGGATGCTGCGGTTTACCACTGATGAGACTTCTGAAGCGAGTTAAAAGGTAAATATAGCTAAAATAATTTTCGCTTCAGAGTCTCTAAGGTAAATATAGGAATTTGTACCGAGCTTTGGCTTGGGTACACTTTAAAGTATGTTACGGCCAGGACCCAAATAGTCCAGCTATTGGTGCCTCCATTACTGGTAGCCGGTATAGTTGCCCCAGTATAGGTACCTCCAGTTCAGCAGCAGAGAGCGGGCAGAACCTACTCACTTTCCTTCTTCAGCCAGCCACACACAGCATCGATCTTGTTCCTCCCAGGCATCATCGCTTTAATAACAGCGTCCTCTGTGATTACATGCAGCTACGTCATCACAGGGGGCGCTGTTACCAATGTGACGACGCCTGAGAGGAAGTAGTTAGTAGCTGTGTGTGGCCGAAGGAAGGTAAATAGTCTCTGCACATTCTCCCCCGCCAATGTGCCGCTCTCACCCTGCCCTCTAATACTGGTAAAGCAGGATTGTGCATGGTATGAAACCCCCCCCCCCGGGGATTTTTTTTTTAAGTACAGGTTTTCTTTAACCTCTTGAGGTGTTAAACCCCCCTAATGACCAGGCTATTTTCTACGTAATTGGCCACTGCAGCTTTAACCACTTAACATCTCAGTCGTTTTCAGCTTATGCATCCGAGCAATGTTCACCTCCCATTCATTAGCCTATAACTTTATCACTACTTATCACAATGAACTGATCTATATCTTGTTTTTTCCGCCACCAATTAGGCTTTCTTTGGGGGGTACATTTTGCTAAGAGCCACTTTACTGTAAATGCATTTTAACAGGAAGAATAAGAAAAAAAATGAAAAAAATTCATTGTCAGTTTTCGGCCATTATAGTTTTAAAATAATACATGCCTCCATAATTAAAACCCACGTATTGTTATTGCCCATTTGTCACGATTATTTCACCATTTAAATTATGTCCCTATCACAATGTATCGCGACAATATTTTATTTGGAAATAAAAGAGCATTTTTTTCGTTTTGCATCCATCACTATTTACAAGCTTATAAAAAAAAATAGAGAAATATTTCATCTTTACATAGATATTTAAAAAGTTTAGACTCTTAGGTAAATATGTTTTTTTTCATAGTAATGTTTTTTTGTTTTTTTTTATTTAACATTTTATGTGGGCATTTTTGGGAGGGTGGGATATAAAAGTGTTTTATTTGGGGAAATTTTGGTGTATTGTAATGTTTTTGGGCATTTACTTGTAGTTTTACTTTTTAGCCACAAGATGGCAATCTCGATTTTTTTTTTTACATGACGTCACTCTAAGCGTACAATGTACGCTTAGAGGGACACCGCTTCAGAAAGAGCGAAGCTTCCGAGAGAAGCTGTCGCTTTTTCAGCGGGGGAGAGGAATCAATGATCGGGCTCCATAGTCCAATACATTGATTCCGTGGCTACCGACTCCGCGGCCGGGAGTGCGCGTGCACGCGCGCGATCGGCCGCGGGAGCGCGCCTGTCCACCCTGACGTTTTTATACGTCAAGGAGGACAAAGTGGTTAAAGAGACACTGAAGCGAAAAAAAAGATGATATGATTTGTGTGTAGCACAGCTAAAAAATAAAACATTAAGATCAGATACATCAGTGTAATTGTTTCCAGTACAGGAAGAGTTGAGAAACTCCAGTTGTTATCTCTATGCAAACAAGCCATTAAGCTCTCTGACTAAAGGCCCATACACACGTCGGATTTTAGCGAACGACCAGTCGTTTGAACGTTCCGTCGTTCTGACGTTTTCGCGTCAAATCCGACGTGTGTACAGACTATCGTTCGGGTGATAAGACTGGTTACCAACGATCCGCCGGGTGGATCGCTGGTAACCAGTCTTATCACCCGAACGATAGTCTGTACACACGTCGGATTTGACGCGAAAACGTCCGAACGAAGGAACGTTCAAACGACGGGTCGTTCGCTAAAATCCGACGTGTGTATGGGCCTTTAGTTAGTCGTGGAGAGGGCTGTTATCTGACTTTTATTATCTCAACTGTTCCTGGACTATTTACTTTTCCTCTGCTAGAGGAGAGGTCATTACTTCACAGACTGCTCTGAAAGACTCATTTTGAATGCTGAGTGTTGTGTAATCTGCACATATTATAGAATGATGCAATGTTAGAAAAAACACTATATACCTGAAAAAGTATGAGAATATTTTCTTTGCTGCTAATCTTCTAGTAATTATTCATAGTACAAAACCAATTCACTATATCATATTTTTTTCCGCTTCAGTGTCTCTTTAAGGCAAAGCTGCAGGGCCGCACAACTCTGCACACAAGTGATTTCCCCCCCTCTACCAGCAGAGCTCTCTGTTGGTGGGGTCTTATCGCCCGACCTGTGTATTTTTTGTTTTTTATAAAAAATTTTTTTTTTTTTTAATATTTAGTAGTATTTTTTTAATTTGTTTTCTACAATCCCACCCTTCCCTGCCAATCACAGCGATCGGCTGTCATAAGCTTCTGCCTATGAGAGCCGATTGCTCTCTTGTCCCCCGGGGGACAGCAGTGTGTCATGGCTGTCCCCAGTACAGCGCTGCTGCTGATCGCAGCGCTGTACATGTAAATACACAGCGGTTTTGCCATGTAACAGTCTCCTGAAGGCACAGCTCCGCCCACCAAGCAGGAGATGCGCGCGATTTCCTGCAAACTGCTGCCCCAGGTGGTCCTGGGGCTGCTGCCGCGACCACGCCCATTGGTGTGACGCGGTAGGCAAGCAGTTAAATTTGCCTATTAGAATGTGTGAGTGGCACGTGTGCGTAGCTGTAAAGTAAAGAGTGCACTCTCAGAAACAAGAAATGTAAATCAAATGCTGTCCTGTCCAGCACAGGCCTCACCTGGTAACGATGTGGCTGTCAGCAGGGATCAGCCAATAACAGCCCATGTCCCTCTTACGTATGGCCAAGGACACAGAAGCATGTTCTCTGCCTCATGACATGCCTCTGTATCCCCACACCACTGCGCTATAGCCCCCTGAAACTAGCAACAATATTTTTTGTTATTTCAGAAGGTAAATAATAAATAGGGCTGCTGGGACATGTAGTGCCTCCATACAGACTATAGGAGGGCTGGCTGGGGATTGTAGTGCAGTAATAGGGGTGGCTGGATAGTGTAATGGTGAAGGGCTCTGACACAGGAGATCAGGGTTCGAATATCGGCTCTACCTGTTCAGTAAGCCTGCGCCTATTCAGCAGGAGACCTTAGGCAAATCTCCCTAACACTGCTACTGCCTATAGAGTGCTCCTAGTGGCTGCAGCTCTGACCTAACACTGCTACTGCCTATAGAGCGCCCCTTAGTGGCTGCAGCTCTGGCCTAACACTGCTACTGCCTATAGAGCGCCCCCTAGTGGCTGCAGCTCTGGCCTAACACTGCTACTGCCTATAGAGCACCCCCTAGTGGCTGCAGCTCTGGCCTAACACTGCTACTGCCTGTAGAGCGCCTCCTAGTGGCTGCAGCTCTGGCCTAACACTGCTTCTGCCTATAGAGCACCCCCTAGTGGCTGCAGCTCTGGCCTATCACTGCTACTGCCTATAGAGCTCCCCCTAGTGGCTGCAGCTCTGGCCTATCACTGCTACTGCCTATAGAGCGCCCCCTAGTGGCTGCAGCTCCGGCCTAACACTGCTACTGCGTATAGAGGACCCCCTAGTGGCTGCAGCTCTGACCTAACACTGCTACTGCCAATAGAGCACCCCCTAAGGGCTGCAGCTCTGACCTAACACTGTTACTGCCTATAGAGCGCCCCCTAGTGGCTGCAGCTCTGGCCTAACACTGCTACTGCTTATAGAGCACCTCCTAGTGGCTGCAGCTCTGGCCTAACACTGCTACTGCCTATAGAGCAACCCCTAGTGGCTGCAGCTCCGGCCTAACACTGCTACTGCCTATAGAGCGCCCCCTAGTGGCTGCAGCTCTGGCCTAACACTGCTACTGTCTATAGAGCACCCCCTAGTGGCTGCAGCTCTGGCCTAACGCTGCTACTGCCTATAGAGCGCTCCCTAGTGGCTGCAGCTCTGGCCTAACACTGCTACTGCCTATAGAGCACCCCCTAGTGGCTGCAGCTCTGGCCGTACACTGCTACTGCCAATAGAGCACCCCCTAGTGGCTGCAGCTCTGACCTAACACTGCTACTGCCAATAGAGCACCCCCTAGGGGCTGCAGCTCTGACCTAACACTGCTACTGCCTATAGAGCACCCCCTAGTGGCTGCAGCTCTGACCTATCACTGCTACTGCCTATAGAGCTCCCCCTAGTGGCTGCAGCTCTGACCTATCACTGCTACTGCCTATAGAGCGCCCCCTAGTGGCTGCAGCTCTGGCCTAACACTGCTACTGCCTATAGAGGACCCCCTAGTGGCTGCAGCTCTGACCTAACACTGCTACTGCCAATAGAGCACCCCCTAAGGGCTGCAGCTCTGACCTAACACTGTTACTGCCTATAGAGCGCCCCCTAGTGGCTGCAGCTCCGGCCTAACACTGCTACTGCCTATAGAGCGCCCCCTAGTGGCTGCAGCTCTGGCCTAACACTGCTACTGTCTATAGAGCACCCCCTAGTGGCTGCAGCTCTGGCCTAACGCTGCTACTGCCTATAGAGCGCTCCCTAGTGGCTGCAGCTCTGGCCTAACACTGCTACTGCCTATAGAGCACCCCCTAGTGGCTGCAGCTCTGGCCGTACACTGCTACTGCCAATAGAGCACCCCCTAGTGGCTGCAGCTCTGACCTAACACTGCTACTGCCAATAGAGCACCCCCTAGGGGCTGCAGCTCTGACCTAACACTGCTACTGCCTATAGAGCACCCCCTAGTGGCTGCAGCTCTGACCTATCACTGCTACTGCCTATAGAGCGCCCCCTAGTGGCTGCAGCTCTGGCCTAACACTGCTACTGCCTATAGAGGACCCCCTAGTGGCTGCAGCTCTGACCTAACACTGCTACTGCCAATAGAGCACCCCCTAGGGGCTGCAGCTCTGACCTAACACTGCTACTGCCTATAGTGCACCCCCTAGTGGCTGCAGCTCTGGTCTAACACTGTTACTGCCTATAGTGCACCCCCTAGTGGCTGCAGCTCTGGCCTAACACTGCTACTGCCTATAGAGCGCCCCCTAGGGGCTGCAGCTCTGACCTAACACTGCTACTGCCTATAGAGCGCCCCCTAGTGGCTGCAGCTCTGGCCTAACGCTGCTACTGCCTATAGAGCGCGTCCTAGTGGCTGCAGCTCTTGCGCTTTGAGTCTGCAAGGAGAAAAGCACGATAGAAGTGTTTGTCTTTAGAGGAGAGGGATTCCCTGTTCAAAATGCCCACTAGGGGCAGTCCTGCAGACTTTCCAGAGCTGCCATTGGGCAGCTTTCTCTCCCTGGCTGTGCCCCCTGCATGCTGGGAGAGGGAATCAATCTTTCCTTCCAGCGTCGTGACCCAGAGGTCACGGAAGTGAAAGTGGGCCAGTGCAGCCTACAGGAGCGGTGGTTTGGGCGGATACTTGATCCACCCAGCCCCTGGATCAGGTAATAATACACTAAATCTTGATTAAAAAATATTGGGGGGGGGGGGGGGGGGGGGGACTGGACAGACCCCACCGACAAAAAGCTCTGTTGGTGGGAATGGGGGGGGGGAATCACTTGTGTGCTGTGCGGCCCTGCAGCTTGGCCTTAAAGCTGCAGTGGCCAATTTAACAAAAAATGGCCTGGTCTTTAGGGGGGTCTCCCTAGCGGTATTGATGGTTATACACATCATTACAAAACATGCTGTGAACAGCATTGATGTGCATGCACTGTATACTAGACCCTTGCTTGACACATTTTGGCAAGTTACAGGAAAAAAAGGTTATGAAAATTAATGTGATCACTTTTTGCACTGAAATCCTGGGGAAATTGAGCGCCAGGGAGGTTAACACTGCGGTCCTCAAGTGGTTAAAAATATTAACCCTGACAGTCCATTGGAAGGAGCAATGTTGAAGATGATGCTGAAATATTTCGGACACACAATGAGAAGTCAGGACTCGTTGGAGAAGACCTTTATGCTGGTAAAGATCAAGAGCTATAGGAGGGGACGGGCAGAGAATGAGATGGGTAGATAGTATCATGGAAGAAACAATCATGAGCTTGGAAGGGTAGTAGAGGACAGAGGCGTGCTGTGCTCCATCGGGTCATAAAGAGCCAGACATGACTGAAAAGCAACTGAACAACAACGCGTTCTTTATAATGTGGCATTGGGCTGCATGCTGTGAACTACGACCACATCACAGCATTTCATTGTTACAGGTGACAGAAATCCTAAAATAAATCTGCAGTTTCTACTTCCTGATTCATGGAAGCAGACATTGTTAACATCCCGTGCTTTCACATGGGCTTATCTGCCATGGCAGTCACAGGGCAGAGATCAGATTACAACTTGTGATTAGGCACAAATGAGGGGGAATTAGACAGACTAAACTCTCTAAATACATACAGGGTGTATTTCTCTATGTTTTCCTTCTGTCCTGTGCAAGAGTTCAGGTCCACTTTAAAGTAGCGTTCTTATATGATTTCCCTGGTGCAATAACTAGGGCTTTAAAGGGAACCAGAGATGAACGTTTCACACAAAATAAACATATCAGTTGATAGCTTGTAAAGAATAAATGCTCTACCTGATAATTTCGCCGCTCTGGTGTGCCTTTTTTTTGTGTTTTTTTTTATCCATTATTGCTCCAGGAAAAATCAAATCTGGCCGCCGGCTCATATCCCTTCTCCTTCCGGGTTATGAGTTGTTCTGGATGTGCTGTCTAGGCTATATGAGACTAGGCTGCTATCTAGGCTATATGAGAAAGGCTGCTGCAGCCTTTCATCTGTGTGCTTTCATTGTCATCAGAGCTCTCAGTATGCAAAGCAGGAAATCTAAGCCAGGAGGTGGCAGGCTTGGGCTTGAAAAGATTCCACAGAAGAGTGACTCAGCTATAATGATTCCAGGTCAAACCTAGACTGAGCCAGTCGGGGATTCTTATCACAGCTGCTAATAGACTAATTAAGCAGATAAGAATGAAACTAAAAGCAGGGTAGGTGTTTACTGTCATGTTCCCACTGATAAATGTAATAAAATACATGAGGGTGCTTCGTCTCTGGTTCTCTTTAAGAGCTCAGGCTTAGTGCAGCCAACACCAAATCCTCCCAGCCCAGGAATAGGCAGCACACGCGGCTCTACAAGATTTTCTTTATTTGGTCCTTCAGAGGTTAACAGTAAAGAAGCGGTGTTACAAAACATGAAATATAAATAACCCGGAACAAAAGCACAACAGTTTTGCGGGGTATCCGCCATACAGTAACACGTGGGGCGCCTGTCGCTGCGGATGAACAGTACTGCCCTCTGCAGGTCGTAGAGAGCAGGCGACAGTACTTTGTAGAAAACCTCGAACTAGTTAGGGTGTGAAAAACATTCGTTCCAGAGGGTCCCTTTTCTAAACTAAGTATAAAAAACGTAACATAAATACAAAAATACCACAGTATGTCGCAATAAACGTGTCATCAAACAAGGGGCGGAGCCATCTCCCACAACTTTATGAAAGCATAAATAAACAGCTTCTTATTGTCACAAAAATGCAGCAAACGGGAACATGGCTGCTTGATAGGGTGGTGTAAGAAAGGGGCGGGCCTCCTAGCGACAGATGTTTAACACACCCTAATAGAAGTCACATCACCAACTGTTAAAGGAACAGCCCTTGTCAGCCTCAGGCGGTGGTGCTCAGTCTAAGGCGATGATGTCATCGTCATCCTGCTCCTCTATAGGTTCCAGGCGTTTCCGTTTACTGCTCGTTGCCTCGTCATCAGACATCTTCCTCTTCAGGGTGTTGCTCTCCATGTTGACATCCGCATTGCTGGAGGAAGGAGCTTCCTCATCCGAATCCACAATCAGCACATCATCCTGGTCTTGTGCTACAAAGGAGGAATGCAAAACAGTGACACTAAGAAGTATACATTTGTTTGTTACTACTGTCACAGGTAAACTTTAAAGGGAATCTGAAGTGAAAATAAATCTTATGATATAATGAATTGTATGTGTAGTACAGCTAAGAAATAGAACATTAGCAGCACAGATAGGAGTCACGTTATTTATTGTTTCCAGTACAGGGAGAGTTAAACTTCACTTGTTATTTATGCAAAAGAGCTTCTCTGAGCTCTCGACTAATTTAGTCAGAAAGAACTGCTATTTTCTGAAGCACTTTTACATCAAAGAAACAGTGATGACAACTTCAGATACGATTTTACTGCAGAGAAGTTCAAAGGGTCATTAGCGCTGCTCTGTTTCATAGTTTAAAATGCAAATATAAGAAAGTGATGCAATGTTAAAAAAAAAAAAAAGCTATATAAAATGGAAAAAAAAATGACTTCTTTGCAACTAATGTTCTATTAATTATCCAATTATCCACGCTACTCATACAATTCATTATATTATGAGGTGTTTTTTTTTCGTTTCAGTGTCACTTTAAGGTTTATATGACTTTTGCCCTTAACACTTTTCTTTTTCTGAAGGTCAGGATGAAAACTTACAGCTCACTCCAACCCCCGGTTGAGCTGGCTGCCATGACAACAGCAGACACGTCATTTGGAAATGGAACTTAACTGCGCGGCTATCCAGTGGTCCGATAGCGCCGTTAGTCACGGTGATGTCAGTGGCATTGGGCCAGTAGAAAGCCATGCAGTTTGGGTTAATTATCAAATGACACGTCAGCCATTGCCACAGCCACAAGGAAGGAGGCGTGAGTGAGCTATATACACGGCACTGCAGGGACATATCTATCTATCTCTCTCAATATATATATATATATATATATATATATATATATATATATATATATATATATATATATATATATATATATATATATATATATATATATATATATATATATATATATGTTTTGCACTTTCATCCCACAGCTCAGATCACCTGACTAGTTGAGGTCTTTCAGATCAGTGTTCTCCCGGGTGGCATGAAAAAGTAGCCGGGTGGGGCGATATGAGAGAATGCAGGGCCAGCGCTTCTGTGCACAACTCTGCTTACAGCATAGGAGGCGGTGGCGCCAATGACAGCCGGGTGCTCACCAAAACTCATCTTTAGAAAATAAATCAAAAACATCCACCACTCCCGATCTTTTATTTGAAAATAAATCTGGGAAATTTCATCAGATTTTTTGAAAAAAAAAATAAAATCTATTTTTCTGTACAACCAATCGTTTTCATCGAATTGTTGTATCATGAGTGGTCACCTTGAGACTTTGTGCTTCTTTGCTTCCTGCCTTGCAGTACTCTGAATATTTAGCTCCATTATCACCTGTAGACTCCGCCCAGCACAGCCCGTGGGTGACATGGAAGCTCCCTCCCCCGCAGGCAAGTGTGACACTCTGCCAGGTATTCATGTCACCGGTCACACTGTCCTCACCTGTAGACTCCGCCCAGCACAGCCCGGGGGTGACATGGAAGCTCCGTACCGCGCAGGAGAATGCAACACTACGCCAGGTATTCATGTCACCGGTCACACTGTCCTCACCTGTACTGTAGACTCCACCCAGCACAGCCCGTGGGTGACATGGAAGCTCCCTCCCCCGCAGGCAAGTGTGACACTCTACCAGGTATTCATGTCACCGGTCACACTGTCCTCCCCTGTAGACTCCGCCCAGCACAGCCCAGGGTTGACATGGAAGCTCCGTACCGCGCAGGAAAATGCGACACTACGCCAGGTATTCATGTCACCGGTCACACTGTCCTCACCTGTACTGTAGACTCCACCCAGCACAGCCCGTGGGTGACATGAAAGCTCCCTCCCCCGCAGGCAAGTGTGACACTCTGCCAGGTATTCATGTCACCGGTCACACTGTCCTCACCTGTAGACTCCGCCCAGCACAGCCCGTGGGTGACATGGAAGCTCCCTCCCCCGCAGGCGAGTGACACTCCGCCAGGTATTCATGTCACCGGTCACACTGTCCTCACCTGTGGATGTTGAAGGTTGAGCACCGTCATCACTGCCGTTGGTAATGTTTGAATTGGCCTCCTCTGGCTGTTGTTGAGGAGCTTTCTCGGGGGCGTCTCCCACTACCTCAAACTCCACGTCCTTCTCCAAATCCTCACTGAAAATACACAAGAAAGGGCCGTCTCATGAGGAGATCGCACAATATGGATACAGTGAAGCAAAACCGAGGACCATTTTATTTAGTTATACTATCAGAAACAAGCCAGGAACATTTCATCTAGTTATACTATCTGAAAACAGCAGCAGAGGGCACACAGCTGGAAATCCTCTCGTATATCACTTCCTAATCCATGGAAAGCACAAAGGGTCAAACTCAGCTCTTCTCCTAAGAGCCAATCGGCGTTTTTCTAACTGCCATGAAAAAAGAAGCAGCAGATTGGTTGACAAGAGCAGAGCAGACACGTCTCACACAACCCTAACGCTATGTACCCACGGCCATGGTTCCTCAATCCATCTGGCCGTATCTGCAACCATCGACTGCAACTGATTGGGCCACGTGACAGGCAGCTTATTGGGCCAAAGTGCGGCGATCACATCCTACAAAGCCACTGGACCCGACGTGGCTCAGGGTGGGATTAAAGAAGCGGCCGGTGCTTAGAGGGGAGCAGGCGTAAGTTAGCAGCGCACACTACGGGATTTTTAACTTGCGCTGCTGAATTGAAGTTGCTCTCCTTTAGCATCGCAGCTTAGTGAATTAACTTATATGATCGAATCTGCCCGGATATCAATGCCAAAAATCGCGCAAAGTATGGGTACCTTACACATGCAAAATGCAGCACAAACAGATCTACATGAAGGACCATGATACACTTTGTGGGATGGAATATCCATTTGTGCTGACAGTCTGATCTCTATGCCGACATGCTCAATATAATTGCAGACTTGTTAACCACCCTGGCGTTCTGATTAAATCGCCAGGGTGGCTGCGGGAGGGTTTTTTTTAAATTAAAAAAAAACTATTCCATGCAGCCAACTGAAAGTTGGCTGCATGAAAGCCCACTAGAGGGCGCTCCGGAGGCGTTCTTTCGATCGCCTTCGGCGGCCAGAAGTAACACGGAAGGCCGCAATAAGCGGCCTTCCGTGTTTCGCTTACCTCGTCGCCATGGCGACGAGCGGAGTGACGTCATGGACGTCAGCCGACTCCGATCCAGCCCTTAGCGCTGGCCGGAACTGTTTGTTCCGGCTACGCTGGGCTCGGGCGGCTGGGGGGACCCTCTTTTGCCGCTGCAGCGGCGATCAGGCAGCACACGCGGCTGGCAAAGTGCCGGCTGCGTGTGCTGCTTTTTATTTCATTGAAATCGGCCCAGCAGGGCCTGAGCGGCAGCCTCTGGCGGTACTGGACGAGCTGAGCTCGTCCATACCGCTAAGGTGGTTAAAGTGGAGCTGAACTCTTGCACAGGACAGAAGGAAAACAGAGAAATGCGCCCTGTATGTATTTAGAGAGCCTGTCTAATTCCCCCTCATTTGTGTCTAATCACAAGTTGTAATTTCATCTCTCCCCTGTGTCACCTGACTGTCTATGGCAGAGATGGCAGATAAGCTCATTTGAAAGCACAAGATGTCAACAATATGTCTGCTTCCATGAAATAAGGAAGTAGACACACTGCAGATTTATTTTAGGATTTCTACCAGCTGTAACAGAAATGTTTTTGTGTAAAGGTTATTTTGCTGTTGTGTATCTTTCAGAGCAGAGAGGAAGTTATGAGTTCAGATCCGCATTAAGGCGCCCCCCCCCCCCCCCCCCCTCCCCAAGAAAAAATTACAAAAATAATCATATTCCTTGGCCAGTCCACATTGTGGCCCTGCCCTGCAGTGTATTGGCCCCCGCACACGCACCTGCAGTGTATTGGCCCCCGCGCACGCACTTGCAGTGTATTGGCCCCCGCGCACGCACTTGCAGTGTACTGGCCCCCACGCACGCACTTGCAGTGTACTGGCCCCCACGCACGCACTTGCAGTGTACTGGCCCCCACGCACGCACCTGCAGTGTATTGGCCCCCGCGCACGCACCTGCAGTGTACTGGACCCCGCGCACGTACCTGCAGTGTACTGGACCCTCGCGCACGCACCTGCACTATATTGGCCCCCACGCACGCACCTGCAGTGTATTGGCCCCCGCGCACGCACCTGCAGTGTATTGGCTCCGCGCACGCACCTGCAGTGTATTGGCCCCCGCGCACGCACCTGCAGTGTACTGGACCCCCGCGCACGCACCTGCAGTGTACTGGACCCCACGCACGCACCTGCAGTGTATTGGCCCCCGCGCAGGCACCAGCAGTGTATTGGCCCCCGCGCAGGCACCAGCAGTGTATTGGCTTCCCGCGCATGCACCAGCAGTGTATCGGCCCCCGCGCAGGCACCAGCAGTGTATCGGCCCCCGCGCAGGCACCAGCAGTGTATCGGCCCCCGCGCACGCACCTGCAGTGTATTGGCCCCCGCGCAGGCACCAGCAGTGTATTGGCTTCCCGCGCACGCACCTGCAGTGTATCGGCCCCCGCGCACGCACCTGTGTAACACGTTGACCAGGAGGGTGTAATCCTGGAGGAAGTCATCTGCCTGCAGTCGGGTTCCATTCCGAATGCCGAAATCTGACAAATTCCGGTTGTTGTTTGCTGAGACACACAGGTGGAGAAAAGGACATTAACACGGTACAATGACATTCACAAATACATCGGCATTTATATGGAGAAAAAAACGGAAATCACAATACCCTACTGCTGACAAAAAGCTAAGAGCTAGAATTAAAGCATATGACCAGCAACTGCCTAATCAGAGAAGAGCTAAAGGGAAAGCTGCATGCATGAATTTTTAGCAAATCCAGATATTGGAGCAGACATAATAAGAAAGTGCCCAGTGCTTGGTGCACGGGAGGAGCCAGTGTGCAGTGATAGCTGCTAACAGTGGTGGAGCCCATGCTTGGTGTAGGGAGTATGTGGTCACAGGGGAGGAGCCAATGCTTGGTGTAAGGGGTATGTGGTCACAGGGGAGGAGACAGTGCCTGACGTAGGGGCTATGTAGTCACAGGGGAGGAGCCAGTGTGCAGTGGTAGTTGCTAACAGGGTTGGAGCCAGTGCCTGGTGTAAGGGGTATGTGGTCACCAGGGTGGAGCCAGTGCCTGGTGTAGGGAGTATGTGGTCACAGGGGTGGAGCCAGTGCCTGACGTAGGGGGTATGTAGTCACAGGAAAGGAGCCAGTGCCTGGTGTAAGGGGTATGTGGTCACAGGGAAGGAGCCAGTGCCTAGTGGAGGAGGTATGTGGTCACACAGGAGGACTCAGTGCCTAGTGTAAGGGGTATGTGGTCACCGGGGTGGAACCAATGCCTGGTGTAGGGAGTATGTGGTCACAGGGGTGGAGCCAGTGCCTGACGTAGGGGGTATGTAGTCACAGGGAAGGAGCCAGTGCCTGGTGGAGGAGGTATGTGGTCACAGGGAAGGAGCCAGTGCCTGGTGGAGGAGGTATGTGGTCACACAGGAGGACTCAGGGCCTAGTGTAAGGGGTATGTGGTCACAGGGGAGGAGTCAGTGCTTGGTGTAATGGGTATGTGGTCACAGGGGAGGAGCCAGTGCCTGGTATAGTGGGTGTGTAGTCACAGGGGAGGAGCCAGTGCCGGTTTCTGGGTTAGATGCTCACCAGGGTTGAGCTCTCTTTTTTTTCTCTTCAGAAAACAGAAAGTTGGAGGTAGTATGATTGAGGTGAACAAGTGTGAAAGTCCATAGGAAATTCCGCTAACATGATTGGCTGGACAGCACCCCCTCGAGCGTTTCAGATACGGTGTAGTAATACGCCCCGCACTATTTGGCCAGTTAGAGGGCTTTAAGTTGTAGACGCTGCTGTGATTGGAGAACTGTTCTCGCTGGGTCATCTCAGCCACACCAGCTCCAGAAAGCCCCATAAAGCAGCGGCAGCTTGTTTCATGTGTCAGGACATCCCTACTGCTTACCATCAGTTTCTCCAGCCTCAGAGGAGATAAGGATGGTGCCTTTGCCGTCTTCTATCTGCACATCAGGAGCGACCATCCCGAATTTCTCCTTTATTATCTGTGGAAAGAAAATGAGCAGCTCAGCCAAATTCAGCAGAGCAGACAGACAGCATTGCACAATGCAGACCACAATTCCTGCTCACATCCAATATGCTCCACAGAAGCTGCTCTACACCGCCCACTGATGGGAATGGAGGGAATACAACAGCAGAGCTCAGAATATGTGACTCCTCCCCATACCCATCATATCAGCTGCTCTACACCGCCCACTGATGGGAATGGAGGGAATAGAACAGCAGAGCCCAGAATGTGTGACTCCTCCCCATACCCAGCATATCAGCTGCTCTACACCGCCCACTGATGGGAATGGAGGGAATACAACAACAGAGCTCAGAATGTGCGACTCCTCCCCATACCCAGCATATCAGCTGCTCTACACCGCCCACTGATGGGAATGGAGGGAATACAACAACAGAGCTCAGAATGTGTGACTCCTCCCCATACCCAGCATATCAGCTGCTCTACACCGCCCACTGATGGGAATACAACAGCAGAGCCCAGAATGTGTGACTCCTCCCCATACCCAGCATATCAGCTGCTCTACACACCGCCCACTGATGGTAATGGAGGGAATACAACAGCAGAGCCCAGAATGTGTGACTCCTCCCCATACCCAGCATATCAGCTGCTCTACACCGCCCACTGATGGGAATGGAGGGAATACAACAGCAGAGCCCAGAATGTGTGACTCCTCCCCATACCCAGCATATCAGCTGCTCTACACCGCCCACTGATGGGAATGGAGGGAATACAGCAGCAGAGCCCAGAATGTGTGACTCCTCCCCATACCCAGCATATCAGCTGCTCTACACCGCCCACTGATGGGAATGGAGGGAATACAACAGCAGAGCCCAGAATGTGTGACTCCTCCCCATACCCAGCATATCAGCTGCTCTACACACCGCCCACTGATGGTAATGGAGGGAATACAACAGCAGAGCCCAGAATGTGTGACTCCTCCCCATACCCAGCATATCAGCTGCTCTACACACCGCCCACTGATGGGAATGGAGGGAATACAACAGCAGAGAGCCCAGAATGTGTGACTCCTCTCCATACCCAGCATATCAGCTGCTCTACACACCGCCCACTGATGGGAATGGAGGGAATACAACAGCAGAGAGCCCAGAATGTGTGACTCCTCCCCATACCCAGCATATCAGCTGCTCTACACCGCCCACTGATGGGAATGGAGGGAATACAACAGCAGAGCTCAGAATGTGTGACTCCTCCCCATACCCAGCATATCAGCTGCTCTACACCGCCCACTGATGGGAATGGAGGGAATACAACAGCAGAGCTCAGAATGTGACTCCTCCCCATACCCAGCATATCAGCCGCTCTACACCGCTCACTGATGGGAATGGAGGGAATATAACAGCAGAGCCCAGAATGTGTGACTCCTCCCCATACCCAGCATATCAGCTGCTCTACACCGCCCACTGATGGGAATGGAGGGAATACAACAGCAGAGCACAGAATGTGACTCCTCCCCATACCCAGTATATCAGCTGCTCTACACCGCCCACTGATGGGAATGGAGGGAATACAACAGCAGAGAGCCCAGAATGTGTGACTCCTCCCCATACCCAGCATATCAGCCGCTCTACACCGCCCACTGATGGGAATGGAGGGAATACAGCAGCAGAGCCCAGAATGTGTGACTCCTCCCCATACCCAGCATATCAGCTGCTCTACACCGCCCACTGATGGGAATGGAGGGAATACAACAGCAGAGCTCAGAATATGTGACTCCTCCCCATACCCAGCATATCAGCCGCTCTACACCACCCACTGATGGGAATGGAGGGAATACAACAGCAGAGCCCAGAATGTGTGACTCCTCCCCATACCCAGCATATCAGCTGCTCTACACACCGCCCACTGATGGGAATGGAGGGAATACAACAGCAGAGCTCAGAATGTGACTCCTCCCCATACCCAGCATATCAGCCGCTCTACACCGCTCACTGATGGGAATGGAGGGAATATAACAGCAGAGCCCAGAATGTGTGACTCCTCCCCATACCCAGCATATCAGCCGCAAGGGCGCTATGTTGCTGGATTAAGCCCCGCCCCTGAATGAAGCTCCACCCCTTAAGCGCCGCATTGAGGGTGCTCTATTACTTGGTTCTGCTGCACCTGCTTAGCGCAAGTTGCAGGCAGCTGCCACTGTTTCCCTCTGTGCCCTGTGCATTCTTTTTTTCCCCCTTGCCTGTTCAGTAAGCCAGCACCTATTCAGTAGGAGACCTTAGGCAAGTTTCCCTAACACTGCTACTGCCTATAGAGCGCGCCCTAGTGGCTGCAGCTCTGGCGCTTTGAGTCCGCCAGGAGAAAAGTGCGATATAAATGTTATTTGTCTTGTCTTGCCCCTCCTTGTCCCTTTGTGCCTCCTGTCTCCATGTGCTTTCTTCAGTTCCCCTGTGCCACCTCTACCTCCTTCTGTCCCTCTCTGCCTCCTTCTGTCCTCTTGTGCCTTTCATTGTCCCCTTGTGCTACCTCTGAACTCCTGTTCCTCCTTCAGTTCCACTCTGCCCCCTTCTGTCTCCCTTTGTGCCACCTCTGTCCCCTGCACCCTCCTCTGTCCCCCTGTGCGATCCTAAATCGAACTGAAAAAAAAAAAAAAGTTTTTACTTACCTTGGGCTTCCCTTGCAGTCGCTCTGTGCCCACGCCGTCACTCAATGATCCTTCAGTTCTAGCAGCGGCATTTTGGTTTTAGACCAATGGGCATGCGCTCCCGGCGACAGGGAGTGTGATCAAGGATATGTGTGGCAGGGGCTATTGACTGGCCAGTCGGTCTAAAACTAAACTAAAAAAGTCATGGCGGGGGACCGGAGGATCATTGAGGACCGGCACGGGCACAGGTCGGCAACAGGGGGCTGGTAGAAGCTCCAGGTAAGTGAAACTTTTTTTTTCAGTTTGGTTTAGGTTCACTTTACAGGATTAACAAGTGCATTGCAGAGTATAAACGTGGAAACTTAAGATTCAGTGGGGGCTGCTTAATCCAAAAAATGAAATGAAAGCAAGAGAGACAGACAAAAAGAGAGGGTCAGAGGGGCTGGTAATGTACTGATATATTTTTGCTAATGTACTTTTGACAGCCAATACTTTTCTAATATATCTCGATATTTTTATTTAAATGCTTTTTATATATTCTATGTATGTAACTACAGGAATTAATTTTTACATAAAAAGATTCTGGTCTAAGTGTTCTAATTATTTTAATGAGGGGGTAGCTGTAACAAATGTATATTGTGGCCAACAGTGGTCTTGTAACCTGTATAACGGGAGAATTAATGCTTGAGTTTAAACCTGAACTGAAAAATAAAAGTAAAAACAACCATACACACGTCATATTTACCTCCTGTGTAGTCTACTCCTTAATCTCTTTCTCCTCTCTTGTGTCCGGTTTGTCCACTGTGATCAATGGAATTCTCCGTCCTCCATTTTTAAAATGGCAATGACCCCATAACAGCTTCCAAATCAGCACATTGTTAAACTGTAATATTGCCCACTAGAGCCACAGGGAAACATGGGCATTACCTTGCTCATCAGTTGTCCTTTCATTTATAACCGACAGCAACTAATATATATTAGTTCAGACTAAATCTTGTTAGAATTAGAAGGAATCATTGTAAGAAAAAAAATGGTGAGTGAGTAACTGACAGGGAGGTAAGTATGTGATATTCATTTGCAGGTACATCATGTGTTTATTTTAAATAATTTTACTTGGTTCAGGTTCTCTTTAAGCGCCCTAAAAAATGTATAGGACCTCTGTCGTGAAAATCTTAAAATTTAACATACATGTAAACTTACACAAATAAGTATGTTTCTTCCAGAGTAAAATGAGCCATAAATTACTTCTCTCCTATGTTGCTGTCACTTACAGTAAGTAGTAGAAATCTGACATTACCGACAGATTTTGGACTAGCCCATCTTCTCATGGGGGGGGTTCTCAGGGTTTTCTTTATTTTCAAAAGCACTTAGTGAATGGCAGTTGCTCCGTCCAACTGCCAAAACAAGTGTGCAGCAAGCAGGGAGGCTGGCCAGTATCAGTGTATAACCTAACTACTGTCTGTGACAGCAACATAGGAGAAAAGTAATGTATGGCTCATTTTACTCTGAAGAAATGTACTTATTTGTATGTAATTTTCACAAATCCTATTTAAGTTATCCTATATTGCATAGGAGCTATCAAAAAACTACAGATATTCTGATCCAAAAGCATGTCATCTGATGTACGAAAACGCGAAGGCTTCCACTGCCAACCTTCCACCTACATATGCCTAATACTACCTTCCCTTCCATATGAGGATAACCTGGCACTGAAAGTCCTCCCCCGCACTCTGCTATACTGTGGGCGCTGGGATGGGCCCTGGGAAAATTAAGCCCTGGTGCATTACTGCGGTCAGCCTCCGCAGCCGGGCGGACTTTATTTGATTAAAGAAGCCTGCTGAAGTCATACACACTCTGATCGGCTATAAAGCTGCTGGAAAGTTCTGCGGGACAATTTATTAGACGCACAGCGCTGGCTACACACGCACCTTGTCCTGCAGCACTTGCACTGTCACTTTATGGACGTTTAGCTTCACTGTGACCTCCGGGCGGCTGGCGCACACGTAGCAATCTGGTTTGGGACGATCCAGCATGCACGGGACCAGCAGCTTTTTGCGCGGGTTCGGTTGCTTGTTCAGAAACACCTGAAATTATACAAAAGTCAAAGCTGGGACTCAAACAGGGGATTAAAACATCAGAATCAAAAGAATGATTAAAGTCACTAAGGTGTTAACTTCTGGCTTGGATGCAAATTGTGCGCAGCTTAAAACTGGTTCAATCAACTGCACTTCCTGTCAATTTTGATTGGCCCAAGCTGCATAGAAATTTGCATCAAATCTGCATGCAAGATGCAATGATTCGCATCTCATTGACAATCCTGAGTGCTGGCCTTCTGGGGCAGATTCTGGTCAGGGCACAATCTGCATGGAATGTGTATATTTCTGCCCACTAGTCTGTGTGGCATCTCCCTCCTAAGTGAGTAACCACTTGACGACCAGGGATTTTTTCAGTGATCGGTGCTGCGTGGGCTCTACAGCCCGCAGCACCGATCAGGAGTGCAGCAGGGCGATCAGACTACCCCCCTTTTTTCCCCACTAGGGGGATGTCCTGCTGGGGGGGGTCTGATCGCCGCCGGCTGCATTTGCTTAGCGGGGGGCTCTTCAAAGCCCCCCCATTCGCAGCGTTCTCCGCCCTCTCCCTTCCCGCGCCTGTTAGGATAGGCTTCTGCCTATCAGATGCCGGCGATCCCCGGCCAATCAGAGGCCGGGGATCGCCGATCTACGTCATGGCGCTGCTGTGCAGCAGCGCCGTATGATGTAAACAGCGGGGATTGCTTCCCCGCGTGTTTACATTTTGCCGGCGAGCCGCGATCGGCGGCTCGCACACTGTTCACAGAGACACCCTCCGTGAACTGACATGGAAAGGCCGCTCGAACGAGCGGCCATTTCCATGGAAAGCCTCAGAAAACCAGTTTACGCCAATCGGCACTAGCTGGTCGTCAAGAGGGTAAAGGAGGAAATTACTACTAACAAAAAAAAAAAAGTTGTTGGTTTAGTTTTATAAATATTACTTTAATTCATCCAATAGTTTTTTTTTTTTTTTTTATACGAGTTTATTATCATTTTAACCACTGACCAAGCTCTGCTTCTTGCAGAATCTAGCGCAGGAAGTCACAGCCTCCAGATGTACAGATTACTCTCCCCAGGGCTCTGACAATGCAAAGCCAGGGCTGTCTCACTTATAGTTCCTTGTAGCTGCTGTATATTGTGAAAGATGCTGTGTGTATTAATCAGGGCTGTGGAGTTGGAGTCGGAGCAATTTTGGGTAGTCTGAGTTGCTGGTTTCCTAAACTAAGGAGTCAGAGTCAGGAGTTGGATGACTTTTTTTGTACAAAATCCATTGCCGTGGTAAGTATTACACTAAGGAGTCGGAGTAATTTTGGGTACCTGGAGCCGGAGGTTTCATAAACTGAGGAGTCGGATGATTTTTGTACCGACTCCACAGCCCTGGTATTAACTCATTATACATGTACATACTGCCATATCCCACCTCTGTATTATACACCCATATCTGCATCTTACTTTGTACACTGCCAGATAATGAAGGTGCTATGTAAGATTGACAAGGAATGACTGACCGTTCTGCATTGCTCCAGATTGCCCGATAAGACCTTCAGCGCCTCCAGAACGATGAGGCCGGAAATGATGGCGTTGGTGGTGGCGATTGCTGGGATGATGTTCCCGGCCATGGCTGTAAGGAGGAGACGCTACTGTTAGTATTCAGCCAGTAGTGGGCGGCTCATCAGGGGAAGGAGGCGGAGTACTTACACTTTACGTCAAAACGGCTCTTCATGTTCATGCTGAAGATGTGCATCCGGAGATTAGCTGCTGCAGTGACAAAGTCCATCGCCGAGGGATCGTCCTGCACAAGCCATAAACAGGAGAAGTGTTAAAGACAGGCTCCCTTTAAAGTGGACCTGAACTCTTGCACAGGACAGAAGGAAAAGAGAGAAATACACCAAGTGTTTTTAGAGAGAAGAGCCTGTCTAATTCCTCATCTTTGACTAATCACAAATAGTAATCTGATCTCTCCCGTGTCGTCTGTCATCATGACGACAAACTGATCTCACTCAAGGGATCCAGAGCCTCCGAGGACCGGAAAAAGAATGGCTGCCAGCGTCTGAATCCCGAGGGAGGAGAGTTGAAACGTCCACTGTGCTGCACTGTCTCTGCATAACTCTCAAAGGCTACCCCGAGTCAGATTCGGGATTACCGCTCTTGGCTTCTGTTTCTCAACCCCGAGCCTGACTCTGGGTTACCATCAGGGAGGTTAAAGGTAAACTGTGGTGAGGAATATGGAGTGCAGTATAAAACTTGAAAGGGACAACAAGGTGTGCTGTGTGCTCTGTGGAGCAAACAGACCTGTTCTCCTCCCGCTACTGAGTAACTCATACCTTGTCCCACACTAGTGAGGATTTCTCTCCCTTCTCCTTTAGCTGGCCATACAGGTTCTTCACACTCTGGGAAAACAGTTCAGCGTAGCCAGCGACATCCAGAACCTGCTGGTCCTTCAGCCCAATAGGGGTAGATTCATTCTTCTGTTCTGTCGAGTCGTTAGCTGGAAAAACAATTCAAAGAAAAGGTATGAATCCCACTAGATGCCGAGAGAATAAAGCCACAGATATATTCTGAAACAAATCTGACTGTATTTGCTGCATGCATGTTTCTGGTATGTGAATCAAACACTACTGCAGCTAAACCGATCAGCAGGACAGCCAGGCAACTGGTATTGTTTAAAGGGAAATAAAAATGGCATCTCAGTTCAGGTGTCCTTTAAATGCGTAGCATTCCTAGGTTTTTACCTCTTAAGACTTCTGACATTTTGACACCTTAGCTTTGACACTTGATACAGCAGTGACTTTTATCACTATATTTTTTCCAAAAAATATTTTGTTTTTTCAATAATGTTACAGGGAAGAATTAGACATAAATGCAGAAAATACACTTTTCCTTTTTCCGACAGTTATGAAACACAGAAAAATATATTCTTTGGCCCTTCCCAGTTTAAATGGTACCAGCTATGCCTCATCTCCGTCATTAATGGTATATAAACAGGTATAGGTATTACAGAGGTTAACAAGCGGTGAGGTGGATGAACACTTTTCAAACTTTTAAACAACTCTTCCCCCTGGTTGTTTTGACCACTACCTAGCCAAACCAATTAACCAGTAGTTAACCTCTATATTAAAGCACGCGTGGCAGCTTTTGATCTTGAACATAGAATCTTTGTCTAGAAACTTACAGGGACTCTTTTTTTAGGACAAGAAAGTTAACAGGTTAATGTGCAAGCCGCTAAGAAAGTCTAAAATTGCCAGGAAAGTTAAAATGGTCTCCAGCATGAAATCACAAAGCAAAATAACGTATTTCCCCCTGCAGAGCAACTGTTCAGAGTTCAGTGCAATGGAACATTCCAAAGGAAGGAGGAGCCCCACCCATCCATAGGGATGCTGGCTCTTCGTATACAGCTGCACTGACCATTTTGCCAAAAGGTGAGAGCAAAGCAGCAGCAAAGACAGCTTTTACCATGCGCTACTGAGCAGTGACCATAAAAACACCAGATTACCCTCTGGCATGTATGATATATCTGTCTAAAGGCGGCCACACACACACACAATACAATTTTTTAAATATCTGTTCAAATTAAGAATTGCAATCAATTTTTCTGACTGATTGTAACATTTCAAAAATATGACCAATGTACCACACACGCATGTTCAATTTTCCCCCCAATTATGATAAAAATGATAGGGTGTGTATATTAATAAATTGACAATCTAAAAGACACCATACAATCTTTAGAAAGATTGAAGAAAAATATCTGGCATTATGGATCGATAAAAATCGAAGAAAACGGGAGATTTTTCAGTCGAATGAAAAAAAAGCATTCGTTTTTTTCAGGAGATCCGATCGGTTTTATCGAATTGCCGTAAAATCGGATCATTTTATTGTATCGTGTGTGGCCACCTTTATACAAATGTTAAAATTATTATACAATATAAATAATTTGATAAGAATTGTCTTTTTTATGGCTTGGAATGGGGCACTCAAAATCCACAGAAAGTGCCCAATCTAAGCTGTGTACAGTTTGCAGGCAAGCCACATATATTTGCATCACATGACTATTGCTACAGGATAGGTAGGCAATTACCATTGTTCTTTAGGGTGGCCCAATCCAGCGGGATGGGAGGTGTCCTCTTCCTCCACAGCTTATCCATCGTCAGCAAGTAGCGGATGTCATCTTTGAAAAGCTACAAAAAGAAAAAAAAAAAAAAAATCAGCAAAAGATTCCAGGTCTGAGACAACCATACATTACTGCTTTGTGACCCAACAGCACTACATGAAAAAAAATATTTTTGGAGCCTATTTTTGGATATTCTTTTTAAAGGCTGTTACAACCTCATTTAAAGGATATCCGAGGTGGGTGGAGGAGTGATTACATTTACCTGGGGCTTCTTCCAGTTCCTAGCAGTTTATCAGGTCGCTTGCTGTACTTCCACTGCCCTCTAGGGTGTCCCCTGCAAAAGATCCAACTACAGCTGTGGTTGCAGGCTACTGCGTATACGACTCTGGATCGCGCTCCAGTTGCCGAACTTCTTTCTGAACTGGCGCAGTTGAAAGAGAAACTCAGACCAAGAATTGAACTTCTTTCCAGCCAGTAGCTGATACCCCCTTTTACATGAGAAATCTATTCCTTTTCACAAACAGACCATCAGGGGGCGCTGTATGACTGATATTGTGGTGAAACCCCGCCCACAAAGAAATTCTGAGTACGTACTCTTGGCAGTTTCCTGTCTGTGAACCCTGTTGCATTGTGGGAAATAGCTGTTTACAGCCGTTTCCAACTGCCAAAAGAGCAAGCAGCAGCTACATCACTTGCCAGCAGTAAAAATGTCATCATGTAATAAATGTCAGAATGTAAATCAGGGATTTAAAAGATTTTACAATGGGCAAACACTGACTAAATCATTTATACATAATTATTGTAAAAATGAAGCACCTTTTTTATTACATTATTTTCACTGGAGTTCCTCTAAGTCTGTGAAGACCCGCCCACGCAGCAGCCTGCTCAGGGATGTTTCAGAGAGGGACGGCAGCACCCTGGAGGGCAGCAAGTGGCCTGATAAGAAGACTTCTAGGGGAAGGCCCAGGTTTAGTCAATCTAATCTTTCTCCACCTCAGATATACTTTGACTCCTCTCGATTTTCCCTTATGGTACAATCTTAAGACAATTAATTGCCTTCCTTGATTTCTCCTCATAAGTCAGGAAATTTACCTTATTGAAGAGTTTCACAGTGTCGTAGTGGATGTCCTTAGCCCAGGCCTTGGTAGATACTCTCTTGATGTCCCCATCTTGGTTGGACGCTTCGGCCCGCTCTGTGGCCTGCGTGGGATCCCCTGTGATGAAGGAAGGCGGGGTCGTAAGTTCAGGATGAACCGACACATGACCTCATGTTCTGTATACTAGACTGAGGACTACGATGAGATACGAGAACACATCCACACGAGTGTGTAATACTCACAAGCAGCTTCTGGGTCTGCGGTGTCTGGAGATACCTCCTGGTCGGCGTCTTCCTCTCCGAATAACTGACTGCAAATAGAGATGAGGGGAATCAGCATAGTCCAACAGTAGTATTCATCAAGATGTGTCAAATATTCAGGAAGGTCTCTAAAGCTGGCCATACGCTGGTCAATGTGGCCAACAGATGGATCCCTCTCTGATCAGTAAATGATTGGCGAGGGATCTATGTGAGCAAACGCCTCTACACATCGATTTTCAATAGACTTCAGCAAGAAATCTTTGAAAATCTGTGTGTGCCTGCCAGGTCTTTTCTTAGCAGAGGTTTTCAAAACAGCGGTATATTAAGTTAAAATAACTTACTTCTAATATTATTTAGTATTTACAAACGCCGACATCTTCCGCAGCGCTGTACAGAGTATACAGTATATAGTCTTGTCACTAACTGTACCACTGCAGCTTTCACGGTTTATTGCTCGGTCATACAACCTACCACCTAAATGAATTTTACCTCCTTTTCTTGTCACTAATACAGCTTTCTTTTGCTGCTATTTGATTGCTGCTGCGAGTTTTAGTTTTTATTATATTCATCAAAAAAGACATGAATTTTGGCAAAAAAATGACTTTTTTAACTTGCTGTGCTGACATTTTTCAAATAAAGTAAAATTTCCTATACATTTGAGCGCGAAAGTTATTCTGCTACATGTCTTTGATAAAAAAAAAACCATTCAGTGTATATTTATTGGATTGGGTAAAAGTTATAGCGTTTACAAACTATGGTGCCAAAAGTGAATTTTCCCATTTTCAAGCATCTCTGACTTTTCTGCGCACCTGTCAGGTTTCATGAGGGGCTAAAATTCCAGGATAGTACAAATACCCCCCAAATGACCCCATTTTGGAAAGAAGACATCCCAAAGTATTCAGTGAGAGGCATGGTGAGTTCATAGAAGATTTTATTTTTTGTCACAAGTTAGCGGAAAATGACACTTTCTGACAAAAAAAAGAAAAAAAAAAAGTTTCCATTTCTTCTAACTTGCGACAAAAAAAAATGAAATCTGCCACAGACTCACTATGCTCCTCTCTGAATACCTTGAAGTGTCTACTTTCCAAAATGGGGTCATTTGTGGGGTGTGTTCACTGTCCTGGCATTTTGGGGGGTGCCTAATTGTAAGCACCCCTGTAAAGCCTAAAGATGCTCATTGGACTTTTGGCCCCTTAGCGCAGTTAGGCTGCAAAAAAGTGCCACACATGTGGTATTGCCGTACTCAGGAGAAGTAGTATAATGTGTTTTGGGGTGTATTTTTACACATACCCATGCTGGGTGGGAGAAATATCTCCGTAAATGACAATTGTTTAATTTTTTTTACACACAATTGTCTATTTATAGAGATATTTCTCCCACTCAGCATGGGTATGTGTAAAAATACACCCCAAAACACATTATACTACTTCTCCTGAGTACGGCGATACCACATGTGTGGCACTTTTTTGCACCCTAACTGCGCTAAGGGGCCCAAAGTTCAATGAGTACCTTTAGGATTTCACAGGTCATTTTGAGAAATTTCGTTTCAAGACTACTCCTCACGGTTTAGGGCCCCTAAAATGCCAGGACAGTATAGGAACCCCACAAATTACCCCATTTTAGAAAGAAGACACCCCAAGGTATTCCCTTAGGAGGATGGTGAGTTCATAGAAGATTTTTTTTTTTTGTCACAAGTTAGCGGAAATTGATTTTAATTGTTTTTTTTCACAAAGTGTCATTTTCCGCTAACTTGTGACAAAAAATAAAATCTTCTATGAACTCACCATACTCCTAACGGAATACCTTGGGGTGTCTTCTTTCTAAAATGGGGTCATTTGTGGGGTTCCTATACTGCCCTGGCATTTTAGGGGCCCTAAACCGTGAGGAGTAGTCTTGAAACCAAATGTCGCAAAATGACCTGTGAAATCCTAAAGGTACTCATTGGACTTTGGGCCTCTTAGCGCACTTAGGGTGCAAAAAAGTGCCACACATGTGGTATTGCCGTACTCAGGAGAAGTAGTATAATGTGTTTTGGGGTGTATTTTTACACATACCCATGCTGGGTGGGAGAAATATCTCCGTAAATGACAATTGTTTAATTTTTTTTACACACAATTGTCTATTTATAGAGATATTTCTCCCACTCAGCATGGGTATGTGTAAAAATACACCCCAAAACACATTATACTACTTCTCCTGAGTACGGCGATACCACATGTGTGGCACTTTTTTGCACCCTAACTGCGCTAAGGGGCCCAAAGTTCAATGAGTACCTTTAGGATTTCACAGGTCATTTTGAGAAATTTCGTTTCAAGACTACTCCTCACGGTTTAGGGCCCCTAAAATGCCAGGACAGTATAGGAACCCCACAAATTACCCCATTTTAGAAAGAAGACACCCCAAGGTATTCCCTTAGGAGGATGGTGAGTTCATAGAAGATTTTTTTTTTTTGTCACAAGTTAGCGGAAATTGATTTTAATTGTTTTTTTTCACAAAGTGTCATTTTCCGCTAACTTGTGACAAAAAATAAAATCTTCTATGAACTCACCATACTCCTAACGGAATACCTTGGGGTGTCTTCTTTCTAAAATGGCGTCATTTGTGGGGTTCCTATACTGCCCTGGCATTTTAGGGGCCCTAAACCGTGAGGAGTAGTCTTGAAACCAAATGTCGCAAAATGACCTGTGAAATCCTAAAGGTACTCATTGGACTTTGGGCCTCTTAGCGCACTTAGGGTGCAAAAAAGTGCCACACATGTGGTACCGCCGTACTCAGGAGAAGTAGTATAATGTGTTTTGGGGTGTATTTTTACACATACCCATGCTGGGTGGGAGAAATATCTCTGTAAATGACAATTGTTTGATTTTTTTTTACACACAATTGTCCATTTACAGAGAGATTTCTCCCACCCAGCATGGGTATGTGTAAAAATACACCCCAAAACACAATATACTACTTCTTCTGAGTACGGCGATACCACATGTGTGACACTTTTTTGCAACCTAGGTGCGCTAAGGGGCCTAACGTCCTATTCACAGGTCATTTTGAGGCATTTGGATTCTAGACTACTGCTCACGGTTTAGGGCCCCTAAAATGCCAGGGCAGTATAGGAACCCCACAAGTGACCCCATTTTAGAAAGAAGACACCCCAAGGTATTCTGTTAGGAGTATGGTGAGTTCATAGAAGATTTTTTTTTTTGTCACAAGTTAGCGGAAAATGACACTTTGTGAAAAAAAAAAACAATACATATCAATTTCCGCTAACTTGTGACAAAAAATAAAATCTTCTATGAACTCATCATACACCTAACAGAATACCTTGGGTGTCTTCTTTCTAAAATGGGGTCACTTGTGGGGTTCCTATACTGCCCTGGCATTTTAGGGGCCCTAAACCGTGAGGAGTAGTCTTGAACCCAAATGTCTCAAAATGACCTGTGAAATCCTAAAGGTACTCATTGGACTTTGGGCCCCTTAGCACAGTTAGGCTGCAAAAAAGTGTCACACATGTGGTATCGCCGTACTCAGAAGAAGTAGTATAATGTGTTTTGTGGTGTATTTTTACATATAACCATGCTGGGTGGGAGAAATATCTCTGTAAATGACACATTTTTGATTTTTTTTACACACAATTGTCCATTTACAGAGAGATTTCTCCCACCCAGCATGGGTATGTGTAAAAATACACCACAAAACACATTATACTACTTCTCCTGAGTATGGCGATACCACATGTGTGACACTTTTTTGCAGCCTAGGTGCGCTAAGGGGCCCAACGTCCTATTCACAGGTCATTTTGAGGCATTTGTTTTCTAGACTACTCCTCGCGGTTTAGGGCCCCTAAAATGCCAGGGCAGTATAGGAACCCCACAAGTGACCCCATTTTAGAAAGAAGACACCCCAAGGTATTCCGTTAGGGGTATGGTGAGTTCATAGAAGATTTTATTTTTTGTCACAAGTTAGTGAAAAATGACACTTTGTGAAAAAAACAATAAAAATCCAATTTCCGCTAACTTTTGACAAAAAATAAAATCTTCTATGAACTCATCATACGCCTAACAGAATACCTTGGGGTGTCTTCTTTCTAAAATGGGGTCACTTGTGGGGTTCCTATACTGCCCTGGCATTTTACGGGCCCAAAACTGTGAGTAGTCTGGAAAACCAAATTTCTCAAAATGACTGTTCAGGGGTATAAGCATCTGCAAATTTTGATGACAGGTGGTCTATGAGGGGGCAAATTTTGTGGAACCGGTCATAAGCAGGGTGGCCTCTTAGATGACAGGATGTTTTGGGCCTGATCTGATGGATAGGAGTGCTAGGGGGGTGACAGGAGGTGATTGATGGGTGTCTCAGGGGGCGGTTAGAGGGGAAAATAGATGCAATCAATGCACTGGGGAGGTGATCGGAAGAGGGTCTGAGGGGGATCTGAGGGTTTGGCCGAGTGATCAAGAGCCCACACAGGGCAAATTAGGGCCTGATCTGATGGGTAGGTGTGCTAGGGGGTGACAGGAGGTGATTGATGGGTGTCTCAAGGTGTGATTAGAGGGGGGAAATAGATGCAAGCAATGCACTAGCGAGGTGATCAGGGCTGGGGTCTGAGGACGTTCTGAGGTGTGGGCGGGTGATTGGGTGCCCGCAAGGGGCAGATTAGGGTCTAATCTGATGGGTAACCGTGACAGGTGGTGATAGGGGGTGATTGATGGGTAATTAGTGGGTGTTTAGAGGAGAGAAGAGATGTAAACACTGCACTTGGGAGGTGATCTGATGTCGGATCTGCGGGCGATCTATTGGTGTGGGTGGGTGATCAGATTGCCCGCAAGGGGCAGGTTAGGGGCTGATTGATGGGTGGCAGTGACAGGGGGTGATTGATGGGTGGCAGTGACAGGGGGTGATTGATAGGTGATTGACAGGTGATCAGTGGGTTATTACAGGGAATAACAGATGTAAATATTGCACTGGCGAATTGATAAAGGGGGGGGGGGTCTGAGGGCAATCTGAGCGTGTGGGCGGGTGATTGGGTGCCCGCAAGGGGCAGATTAGGGTCTAATCTGATGGGTAACAGTGACAGGTGGTGATAGGGGGTGATTGATGGGTAATTAGTGGGTGTTTAGAGGAGAGAATAGATGTAAACAATGGATTTGGGAGGTGATCTGATGTCGGATCTGCGGGCGATCTATTGGTGTGGGTGGGTGATCAGATTGCCCGCAAGGGGCAGGTTAGGGGCTGATTGATGGGTGGCAGTGACAGGGGGTGATTGATGGGTGGCAGTGACAGGGGGTGATTGATAGGTGATTGACAGGTGATCAGTGGGTTGTTACAGGGAATAACAGATGTAAATATTGCACTGGCGAATTGATAAGGGGGGGTCTGAGAGCAATCTGAGCGTGTGGGCGGGTGATTGGGTGCCCGCAAGGGGTAGATTAGGGTCTAATCTGATGGGTAACAGTGACAGGTGGTGATAGGGGGTGATTGATGGGTAATTAGTGGGTGTTTAGAGGAGAGAATAGATGTAAACAATGGATTTGGGAGGTGATCTGATGTCGGATCTGCGGGCGATCTATTGGTGTGGGGGGGTGATCAGATTGCCCGCAAGGGGCAGGTTAGGGGCTGATTGATGGGTGGCAGTGACAGGGGGTGATTGACGGGTGATTGACAGGTGATTGACAGGTGATCAGGGGGGATAGATGCATATAGTACACGGGGGGGGGGGGGGGGGGTCTGGGGAGAATCTGAGGGGTGGGGGGTGATCAGGAGGGGGCAGTGGGCAGGGGGGGGGGGGATAAAAAAAAAATAGCGTTGACAGATAGTGACAGGGAGTGATTGATGGGTGATTAGGGGGGTGACTGGGTGCAAACAGTGGTCTGGGGGGTGGGCAGGGGGGGGGTCTGAGGGGTGCTGTGGGCGATCAGGGGGCAGGGGGGGGGAAATCAGTGTGCTTGGGTGCAGACTAGGGTGGCTGCAGCCTGCCCTGGTGGTCCCTCGGACACTGGGACCACCAGGGCAGGAGGCAGCCAGTATAATAGGCTTTGTATACATTACAAAGCCTATTATACATTGTTTCAGCGGCGATCCGGGTGCTAGTAACCCGCCGGCGCTTCCGAACGGCCGGCGGGTTACTACGAGCGGTGGGCGGAGCCAGTCCCCGGCGGCTGATCGCGTCACGAATGACGCGATCGCCGCATAGCCACTCCCGCAGCCGCCCCCGCCGATGGGCGTACTGCGGTCGTTTGGGCCCGGACTTTGCCGCCGCCCATCGGCTGGGGGCGGTCGTTAAGTGGTTAAATAAGAATTTCTATCTTACAAACACATATCTTACTTGAAGAGGTATTTGGCCCAGACGATGCAGTGGATGGGCTCGGAGGGGGTGTTCCGGATGGTGCAGCCAGGGAAGGTCTTCTGGGTGGGTTTGGGTTGGCATTCGTAGCACTCTGTGACACTCTATAAACAAATAGGCAGAACACATCAGAGTTCTAGAAGAGGGGAACTTCATTCAAGTGGATGCAAATATTTATGTTAATTAAATGCAAAAATATGCAGCTTGGAATTGGACCAATCAAATGCAGAAGCTCAAAATTTAGGGTGCGTACAGACATCAGACTATAGTCGTTGGAAACGATTGTTACCGACAACATTGCCCAACGATCGTTCGTAAAAAGTGCACGAACGATCATTAAAACGAACGACCAACGAGATATGTCGTTGGTAAAGAACGATCCATTCTGCCGGATCTTTTCCAACGACCATCGTTTAAAAAGTAATGTCTGCACAACGATCGGTCGTCGATCGTTCGTTCTCAAAGCTTTGCACATGCTCAAACAGTTCTTTTTGACACTTGTGTTTGAAATCAGTTTATACATCATGTTGCGCACGCAACGCTCGTTCCAAGATCGTTCGTACACAAACGATGTTCAAAGTGGCCTTTCTTCAAACGATCATCGGCCGATACCACCTTTAACATTGTTCGTCGTTCAGAACGAACGATCGTTATCGTATGTCTGTACGTACCCTTAGATTGGTCCGATTCCAACCTGCCTTTGATAAATATCTGCATCAGCTCAAAATTATTAGCATCTCTAACCACGCCTAACAGTCATTTGCATTTTATTGGCTCGACACCAAGCTGCAAAGCATTAGCATGACATTGACCATCTCTGAATAGCAGTTACCGGTAGCCTCTCTCGGGTGGACCATACGCACCTTCTTGATGACAGTGACCTGTCCGAGGTATCCCGCCGTCCCACTCTCAATCAGAGGAATGTCCGCCGCTAGACACATTCGATTTACATGGTTCCGGGCAGCTGGAAACACAAGAAACCACAAATCTGAAACCAAACTGTCCTTTAATGTAACTGTCCCCCAAGTGGGTCTTTTTGCTGTCACCTTGGGTCCTCTAATTCTTAGGTTCTCAACCTGTGGTACACATGTACCTGTGGTACATGTCCACAGAACACTACCACAAAAGTTTTGGGATAGTGTTCTGTGGACTGATGAAACAAAATTAGAACTCGTGGGGCCCAAGGATCAACGCTATGTTTGGAGGAGGAAGAACAATGCCTATGAAGAAAAGAACACCTTGCCTACTGTGAAGCATGGCGGGGGGGGGTCAATCATACTTTGGGGCTGTTTTGCTTCTGCAGGTACAGGGAAGCTTCAGCGTGTGCAAGGTACCATGAATTCTCTTCAGTAGCGATGACACGGATATCTTTAATAGTAGTGCATAGTAATATAAACCATTTTCAAGCGTTTTCTATTGCTTTTAAAGGAATACTTAAGTCAGCTAAAAAAAATGACTTTTACTCACCCGGGGCTCTCCTCAGCCCCCTGCAGCTGAACGGTGCCCTCGCCGTGTCCCTCCAATGCGCCTGGACTCACCGGCGACCACTTCCGGTTGGGCTGTCACCGGCCGACAGGCTGGGAACGCGGCTGGCCGCGATAGCGACCTCTATAATGCTATTGCGGCTAATAAGCCGCGTTCCCAGCCTGTCGGCCGATGACGGCCAAACCGGAAGTGGCCGCCGGCGAGTCCAGGCGCATCGGAGGGACAGCTACAGGGGGCTGAGGAGAGCCCCGGGTGAGTAAAAGTCATTTTTTTAAGTTGACTTAAGTATTCCTTTAAAAGCAATAGAAAACGCTTGAAAATGGTTTATAATACTATGCACTACTATTAAAGATATCCGTGTCAAGGGGTACTTGAGATAATCTTTACCATATCTGGGGGTACTTGGTGAGCAGTGGCTTTCAAAAAGGGGTACATACCAATGAAATGTTGAGAAACACCACTCTGATGCAGAGTTATCAGCATTTTATTACAGCATATGTCACTTGGGCGACTCCACATACAGATAAGCTAATAGTCAGTCACTGTAAGCAGGCTATTTTTTGTTCAATCTTCAAACTGAGTATAGCAATAAGTCTGAGAAAGGTACAGACATTTTGTAACGCATTTCCCATGTAGAAAATTACTGATTCTCCCCCTAGGGGTTGACTAGTGACCTATGATGACAACCAGGGCTGTGGAGTCAGAGTCATTTTGGATACCAGGAGTCGGAGGTTTCATACTAGTGACATGTAATGACAACCAGGGCTGTGGAGTCGGAGTTGGAGCAGTTTTGGATACCAGGAGTAGGAGATTTCATAAAATAAGGGGTCGGATGACTTTTGTACCAAATCCCCAGCCCTGGTAACTATTAGACTGAGGAGTTGGAGTCGGAGACATTTCGGGTACCCGGAGTTGGAGTCGGTGGTTTCATAAACTGAGGAGTCATAGGAGGATGATTTTTGTACCGATTCCACAGCCCTGATGACAACCCTTGTAATTACACTCTGACAACAAGCCAGCACAGTACCTACCTCTGTTATCCAGGGCGTTCATAACCAGAGTGAACTTCCGGAAAAATTCCACATCGTAGTCAGCGCTGCAAAACACAGATCGCAAAGATCAGGGATTACAACCAAGACAAAAGCTCACACACCATTGTCTACAATCAGAGAAGGGCAGATCCATGCAAAACTCCCATCCAGGGGCCAGTAGGCCGACACAGCACAGAACAGCCAGGACGTGTGAGGGAGAGAAGCACTTTCTACCCCATCAAAACATGTGCCGCGATAGATTCAGGATAGCAAAAGGATTTAAAGAGACACTAAAGCAAAAACCTAGATTAAAAAAATTATTATATAATTAATTGGTTGTGTAGTACGGATAATTACTAGAACATTAGTAGCAAAGAAAATATTCTCATGTTTTTATTTTCAGTTATATAGTGTTTTTTTTATAACCTTGCATCATTCTCTAATATTTGCAGTTTACACACTACTCAGCATTCTAAATGATTTTACAGAGCAGCCTAGTGAACTATTGACCTCTCCTCTGGAGAGAAAAAGAAGATACAATGACTGACAGTTGAGATAAGCTTCAGAAGACAGAGCTCTCTACAACTTTTGAAAGTCGTGGAGCTCATTGGCTCTTTTGCATAGATAACAACTGGAATTTCTTAACTCTTCCTGTACTGGAAAAAATATTAAGGGGCCCATACACTGGTCGATTTCAGCCATCGATAGGAAAATTATTCTATCAAATCCATCATCGAACAATTTGAATTTGCATTGGATCTAATGGTCCAATACTGCATTATGTCTCTGCTCCTAATGTTTTATTTCTTAGCTGTACTACACATACAAATCATTATATCATCATTTATTTTTTCGCTTCAGTGTCTCTTTTTAGCCCTTGTTTAGGGCCATGTTTTTGTAAATCATAAATCATTTCTGCATTACTTCACTTTCTATTACCGACCTTGCTGGGTTTGTAAAACTGACTTCCTGTGTGAATATCAGATGCAGCTAGGTCAGAATGAATTTGTGAACTCTCCAGACTCCTCCTCTATCCCATCATCACTCACATGAGGTGGTCAGGGAGGAGCGGTTACAGTTAGAGAGCTTCCCCAAGCCCCTTCTGTGCTGCTGCTACAAAAATAAAAACCCTTTGTGGCCAGCACTGCAATTTAAAGGACCTCCTCCCCCCACCCCAGCAATAAGGAGGTAATAGATGCCGTCAGGCTGGAGCTTTCAACATATTTATTGCAAAAAGTACAGGTGTACAACGCACAAAACACTGAGCATTCGAAAATAATGCAAATGTATTAATGTCATAATCTGCTGCTCTTTTAAATTTTCCACATCAGCTACACCCCCCCTTTTCAAAGCACTCAACTCTCCAAAACCTAAAGACCTGGTAAATCTAAGTAGCACTTAAATACAACTGAAGTGAGAGGTATATGGAGGCTGTCATATTTATTTCATTTAGCGCTACCAGTTGCCTGGCTGCCCTGCTAATCCTCTGCCTCTAATACTTTTAGCTATAGCCCCTGAACAAGCATGGAGCAGATCAGGTGTTTCTGACATTATTGTCAGACCTGACAAGATTATCTGCATGCTTGTTTCTGGTGTGATTTAGACACTACTGCAGCCAAATCGACCAGCAGGGCTGTCAGGCAACTGGTATTGTTTAAAAAGAAATACAGTGTTCTCCCTAGAGCCTATTAGCGGGGCGCTCCGCCCACCTGAAATTCCTCACCGCCCGGCTGCCAATCAGCCGCCATCCGCAGCGGAACTGCTTCTGCAGGCAGCCCGCTGTCGCTCATGGACGCTATACCCGCTCTACGCCTCAATTCCTGTCTGTGGGTGGTAAGGAGGGAGGGACAGGGGAAGTACTGTATTGACGTTGTCATGCAGCTCAGGAGACTCTGCCTCTCACTACCCTGCCTGTTGGCCAGTCACATTAGAGCTTCACCAGTGGGGGGCGTGCCCTGTCGCGTGGGTCAGCTAATGTGCTACTGGCTGCTATCGATGCTTCAAGCCGCGCTGGGTCTGTGTGTTTTCCTGGGTAAAAGCGGTGGGAGAGGGGAGAAAACAAGGATGCTTTCCCGAGGGGCTCCTTAGAGTGATCTTATCAGTCATCCACTGGCATGCTGGCCTCTTGTTTTCAAAGTAAACATCGGAGAATGCGGAGAATGCTAGACAGACAACGGGTGAAGGACTCTGTCCCCTCACGCCGTAAACTTAACTTCCTTCCCACGTGTCTGTCCAGAAATGAAACAGGGAGGTGAGAAATCATGGGCTGGGGGGGGGGGGGCTGGGGAGTGAGCTGGGGGATACAGCTGCTGCTGACCTGTGAAAATCTATTTACACTGCTACACAGCTCATTGTGCTTTCCCCAGCCAAGCTGTCTGCAAAGCTGATACACACACACACACCCCTGCATCTTAATAACAATCATCTGGTACAGCAGGCATTGGTTATGATCTCAGTCCAAAAGGTCCATATCCACATAAAAATTAAACAGCATGACATTACGTAATGATCATTTAATGGAGATTCGTTATACAAGTTGCAGATGGCTTACGAACCGTGGTGCTCACTTTTTTTTTTTTTTAAAGGACCGTTCTGATGGATCACAATGGAAATGATCGTTCAAACGAAACAATAATTTCTACTAAAGTCAATGGACTTTAGCAAAACATGGTTTCATTTGAACGATTGCCTACGTCCTGTTGGTCACATAACTCCGCTTTCAATGTTCAAAGATAGATCATGGAACAATTGTTCATAATGGAATTCCGTGATCTATCTTTTCGTGGGTACTCCGTTTTAGTCTTAAATTGCTACGAAGTGTACAAATTTCCAGCTGTAGCTGCTAATCGCAGCTTTCAACATAGGTGACTATGTTGGGACCCAAAATAAATTTGCCGCTTCGATGTGACCCTGCCTTTCCACCCAGCATGACCTTTCTTCACCACCCGGCTACTTTTTCATGCCACCCGGCTGGAAAAAATTTCTGGGGAGAACACTGAAATATATATGGCAGCCTCCATATACTCCTCGCTTCAGGTATCCTTTAAGCCACACTCTGGCAAAGGAAAGAATATAAGGCCATAAGTGACATTCCATAAGTGTATTAAAATATAATAAATCTGCAATTACAGTGAATACGTAAGATGCCAAATCACAAGCATAGGCACGGCATAGTGTGCACAGGAAATGCCATGTGATCCCAGCAGCATCTGACATCATCCTGTGCCAAGTTCTGCCCAACCGGTTTCGTCTCCTGACTTCTGCGGTGGATACATTTTATTTTAGAACGTCAGTTCACATCTTTGTAACATTAACAGAGTGCTGGAATTTCAGAACTTATTTTCTTTTCTATAAAGTGTAATCAATAGTCATCCTCAGCAGCTGGATATGTGTGGTGTCAGTGCTGCAGAATATCCTGCAGAATTGCTAATACAAAGTTTTATGATATGTATTAAAAAAATGGAGCCTAGACTAGAGCTTTAAAGGGGTTCTGTGGGTCAAAAAATAAATAAAAAATTGTCACTTACCTGGGCTTCTACCGGCCCCATTAAATCTCACCCCGTCACTGAAGCTGAATCCATTCTTAGCCGCCGGTGACCTGCTAATTATTTGTCATCACGTGTGTCAGCAGGAGCTTACTGCGCAGGCGCAGAAGAAACCTTCGTACTGCGCCTGCGCAGTAAGCTCCCGATGACACGTGTGGCCAAGGCAGCAGTGCTATTCGTCTTTAGCAGGTCACCGGCGGCGACGAATGGAGGTGGCTTCAGTGACGGTGTGGAACTTAATAGCTGCAAGAGGCCGGTAGAGGCCCAGGTAAGTGACATCTATAGATCAGATGCAAATAATAACAATAAAAAAATGTTCATGTCACAAACAACCCTAAAATAGCTGCTGTCTCCCAACAACAGGAAACACAATTCATACAATCTACACAGAACAAGAAGTCATGTGACGTCATCTCCACCCCTCCCCCAATAGTGCTCGGTACTCACTTCATAATGCTGTCATGGTACGTCGTGATGTTGGAATCAGGACAGAACTGTAAGACACTCTCCTTCGCCACCTGACAGGGAATTAAAAAACAAAAATAAAAAGAACAAAAATATAATGATTAAAACCTAAGTCAGAGGAAGATTCAAGCTTCAAGCAATTTATTGTCATTGTGTAACACCATGAAATTACTTAAAGTGAACCTAAACTGATGAATATAAAAAAAAAAAAGTTTCACTTACCTGGGGCTTCTGCCAGCCCCCTGCCACCTCCCCATGTCCAAGCCTTCACAAAGCGATCCTCTAGTTCCCCGCAATGCTCTACTTTCATTTTCATGTGCGGCCCAAGTAGTCTGCGCACCTCCTGATAGCATTCCTGCGGACGGGAGCGCTGTGTGAAGTATGAAATCTCTACTGCACATGCACACAACACGCCCAGCAATGATCGAGGACGCACACTTGGCAGCGCATGCGCAATGGCCATCGACTCACCAGTCGGCCGGGGGTGGGGGGAAGGAGTGTTATTGAGGTGTTAGGGACTGGAGGATCGCTTAGCGATGACGTGGGCACAGGATATCTTGCAGGGGGCTGGTAGAAGCCCCAGGTAAGTTGAACTCTTTTTAATGCATCAGTTTAGGTTCTCTTTAACCATTTAAGGACCGCAGTGATTGAGATCTACGCCCTGTATTGGTGGGCTCCTGGCTGGCAGGGCGTAGATCTCAATCACTGTCCGCAGCGTGCATCCGTCGTTTCCGCTGCTCCAAGCCGATCACGCCGCTCAAACCCGACGATTCTCGTCGCATCTCACAGGCTCTGCCTGTCTCCATGACGGCAGAGTCATGTGAGCGGGTCAGGAGCCAATTTCATTGGCTCCTGGCTAGGCCTGAACGATAAATCGATTTCGGATCGAAATCGCGATCACGGAAATGACGATTCCGTGATCGCCATGGCAACGATTTTACCCCCATGTGCAGAACGTCCAGCAGTCCCCTCTTCCGCTCTGTGCAGCGGTTGTTTGCGGCGGCGTAGTGCCTGTAATCTACGTGATGGAGGCGGCTCTCACTCTCTCCCCCAACTTCAGTGTGCAGCCAATCAGCGCTCCGCTCGGCAGGCTCCGCCCACAGCCTCTCACACTCCTGGCGCCGCAGCTCACTCCTCCCAGCATCTCTACACCGCACCGCTGTCAATCATTTTGTTACGAGCGGCAGACTCCGCCCACCCGCAGCCTCACACTCCGTCCCAGCGGCTTCCTCCCAGCACCTCCAGTCCACGTCAAAAGCTGGGCAACGATTTTACCCCCATGTGCGGCCCGTCCAGCAGTCCCCTCTCCCAATCTGTGCAGCGGCGGCGTAGTGCCTGTAATTTCCGTGATGGAGGCGGCTCTCACTCTCTCCCCCAACTACCGTGTGCAGCCAATCAGCGCTCTGCTCGGTAGGCTCCGCCCACAGGCACTCACACCTCCCAGCATCTCTATACATTAGCTGCGCTGTCAATCATTTTAAGTTACGAGCGGCAGACTCCGCCCACCCGCAGTCTCTCACACTCCGTCCCAGTGGCTTCCTCCCAGCACCTCCAGTCCACATCATAAGCTGGGCAGATTGCAGGCTGAGTCTGCTGACAATCACTTGTCTGCAAACAATCATTATTTTAAAGGGAACTGAACTAAGCATATATAAAGCGTATCACTTGGTGACTCCCTCCTCCCAGCGCTTCCACATCATTTGCTGGGCTGGCGGCAGACTCCGCCCACACCCTGTCATTCAAGTTCTGTATGCCTCTGTGACGCTGCACACAGCGTGAGAATGATGACTGGCTGCTGTGGTGTGACTGTGTGGTGATCTTTCTGCGTTCTGCAAAGCTGCAGTGGGGGCACTGTTCAATTTGTGCAAAGTAAGGTGCTATATTCCTATCCTAAGAAATAATTGTGGTTTCAAGGCAGGCTAATCTTGATAATAGCCTGGACTGCAGAGACTGTCAGAAAGCTAAGGAAGAACTCTAAGTTGCCAGCTTGCTGCTCACACAAAGTGATCGTAGTTGTTATCACAAGCTGTTCCCCTACGTCCAGAGGTGGTAATAGACCACAGTAACGGTCTTAGCGCAAAGCCGTGACCTGAACAATCCTTTGTTACGGTTACGGGCCCGGGACTGTCTTCTTGTGGCTAGCTCCTGCTCCTCCTGTTGTGAAATGTGTGCCATGGCTTCTGCTACAGAACCAGAAGCGGAGTTAGATTTACTTTCCAAGAAAAACAGCACGTCGGTCATTTGGAAGTATTTTGGGTTTGAGACCACAGATGTGCAACAGAAACAGGTACTGTGCAGAACCTGTCGCACTAAAGTTGCAACTAAAACCGGAAACACAACAAACTTATACCGGCACTTGAAAAATCATCACAAGCATTTGCATGAGGAATGCATGAGTAAAAAGTCCGGTGAAAAGTCAAGTGAAAGTGATGCTCAGGCCCACTGTAGTAAACAGTCTACAATTACTGAATCTTTTACTAGTGTGACACCGTATGATTCCGGCAGCAAAAGACATCGGGAGATAACAGCAGCCATAACGTACTACATTGCCAGGGACATGGTGCCTGTTAACACGGTCACTAAATCCGGATTTCAAAAACTTATCCGCACGCTGGACAGAAGATATGTGATACCCTCCCGCACCTACTTCAACCAAGTTGCCATCCCACAGCTGTACACAGAGTGTAGAGAAAAAGTTGTAACAGAGTTGAAAAATGTGCAGTATTACGCCACAACTACCGATATGTGGTCAAGCAGAACGACCGAACCATATCTGAGTTTGACTGTACATTTTGTGAATGAGGACTTTGAAATGAAAAGTCGCTGTCTGCAGACCGCATACTTTCCCACTGACCACACTGGAGAGAATATCGCACAGGGTTTGAGAGAGTGTCTGTCAAGTTGGGGGCTGAAAGAAGAGGACCAGACGTGCATCACAACCGACAATGCAGCAAACGTCATCAAAGCGGTTGAACTTAATGACTGGACCAGACTTCAATGTTTCGGACACAGGCTGCATCTTGCAATTGAAAATGCTGTGAAAGATGATGCAAGAGTCAAGCGGGCAACTGGACTTTGCAAACAAATAGTTGGTGTCTTCTCTCATAGCTGGAAAAAGAAGACAGCGCTGAAAAAGGCACAGCAAGAATTTAATTTACCTGAGCACTCACTAATTACAGAGTGTGCGACAAGATGGGGTTCAAGGCAACAAATGATAGAGAGGGTGCTTGAGCAGAAGAAGGCATTGTCGCAGGTTCTATCTGAAGACAAGAAGACACGTCACTTGGTTCCCACTTGGCAGGACACAGATGTCCTTGAATCAATCAACAATGCCATTGGACCGCTGCAGGAATTCACAGATGCTCTTTCTGGTGAAGCATATGTGTGTCCTACCTGAAGCCAGTTCTCCATCTCCTGAGAACAACAACCCTAACTGAAAATGTTGAGGACACAGATCTTACTAAGGAAGTAAAGTCCAAAGCTCTTGCCTACATTGAAGATAAATACAGCGACCCAGCCACACAGGAGCTACTGGACATTACTTCATTCCTTGATCCGAGATTCAAGACTGACTATATAAGTGCAGAGAATGTCCCAGACATCAAAGAAAAGGTGCAGATGCAAATGGAGCAGGTGGCACGAAATGAGAAGAGGGCCTGTCTTAGCACCACAGATGCCATGTCCCAGGGTGCAGCAGAGGCAGCTCCTTCCATCACCGGGAAGGGAAAGCGGTCACTGGGCAGCTTCTTCAAGAGCAAGGCTGTGCCTCCTCCGTTCACTGTGCAGTTGGAGGATGCTCTTAAAGCTGAACTGGACAACTACCTGATTGGTCCAACTATTGATGGAGAGCAAGATCCACTGGCCTGGTGGAAAGTGCACAGAGTTAACTTTCCATGGCTGAGCAAAGTTGCTTGTAAATTTCTGTGCATACCAGCCACCAGTTCACCATCAGAGAGATTGTTTAGTGCTAGTGGCAATATTGTCACATGTCAGCGCGCATGTCTAAAACCATCCAAGGTTGACATGCTGGTTTTCTTGACCAAAAATCTGTAAAGAGAGTGATGTAGAGTTGTCAGGGAAAAAGTTGTGTTGTATCTGAGATTTTATTTGTTCTGTATTTCACTCTAACTTAGTGGCAGGCTGTCAACTGTCAGCCTTTGTTTACATAATATATATTTGTAATTTTTCATGAAAAAGTTTCTGCATGAGTGCAGTACTGTTGGGCAAGAGAAGACCATTTTTGACTTTTTGGGAAATGTTTGTACATTTTTCTATTTCCTAAATGAATCTGAAGCTCGGGTTCAAAATCAGATACTTATACTTACCCTGAAGAGAGGGAAGATTTAGGATCCTATTGGAGGTAAATTTTGCTTGTCTGAAGCCCCCCCCCCCCATTGAAGAGTGCGGCCCTCCTTCCTGGATCATGTACTGGACAGACACGCAATAGCCGGCAAACCCACCCATGTGCAGTAAAAGGAAGGCCATGGCTCCGGCTTACTGAAAATGTGCGGGCGGGAAGAGGAGCTGCATGACTCTGATGTGATAAACGACAATGCCTTGTCACTAATCTTCCAGGGGGCTGCGCTCAGCGACGGGAAACAGAGTAGCGAGGGAAGCCTTAATAGGCTTCCCTCATTTCAGGGTAAGTAGTAGTATGTGATTTTGTACCTGAGCATCAGCTCGGGTACACTTACATAGTTTACATGTTTTGTATGTTATTTAACTGAAAACAAGTAAGGATTTTTTTTTGCACTAATGAGGATGAGGGTGGCTCTTTTAGTTCTCTATTTGTAACTGTTGAAAACTTTAACTGGAAGAAGCAGCCAACACCAGCTTCCATGTATTTATAGGTCTAAGTTTGCTTTATTCAAATCTGTCACATAGATAAACGATGTTTCAGAGCGACTGCTGGCACCAGTTTGTACACTAACTTGATAAAGGAGAAGCAGTGACAGTCGCTCCGAAACGTTGTGTACCTATGTGACAGATCTGAATAATGCAAACTTAGGGCTAATTCACACTGCAAGAGCTTTTTAGGCAGTAGTAATTTGAAAAGCTCTTGCTAATGCACTGCCATGGGGGATTTGTACAAAATCACATGGCTCCAGTGTGAACACACAGCATTACATTAGCAAGAGCTTTTAAAATCACAAAGCGCTGCCACCTAAAAAAGCTCTTGTAGTATGAACCAGCCCTTAGAGTTAAAAATACATGGATGGCATTGGTGGACACTGCGCCCAGTGCCCAGGTGCCGGCTGCTTCTTCCTATTGCGATTGGATTGGTGATGCCTAAGCCAGGCACATCGCCATTCATTTGATGGGGTGCACTACTGCACTGGATTTCTACAAGAAGTTACTGCTGTTAAAAACTTTAAAGAATATTCACGCAAGACACATGCATGTTTCTTATTAATAAATACGCTAATTGAAAGCAATTCTTGCCTTTCATTTTCATAATTGCATTTTAGATTAATAGCTATTTGTTTTGGTAAATTCACATAATGCAGTAACATTTACAAACGTGACAGAAAATGGCATCATACTAGCAGTTTTATAGTATAATGTTAGTTTCTCTCAGTGCATGTTTGCAAATGTTACTGTGCACATTGTTAAATTAGTGATAAAGCTTGATTTGAAGAAAATCGTGAATCGAATCGAAATCGCAATTTCTGACAGAAATCGTGTGATTCAATCTTTTCCTAAAATCGTTCAGGCCTACTCCTGGCCTCTTTCTTTCAATGTAAGCTGTTCCCATTGGCTTACATTGAAAAACAGGGTCAGGAGCCAACGAAAGCGGTTCCTGACCGGCTCACATGACGGCAGAGTCTATGTCCTGGCGAGCGGCAATGACGGAGGTTGCGGCGGGTATGTGCGGCGATTCGTCGGGATTTGACGAGCGGTCTCTGGTCTTTAAGTGCCCAGAGACTACTGGTCCTTAAATGGTTAAAGTTGGATAAAAGTCAGACATAACATTCAATAAAAATGTGCGTTTCTACTTTTTATCACCCACACAGTTACCATATTTGCTTTTGTACACAATATTGCCTGTCTACAAATTACATGTATCCAAAGTACAGTTTATCTGCTCTGAAAGCTGCCATTGCATTTTATTGCATAGCTGTTGTATTTATATATTAACATCTAGTGATCACTTCTCAGCTCTCTGCTTCAGAAGCAGAGGGACCTCATTTTCAGCACAGCTAGGAATGTAGCAGACAAAGGAATGTAAACAAAAGAGAATGTTATCACCCTTCAGATGGGGCCAGAAGATAAAGGTGGCCACTAACGATCCAATCTCTTTCATCCAATCTTACCATTTCTATGTAATATAAGGGAATGCCTATATTATCCATTCAATATATTACTCTTCTACTAAATAGATTTGGTAAGTTTGAATGAAAAAGATTGGATCGTTAATGGAAACCCTTAGGAGCTTTCCACTGAAGAACAAAGTGCTGTGCTTAACTGTTTGAATGCTGTTCTGCTACAAACTTTTTTATGGTTGTAGATTTTATGCTGTAAATCTTTTACAGCAAAGAAGAAATACTGAGTTTGATACCACTTTAAGTAAAATATCTCGATGTAACAGGTTCCTAATGCGCTTAAATAAAGCAGCCACACGGTCATTTGGATCAACTAACAGCCTAATTACAGTTCTCTTAATTCAAATCAAGTCATCTAGGAGGTGACAATGTTGTGCAGCCAACACAGCCCCTGTATCTTTTTAGTCTGAGGATGGGGTGGGGTTTTCAGGCTGTTGCATATCATTCGTATAAAGTTATACAAAGACTTCTAACATGTGATAAACGATCAATTTGACATTGACAATCTACCACCTTGCACTACTCGATAATAGATCAGATCTCAGCAAAACCCGGATCCAATACCCTTCTTCCTTCTACAGCCACAGCATATACCTATGAACAGTGTTCTCCGCAGGCTCTTTCAGGCGGGCGCTCCACCCAGATAGTTTTGGTGAGCTATCCCAGATAGTTTTGGTGTTTTAACAGCGCTCAACAGCCACAAGCTTTGTACTGATCATTGTGCTACAAAGCTATAGAGCCTGCTCGTTCTTGTGCTGCTTCTGCCCACCTCCCCCTTCTGCTGCAAAACTGCTCAGTCTCCCAAACAATGCAACTATTATCAGTACTTGAGAAAACATGAAGTACAAGCATGGGCTAGCGGAGTCAATCCTTAACCGTTTCCAGTTGAAATCTACGTCCTGCATGAGGCAGCACAGTCACGCCGCTCCCTCCCCGCCGCAATACACTCGCCCTGCTTTCCGTATGACATCAGAGCTCTGTGAGCCGGTCAGGAGCAGTTTTTTATTGGCTCCTGACCCTGTCATCACTGTAAGCCAACCCCATTGGCTTACATTGATTAACAGGGTGAGGAACCAATGAAAGCGGCTCCTGACCAGCGCTCTCCTGTCAGAGACAGCAGAGAGAGAAATCTGCGGTGATGGGCGAGAGGTGTGACAGGCAAGAGTGCCGGTACTGCGCGGAGATTCATTGGTAAGCGCCGTTTTTCTGTACTGGCAGTCTCTGGTCCTTAAAGAGAACCGGAACAGAAAAAAAAATTCAAAATAATCATACACAGGTCATACTTACCTCCCATGTAGTCTACTTCTCAATCTCTGGCCCAGTGCACACCAAAAATCTAGCAGATCCACAAACCGCTAGAGGTTTTTTGAGGCAGATTTCAGAGCTATTCTAGGCATGTTAGGTTTTCTAAACATGCCTAGCATTTTTTGGAGTGTTTTTGTGTAGCAGATTACAAATATTGTTACAGTAAAGCTGTTACTGAACAGCTTCTGTACAAAAACAAAAACACCTGGAAAACCGCTCTGATCTAGCGTTTTCCAAGCGGTTTTTCACTTTCCTTAAGGGCCCATTCACACTTAGAACCGCAGAACGCCGGCGATTACCACCAGCGTTTTGCGGGAGTGATTTTCCCGCGATTAGCGCGGAAAAATCACTAGACACTGCGGCGGTTTTGGAGCGATCGCGATTAGCGTGCTGTGCACGCTAATCACGATCGCTATTCGCGGAATGCTCGTCGCCGGCAAAACGCTGCATGCAGCGCGGTTGCGGTTATCGCTAACCGCAACCGTGGCAGTGAGAACACTGCCACTCGCTACATTGTGTAGCGGTTCTTGCAGAACCGCTAGCGGTTTGCCGTGAGCGGGAATCGATCGATTCCCGCACAAGTGTGAATGGGCCCTTACTATAACATTGAGGCACAAACGCCTCAGAAATCCAAAAAATGCTGCAGCCCCCGAGTTTGCGTTTGTGGAAATAATGAGCCGCTCTGGTGTGCACCAGCCCATTCACTTTCATTAGCCAAGCGGTTTTCCCCCTGCAAGCGTTTTAAAAAAAGCTCCAGAACTTCTCTGGTGTGCACTAGCCCTCTGTCTCCTCTCCTGCGTCCTGTTTGTCCTCTGTGATCACTGGAATTCTCTGTCCTCCATTTTGAAAATGGCCATTACCCCTTAACAGCTTCCAGGTCAGCACACTGTTAAACTGTAACATCGCCCACTTCAGCCATAGGGAAACATGGACATCACCTTGCACATTCAGTTGTAACTGACAGCTTAATAAACAAGACCTGTTTGTGCGCTCCTCAAAGTTACTGTAAAAATACCAGATTAAAAACGTTTTAAACAATTCCTGGATCGCACCTGAAAAAGTGTGTGTACCACTCTGCAAGTAATATAAAGTTAAACCAGGGCGCTCTACAGTAGACAATTACACTACTCCTCAACCATAAAATGGACCTAATTAGACCTAATTAAAATAAAATACAGCATAAAATGGACATAGAGAGACCATATCCACATAACCATATAATAAGTCCCTGATGTTGAAGTCAAACAACAGTCCACAGGTTTCTTCCTCCAGACCTGTTTAGTGCATAGGTAATTTCCAACAGTTCCTGAATATTATAGTAACAGTATACGCTCACCAGATTCCACAGCTGCCCTTCTCAGGATCAGCCAAACACGCTTCTGGACAAGCCAGTATTCTCTCGATGTTCCAGCCTTTTCCTCCTCAGTAAGCCATACAAACATAAGAGATAAAAAGCTCCAATAGTGAAATACTGTATGCCTTAGATCTGCTCCAATGCACCAGTGCTCCAACAAAAATAGTGTCAGCACCTTGTGTTTCAGTGTGCTCCACCACCAAATGATCAATAAAGCCTCTCACCACATGAACTGGCTGACCCAGTACAGACCAGCATCAATCACTTTTGCCGCTTGCATCAAGCTCATGTTTTCATTGACAGCCTTCCTGGAACTCAAACAGGGCCATACATAGTGTAAAACCTTCTTTTATTAAAAAGATTAAAACGTAGTGCACTTACAATGTAGTAGAATCAAATGCGCATATAAAAAATCCTTGTGAGCTCTTTCCAGCGTCCCTCGCTCCTCAGGCCACGCCCTACTAGTTTCGTCCCAGCCCCTGATGAGTCATAGGACGAAACTAGTAGGGCGTGGCCTGAGGAGCGAGGGACGCTGGAAAGAGCTCACAAGGATTTTTTATATGCGCATTTGATTCTACTACATTGTAAGTGCACTACGTTTTAATCTTTTTAATAAAAGAAGGTTTTACACTATGTATGGCCCTGTTTGAGTTCCAGGAAGGCTGTCAATGAAAACATGAGCTTGATGCAAGCGGCAAAAGTGATTGATGCTGGTCTGTACTGGGTCAGCCAGTTCATGTGGTGAGAGGCTTTATTGATCATTTGGTGGTGGAGCACACTGAAACACAAGGTGCTGACACTATTTTTGTTGGAGCACTGGTGCATTGGAGCAGATCTAAGGCATACAGTATTTCACTATTGGAGCTTTTTATCTCTTATGTTTGCATGGCTTACTGAGGAGGAAAAGGCTGGAACATCGAGAGAATACTGGCTTGTCCAGAAGCGTGTTTGGCTGATCCTGAGAAGGGCAGCTGTGGAATCTGGTGAGCGTATACTGTTACTATAATATTCAGGAACTGTTGGAAATTACCTATGCACTAAACAGGTCTGGAGGAAGAAACCTGTGGACTGTTGTTTGACTTCAACATCAGGGACTTATTATATGGTTATGTGGATATGGTCTCTCTATGTCCATTTTATGCTGTATTTTATTTTAATTAGGTCTAATTAGGTCCATTTTATGGTTGAGGAGTAGTGTAATTGTCTACTGTAGAGCGCCCTGGTTTAACTTTATGTAACTGACAGCTGCTGATATATAGCTGACAACAACTGGTACATTTCAGTTCTGGCAAAATGTTGTCAGAACTGGAAGGGATCACTGTAAGAAGAAAATGCTGAGCTTCTGAGAGGAACTGACGGTGAGGTTAAAATGTAATATTCATTTGCAGCTACGTCATGTGTTTATTTTAAATAATTTTACTCAGTTCAGGTTCCCTTCAAGGGGGCCAAAGATCGCTGGTACAGAACAGGTTAAAGAAAATCTGTGACGAAAAAAGTTCCCCTGGGGGGGTACTCACCTCGGGTGGGGGAAGCCTTCGGATCCTATTGAGGCTTTCCCCATCCTCCTCGGTCTCACGGCGGCGGCGATAAAGCTCCCTGAACAGCGGTGATGTAAATATTTACCTCCCAGGCTCCAGCGCAGGCGTAGTATCGGCTCTCCGCTCGGAGATAGGCGGAAATAGCCGATCTCTGTCGGGCCACTCTACTGCGCAGGCGCAAGTCTCCTGTGCCTGCGCAGTAGAGCGGCCAGACAGCGATCGGCTATTTTCGCCTATCTCCGTGCAGAGAGCCGCAACAGCGCCCCCGGTGGAGCCGGGAAAGGTAAATATTGCATAGCCTGACAAATTGTCAGCTGTGCGTTTCGTGGGCTGCAGTGAGACCGCCGTGGGACAGACGAGGACGGGGGGGTAACCTCGATAGGGTCCAGGGGCTTCCCCCTACTGAGGTGAGTACCCCCAGGGGAACTTTTTTTCGTTACAGAATCTCTTTAAAGTAAAACTGAATGTGATCCACAAGTTATAGACCTGTAAACAGAGCATGGCGTTACACAGAATGTGACAATTATTAATTGTAGTAATTTCCCCCCATGACAGCATCTGATCCAACACATGAAATAAGAGGCCCCAGGTAAACTCACCTCTGCCTTTGAGCGGCCAACATGCCTCTTCTGGAAAAGAAACTGTCGGTTCAGGTTACTGACATCAATCGTGTCCAGATCAATCTGAAAAGCAATAAAGTCACAGTGATATTGATGCTGCAGCTCTGAGAGAAAGCTCCTCCCTCCAGTGATATGTATACATTGATAGGCATACAGAGGAGGGTTCTGTAATAAGGAGAGCAAACGTAAAGAAGCTTATGGGATGGAAGGGAACAAATGCTCTGCAGCTTTTAAGCGGTATAAATACAGAGTAATGCTCTGCAGCCAAACAGTAGGGGGTGGTGTAGGGATGGAGTAGAGCTTAGACGTTAGGGATTCTCAACACCATGGAAGTGGGTGGTGGTAGAGGGGGTGAGCAGCACACCAGCCAACTCGTGTGTGTGACCCTGTTTCTTGGAGGGTGGGGGGGCAGGCATCAGGTTCTGAAGAGTGTGGGAAATAAGGCAGCAAGCTCAGCAGAGTGTGGGAAATAAAGCAGCAAGCTCAGCAGAGTGTGGGAAATAAGGCAGCAAGCTCAGCAGAGTGTGGGAAATAAGGCAGCAAGCTCAGCAGAGTGTGGGAAATAAGGCAGCAAGCTCAGCAGAGTGTGGGAAATAAGGCAGCAAGCTCAGCAGAGTGTGGGAAATAAGGCAGCAAGCTCAGCAGAGTGTGGGAAATAAGGCAGCAAGCTCAGCAGAGTGTGGGAAATAAGGCAGCAAGCTCAGCAGAGTGTGGGAAATAAGGCAGCAAGCTCAGCAGAGTGCGGGTAATTAGGAAAGCAGGCTCCGCAGCAGGCAGCAGGTTCTGAAGAATGTGGGAAATAAGGCAGCAAGCTCAGCAGAGTGTGGGAAATCAGGCTCCGCAGAGTGTGGGAAATCAAGCAGCAAGCTCGGCAGAGTGCAGGTAATTAGGAAAGCAGGCTCCGCAGCAGGCATCAGGTTCTGAAGAATGTGGGAAATAAGGCAGCAAGCTCAGCAGAGTGTGGGAAATTAGGCTCCGCAGAGTGCTGTAAATCAAGCAGCAAGCTCGGCAGAGTGCAGGCAATTAGGAAAACAGGCTCCGCAGAGTGTGGGAAATCAAGCAGCAAGCTCGGCAGAGTGCAGGCAATTAGGAAAACAGGCTCCGCAGAGTGTGGGAAATCAAGCAGCAAGCTCGGCAGAGTGCAGGTAATTAGGAAAGCAGGCTCCGCAGCAGGCATCAGGTTCTGAAGAGTGTGGGAAATAAGGCATCAGGTTCTGAAGAGTGTGGGAAATAAGGCAGCAAGCTCAGCAGAGTGTGGGAAATCAGGTTCCGCAGAGTGCAGGAAATCAGGCAGCAGGCTCAGCAGACTGCAGGAAATTAGGAAAGGAGGCTCAGCAGAGTATAAGAAATCAAGCAGCAAGCTCAGCAGAGTGCAGGTAATTAGGAAAGCAGGCTCCGCAGAGTGTGGGAAATAAGGCAGCAAGCTCAGCAGAGTGTGGGAAATCAGGTTCTGCAGAGTGCAGGAAATCAGGCAGCAGGCTCAGCAGAGTGCAGGAAATTAGGAAAGCAGGCTCAGCAGAGTATAAGAAATCAAGCAGCAAGCTCAGCAGAGTGCAGGTAATTAGGAAAGCAGGCTCCGCAGAGTGTGGGAAACAAGGCAGCAGGCTCCGCAGAGTGTGGGAAATCAGGCAGCAGGCTCCGCAGAGTGTGGGAAACAAGGCAGCAGGCTCTGTAAGCAAAGTGTGGGCAATAATTCGATATCGCGTTATCTATGGAGCTAGTATGGCTGAGTTGAGACAGCAAGAAAGTCCAACAGTTCTTCAATCACAGCAACGTCTACAACTTGAAGCATTGTAATTGGATGAATAGTGTGGGCATATTATTACTACAACCTATCTGAAACATAGCAGTTTGAGAGGGCACCGTCCACCCAATTATGTTACCGGGATTTCCCTACGATGTTTCCTGCTTGATCCCCTAATCTATCATCTAGACTAGCGACTTATCTATCCTGGTGAGCAGGAGGTTATATGCTGAAAGGTAAGGGGGGAGGTCATTATAAAATAAGAGAGAAAGAGAGAGAGTTTACTTAAAGGACAACTGAACATTCACTTAAGGTCAATTGAAATAAGAGGAATATGGAAGCTGCCAAATGTATTTCGTTTTAAGCAATACTTGTTGCCTGGCAGACCTGCTGATCATCTGCCTCTAATACTATTAGCCACAGACCCTGAACTAGCATGCAGCAGATCAGATGACATTGTTGTCAGATCTGACAAGATTAGCTGCATACTTGTGTCTGGTGTGATTCAGACACTACTGCAACCACATAGATCAGCAGGACAGCCAGGCAACTGGTATTGCTTAAAAGGAAACAAATATGGCAGCCTCCTTATACCTCTCACTACAGTTGCCCTATAAAAGCTACCTGAAGTGAGAGGAATATGGAGGCTACCATATTTATTTCCTTTTAACCTTTTGAGGACTGTGGGCTTGAAGCAGGGCTGTGGAGCCGGTCCAAAAATCCACCGACTCCTCAGTTTAGGATTCCACCGACTCCGACTGCGACTCCACGACTCCGACTCCTCTAATTTGCATATTACAATTTTGTTGATTAAAAGTATGTAACATGAAATTCGTCTCTTAACTGCCAACGCTTAGGAATTTTACAAGACAACTGAAGTGAGAAGGATATGTAGACTACTATATTTATTCCCTTTAGACTAAAACTAGTCCTTGGTAAGAGTACTTGTAAAAGGTACAAACCGGAACAAAGAACATCTATCAGGCCCTAGGCAATGTAAGTGTGGGGTACATGTAAGAATGATGTGCAGGTACTCTGCAGGGGAATGAGGAGATTGTAAACAGACAACACCTCTGTGTTCAATGTGCACAGCATTCTCAGTGGATTCCCTGCAGCTCTGTGGGGAGTGCATATGTATAGTATAGTACTACTGAGTAACAAAGTAAACCTGAGACAGATGAAATTAAAGTTTTATACATACCTGGGGCTTCCTCCAGCCGCCTTCCAGGATAATCAGTCCCTCGTTGTCCTCCTCCACCACCTGGATCTTCTGCTATGAGTCCAGTTACTTGAGCCAGCTCGGGCGTAGTGCGCATGCACACACTCTGCCCTGCCAGGAGCATACTACACCTGTGCAGCACTATTGCGCAGGTGCAGAATGTTCCTGGCTGTGGGAGCGGCATGCGGCCGGACAGCGCTGACTGGCTGAATTACCAGGACTCATAGCAGAAGATCCTGGTGGTGGAGGACAGCGAGGGACTGATTAGCCTGAAGTGGGCTGGAGGAAGCCCCAGGTATGTATAAAAAAACTTTACTTTTCATCCGTCTCAGTTACCCTTTAATTTCTAGTCACCAAACCAAATTTTAATAACATATCAAATTATTTGATTCATCTGCAAAGGGAGTGCATACATTTGCATAAATCAGCATCAATGCAGAATTATTTCCATCTCATTGACCATCTCTATTAGTGACTACGGCTACACATCAGGCTTTATTCTTACAGCATAGATGTTATTTAGTATATATGTTACGGCCAGAACCCGAAGTTTGGCCACTTCTAGTTCTGGCCGGCCACTTCGGGTTCTGGCGCGGCCAATTCCGCGAAGTGCCCGCTGCGCTGCGGCCAATGTTAGAAACGGATCGTTTACTCTGATATGAATGTATCTTCTGGCCGCAGCGCAGCGGCCAAACGTAATTAATTTGTTTGCAATTAAGCCGGCGGCAATGTAACGATTCAAGCCGCCGGCTTTTTCTCTGCCTCTCTCTCTCTCTCCTCTTATGGCCAGCCGGCGGGGGGGGGGGGGACACGCGAGTCCCCCAGAGTCGTTCGTCGCAGCAGGGGCAGCAGAGCGGGGAGGGCTGCAGACATTGCTTCTGCCAGCACCCGCTCTGCAAGGAACAGCAGGCTTCCCTGCCGCGACGAACGACTCCGGAGGGACACGCCTGTCCCCCGCCCGGCTGCCCATAAGAAAGAGAGAGAGGGGGGGGGGGGGGGGGGGGAGAAGGCAGAGAAAAAGCCGGCGGCTTGAATCGTTACATTGCCGCCGGTGCTGGATGTAGGCAAATTCGACGTGTAGGTTATCACGTCGGAACACCGGCTTAATTGCAACAAATTAATACGTTTGGCCGCTGCGCTGCGGCCAGAAGATACATTCATATCAGAGTAAACGATCCGTTTCTAACATTGGCCGCAGCGCAGCGGGCACTTCGCGAATTGGCCGGCCAGAACCCGAAGTGGCCGGCCAGAACTAGAAGTGGCCAAACTTCGGGTTCTGGCCGTAACATATATAAGAGATTCCTGTGTACACATTATATATTCAGTCACAATTAGATATGTATATCTGACCTTAAAAATACGGGGGACTGCTTTATTGAAGCAGCACAAGTAACTAATTTTGATTGGTTTATTTCATTTTTGTGGACTAAGTACAGCTATTACTGTATATATACATTATTTTTAGTGACCATTATCTGAGAAATAGAACATTTTAACATATTTTCTATTTTAATTACAGTTACAAATTCATTAGGAGTCGAGTCGGTGCATTTTTTCCCGACTCCAACTCCAGGCACCCAAAATTGCCCGACTCCACGACTCCGACTCCACAGCCCTGGGCTTGAAGCCTATCCCCCCCCCCCCCCCCCCCCCCCCCTAGTGACCAGGCCATTTTTTTATTTTTTTTTACAAAAAAGGCCACTGCAGCTTTAAGGCCTGGCTGCAGGGCCGCACAACTCAGCACACAAGTGATTCCCCCCGTTTTCTCACCACCAACAGAGCTCTCTGTTGGTGGGTCTGATCGCTCCCACCCAATGTTTATTTTTTTATTATTATAAATATTTATTTTATAAATAAATTTTCCTATTTGTTCCCCAGCGTCCCTCCATCCCCGCCAGCCAATCACCGTGATCAGCCATCATACAGCCGATCACTGCAGTGCCTCCCAGGGGGACAGTTGTGTCACAACGGCTGTCCCCAGTACATCGCTGCCTTAGATCGCAGCACTGTACTGAGTAAATAGACGGCGGTTTCGCGGTCTAACAGTCTCCTAGCAGTGATAGCAGCTGGGAGGCACACACAATCTCCAGCAATTACCCGCCCAGGACTTGACGGCAATTGGGGTTAGGCGGTCCTGGGGCTGCCGCCGCTGTTACGCCCATTGGCGTTACGTGTGTGTGTGTGGGGGGGGGGGGGGGGGGGGGGTGTTAGGCAATACAAGTTGCCCAGCTGTCCTTTTTGACTGCAGTAGTATGCGCTAGTCTATTTCAGGGGATCCAGCAGGAAAGCTTATAGGGAAATTCAGATATCGTGATTGGGTGAACTGCACCTCTCCAACTGCTGGGCTTCCAATAGTTTGAAGCAAAATACACCCCACACTATTTACCCAATCACAACACTTTGTGCTGTAAGACGGTACTGTGATGGGAGAACTGTCCCCTAAAGTAGACAAGCGCCCAGTAATATTTGAATCCCATTCCAGAAACAAGAATGCAGATAATTAGTCAGACTTCAGTCAAAACACCTGATCTGCTGCATGCTTGTTCAGTGTCTATGGCTAAAAGTGCAAGGCTTCGGTTCCCACTTGAGCCGGACCATGTGCGTGCAGCGGGGAGCGGACAGTGTAATGTCCGTTCTGATAGTCCGCTGTGGTATGGCTGTATTCCGGGGCAGATGAGTTACCCTCATAGGTAATATGGGGAACTGCACAGCCTTAGAGGCAGAGGATCAGCAGGACAGCCAGGCAATGCGCATTGTTCTAAAGGGATACTTAGTCATATAAAAAATACCAGTTTTACTTACCTGGGGCTTCTACCGAACCCTGCAGCCGCCCTGTGCCCGCGCCGGTACTCAATGATTACTCCGGTTCCCTGCCGCGGCTCAGTTTTGCTTTCGGCAACTGAGCCTATCACTGGCCACGTGCGTCCGTGTTCACATTCCAATCACCAGGATCATCCTGGACAGGCGCAGTAGAGATTCTCTCATAGTGCGCTGGATTTTCCGGGGATGGGAGCGCGAACGAGGACATGCGCAACCAAGGACCGTGCAGGTGCAGTGGCTGACCCACAATATCAGTCATACAGCGCCCCCTGATGGTCTATTTGTGAAAAGGAAAAGATTTCTCATGTAAAAGAGGGTATCAGCTACTGATTGGGATAAAGTTCAATTCTTGGTCGGAGTTTCTCTTTAAGTTAAAATAAAAAAACATTCTCCTGGTCCTCTTCAGGCAGCAGCAGCAGCGACCCCCGCAAAGCTGGGCTGTCGCTGCGCGCCACCAGCCGGCGACAGTTGTGCATGCACAATATGCTTAATTCGCAGCTGCACATGCGCAGAACGGAGCGCGGCCAGGGTGCCTGCAGCTCGAGGCCGTGCGTGCGCAGTAGCCCCCCAACAACCCAACTTTGTGGGGGTCGCCGCCATCGCTGCCTGGAGAGGACATCATGGACACAGTATGAGGTCCAAGGGGCTGGAAATCTTTATTTTCCGCTTAAGATATTTATTCCCATTAAGTATTCCTTTAAAAGAAATAAAACCAGCTCCATTTCCCTCTCACTTTAAGTGTCCTTTAAATTGGTCTAAACCCCTGTAATAAAAACAGGATCTACAATCCATCAAGCCAGTTTATCAGTCACCTCTCCCCTTCTCTGTACAGACACTAGAGTCAAGCCCACATTCAAGCAGCCACTCATCGGAGCAGTGCTTTTCAGCGCTGCTAGATTTGGGAGCAGCCAGTGCCGCCATAGACTATAAAAGGGATTCAGTCTATAGCGGCGCTCAGTGAGTAACGTCAGTGCAGTCATAAGACTGAGCCGAGGTTGCTTAAAAATCATAATAATTCGGCCTCCAGCAATCGCTGGAAGCCAAATTATTTCATTCCCCCACTACCCATGGCGGCCTGGAGGGGGAATACTAATTAATTCGGCCTGGACTTGTGCAGAAGCAGGATCAGCCATATACCGGCTGTATCCTGCACCCAAGTCTACCGGCGCCAAATTCAAATGTACTCCCCTGCAGGCAGTGAGGCAACAATGATGGGCTGCTCCCCTACACACGTGTTTGGTTTGCTCCAGCCCCCCTGCAGGCAGTGAGGTAACAATGAAGGGCTGCCCCCCTACACACGTGTTTGGTTTGCTCCAGCCCCCCTGCAGGCAGTGAGGTAACAATGATGAGCTGCCCCCCTACACACGTGTTTGGTTTAATCCAGCCCCCCTGCAGGCAGTGAGGTAACAATGATGAGCTGCCCCCCCTACACACGTGTTTTGTTTAATCCAGCCCCACCTGCAGGCAGTGAGGTAACAATGATGAGCTGCCCCCCTACACACGTGTTTGGTTTGCTCCAGCCCCCCTGCAGGCAGTGAGGTAACAATGATGGGCTGCCCCCCCTACACACGTGTTTGGTTTAATCCAGCCCCCCTGCAGGCAGTGAGGTAACAATGATGAGCTGCCCCCCTACACACGTGTTTGGTTTGCTCCAGCCCCCCTGCAGGCAGTGAGGTAACAATGATGGGCTGCCCCCCCCCCCCCTGCACACGTGTTTGGTTTGCTCCAGCCCCCCCTGCAGGCAGTGAGGTAACAATGATGAGCTGCCCCCCTACACACGTGTTTGGGTTTGCTCCAGCCCCCCTGCAGGCAGTGAGGGTAACAATGATGAGCTGCCCCCCCTACACACGTGTTTGGTTTGCTCCAGCCCCCCTGCAGGCAGTGAGGTAACAATGATGGGCTGCCCCCCCCTACACACGTGTTTGGTTTGCTCCAGCCCCCCTGCAGGCAGTGAGGTGACAATGATGGGCTGCCCCCCCTACACACGTGTTTGGTTTGCTCCAGCCCCCCCTGCAGGCAGTGAGGTGACAATGATGGGCTGCCCCCCCCTACACACGTGTTTGGTTTGCTCCAGCCCCCCTGCAGGCAGTGAGGTGACAATGATGGGCTGCCCCCCCTACACACGTGTTTGGTTTGCTCCAGCCCCCCCTGCAGGCAGTGAGGTGACAATGATGGGCTGCCCCCCCTACACACGTGTTTGGTTTTGCTCCAGCCCCCCTGCAGGCAGTGAGGTAACAATGATGGGCTGTCCCCCCTACACACGTGTTTGGTTTGCTCCAGCCCCCCTGCAGGCAGTGAGGTAACAATGATGAGCTGCCCCCCTACACACGTGTTTGGTTTGCTCCAGCCCCCCTGCAGGCAGTGAGGTAACAATGATGGGCTGCCCCCCCCCCCTGCACACGTGTTTGGTTTGCTCAGCCCCCCCTGCAGGCAGTGAGGTAACAATGATGGGCTTCCCCCCCCTACACACGTGTTTGGTTTGCTCCAGCCCCCCTGCAGGCAGTGAGGTAACAATGATGGGCTGCCCCCCCCCCCTGCACACGTGTTTGGTTTGCTCCAGCCCCCCCCTGCAGGCAGTGAGGTAACAATGATGGGCTTCCCCCCCCCCTACACAACGTGTTTGGTTTGCTCCAGCCCCCCTGCAGGCAGTGAGGTAACAATGATGAGCTGCCCCCCCTACACACGTGTTTGGTTTGCTCCAGCCCCCTGCAGGCAGTGAGGTAACAATGATGGGCTGCCCCCCCCTGCACACGTGTTTGGTTTGCTCCAGCCCCCCCTGCAGGCAGTGAGGTAACAATGATGGGCTCCCCCCCCCCCCCCCCTACACACGTGTTTGGTTTGCTCCAGCCCCCCTGCAGGCAGTGAGGTAACAATGATTGGCTGCCCCCCCTGCACACGTGTCTTGGTTGTTTGCTCCAGCCCCCCCTGCAGGCAGTGAGGTAACAATGATGGGCTGCCCCCCTACACACGTGTTTGGTTTGCTCCAGCCCCCCTGCAGGCAGTGAGGTGACAATAATAGGCTGCCCCCCCCCTACACACGTGTTTGGTTTGCTCCAGCCCCCCTGCAGGCAGTGAGGTAACAATGATGAGCTGCCCCCCCTACACACGTGTTTGGTTTGCTCCAGCCCCCCCTGCAGGCAGTGAGGTAACAATGATGGGCTGCCCCCCCTGCACACGTGTTTGGTTTGCTCCAGCCCCCCCTGCAGGCAGTGAGGTAACAATGATGGGCTTCCCCCCCCCCTACACACGTGTTTGGTTTGCTCCAGCCCCCCTGCAGGCAGTGAGGTAACAATGATGGCTGCCCCCCCCTGCACACGTGTTTGGTTTGCTCCAGCCCCCCCTGCAGGCAGTGAGGTAACAATGATGGGCTGCCCCCCCTACACACGTGTTTGGTTTGCTCCAGCCCCCTGCAGGCAGTGAGGTAACAATGATGGGCTGTCCCCCCTACACACGTGTTTGGTTTGCTCCAGCCCCCCTGCAGGTAACAATGATGGGCTGCCCCCCCCCCCCTACACACGTGTTTGGTTTGCTCCAGCCCCCTGCAGGCAGTGAGGTAACAATGATGGGCTGCCCCGTCTCCCCCTCTCACCACATCCAGTTGGGTGAATCCGGTCAGCACGAGGTTCTTCAGCAGCTCACAGCCGATTCCTCCGGCCCCGACCACCAGCACCCGGCTGCCCGCCACCGCCTGAGCCAGTTCTGCCCTCAGAGCTCCCGACACCGCCATGTTCCCCGTCACCAAACACCGCGCGCCTTGCACCACAGAGAGGAGCAGCCCGACAGCGCCACAGCGACACCTGGCGGCCGGAGGGAAGACTGCATCCCAGCGACACCTGCCGGCCAGTGTGTTAGTTGCAGGCTCTGTACAACACTGGCTGTGTAGACGGGATACATAAACCTTTACAGCGGGAGTGTAACAATAAAATCAAATTTCAACTGCTCTGAGTGTATTAAGTGATAAAGATGCTAATCCTGCACTCAAAACTTTCAAAACTTTTTCTGCTGGTATGGTTTGAAATTATCACATACATAAGGAGCACTGGCCATTGCCATTCATTTGCATGCTGGGGGGTTCTTTTTATCTATAATATATTCCTCCTCTTCCCTTTATTTCCCCGCCTAGCTGCCTATCTGAAACATGATCCTCTGCTCACTTGTGTTTACAAGCAAGGCTGAGGTGAAAAAAAGCTAAAGGAAACCTGTAAGGACATTAAATGGGTTCTAATCCGGCATCTGAACCGGCAGCGCGGCCGTGGGCATGCGCATGCTCGCTCCCACGTGCCTCAGCGGGAGCTTACTGCGCAGGCGCAGTACAATAGAACTTCGTACTGCACCTGCACAGTAAGTGTCTGATGATGTGTGCAGGAGCGAGCACTATTTGTCGACAATTATCAGACAGGGACCGGCGGCGGGGAACCTAGGATTGGAGGAGGACGGCGCGGGACATGACAGCTGCAGGGAGGCGGTAGAAGCCCCAGGTAAGTGTCCAGTTTTATTTTCAAACACCCCCCCCCCCCCCCACATAACCCCTTTAAGAAAAGAGTTTCACTTACCTTGGGTCTCTACTGCGGACATCCTGTGCCTGCGCCTAGTGCAAACCGATCCTCTGGTCCCCCTGCCGCAGCTCAGTTACCTTTTCACTAACTAAGCCTGTTGCTAACCACTGCACCTGCGTGGCCCTGAGCATCCTCGTTCGCGCTCCCAGGGACTGCGTAGGTGCAATACGAGGTTTCCTTGTACTGCGCCTACGTAGGACGCTCTCAGCGACAGGAGCACGAACGAGGACGTGTGCGGCCAGGCCCACGCAGTTGCAGTGGCCGTTGACTTGCAAGTTGGCGATAATGAAACTTAAGGCAGCCATACATCTAGCGATGATGGGCAGATTCGACCAAGAGACAAATCTCTCACTAATCAAATGTGATCAGAGAGAGATCTGTCAGCTGCCCATACACTGCAGACCGATTCCCAGGAATGGTACAGGTAATGTATCACTTGCAACGGGCCCCAGGGGGAACATTTAACACCAGGGGGACAGCACTGGGGGTTTTGTTGCTTTTGGCGATCATCCCGAAATCGCACGCTGTTACTGCCGCGCACTCGATCAATCAAGTTGGCCCTACATCTTGCAACATGTGCAATCGACTAATGCGACCAATTCCAGCCCAAAATTGGTCGCATTGTCGGTCAGGCATGCACTTGGCAGCACCGATTTTCATTTGATTATAATAATCGAATCAGATGGTCGATCGTCCATCAAGTTGCCTGATGTATGATCGTTCCAGGATGGAGCAGGCACCGGATGTCTGCAGGGGGCTGATAGAAGCCCCAGGTAAGTGAAACTTACTTTTTAAAAGGACAACTGAGGTGAGAGGGATATGGAGGCTGCCATATTTATTTCCTGTTACGCAATACCAGTTGCCTGGCAGCCCTGCTGATCCTCTGCCTCTAATACTTTTAGCCATAGCCCCTGAACAAGCATGCAGCAGATCAGGTGTTTCTGACATTATTGCCAGATCCGGCAAGATTGGCTGCATGCTTGTTCCTGGTGTTATTCAGACACTACTGTAGCCAAATAGATCAGCAGGGCTGCCAGGCAACCGGTATTGTTTAAAAGGAAATAAATATGGCAGCCTCCATATCACTCTTGCTGCAGTTGTCCTTTAAGGCTAGTTTCACACCAGGACGTTGCGTTTTAGGGGACGTTATGGTCGCATAACGTGCACCTAACGCAACGCCTGGTGCTCTCTAAGGTGGACGTCAGAGTGAGCCGCGTTGTGCAGCTCACTCTGGCGTCCGTGATGCCATGATGCGCACTCTTGGACGCATGCGGCATCACGTGGTCCCGCCTGGCCAATCGCCGCACAGAGCGGCCACACCAGGAAGTAAACACTGCACGTCACTGAGTGCAGTGAATATTAATTAGCCATGTGCCCGGCCGCTCTCCGCTCCTCCCCAACATTACTGCGCATGTCCAAGCAGTCTAACGTGGCTCTGCCGCTTACAAAGTACTGCATGCAATACGTTGTGTAATGGCGCAGCGTTACTGTGTAACGCAACGTGGGCACTGTGAACGGCCCATTGATTTTTCATTGCTGTGTGGTGGGGTGCGTTACAGGTTGCACTAACGTGCGCCTGTAACGTCCCACTGTGAAACCAGCCTAAGTCCTTGCAGGGTTCCTTTAACCTTCCTGGCGGTAAGCCCGAGCTGAGCTCGGGCTATGCCGCCAGAAGGCACCGCTCAGGCCCCGCTGGGCCGATTTGCATAATTTTTTTTTTGCTGCACGCAGCTAGCACTTTGCTAGCTGTGTGCAGTGCCCGATCGCCGCCGCTACCCGCCGATCCGCCGCTATCCGTCGCGCCGCAGCCGCCCCCCCCCCCAGACCCCGTGCGCTGCCTGGCCAATCAGTGCCAGGCAGCTCTATGGGGTGGATCGGAATCCCCTATGACGTCACGACGTCGTTGACGTCGGTGACGTCATCCCGCCCCGTCGCCATGGCGACGGGGGAAGCCCTCCAGGAGATCCCGTTCTTTGAACGGGATCTCCTGATCGCCGATCGCCTGTGGCGATCGGAGGGGCTGGGGGGATGCCGCTGAGCAGCGGCTATCATGTAGCGAGACTTTGTCTCGCTACATGAAAAAAAAAAAAAATAAAGATTTGCTGCCCCCTGGCGATTTTTTAGCAAACCGCCAGGAGGGTTAAGCTGATTTTTGTTTCTCCATATGTATCCTTCAAAACTGGTGGTAAATTACTATTATTTGATATTTTGAATTCACTGGCCTCAATTCACGGAGCATTATCAAACGTTTATCAAACACTATATCAAACGTTTGATAATTTACCTCATGGGTAAAATCTCATTTTAAATTCACTAAAGTGTTATATATTTATCGAATGTTTTACCGATAAAACGTTCAACAAATATATAACACCTTAGTGAGATTTTACCCATGAGGTAAATTATCAAACGTTTGACAAAGTGTTTGATAAACGTTTGATAATGCTCTGTGAATTGAGGCGATTGTTGTATTTCATACTGCCGCCTAATAAAATGTTTTGAAAACAAAACTAAAAAGTTAGATACTTACCTCATTTAGGGGAAGCCTCTGGCCTCTCTGAGACCCTCCTGCACTGGGACTCTCTGAACAATGCTCACGGCCGCGCTCCCCTCTGTGTATGAGTGCAGCTGTACTTGGCAGGCACAAAGTACATCCCGCACCTGTGCACGGAGCCGCTCGTATATGGCTTTATTTTCTGTGCACAAGTGCATGACTATGGTAGGATTAGATTGTGAGCTCCTCTGAGGACAGTCAGTGACATGACTATGTACTCTGTAATGTGCTGCAGAAGATGTCAGTGCTATATAAATACATAATAATAATATGGTAGGACATTAGACTATGACTATGGTAGGATTAGAGTGTGAGCTCCTCTGAGGACAGTCAGTGACATGACTATGTACTCTGTAATGTGCTGCAGGAGATGTCAGTGCTATATAAATACATAATAATAATATGGTAGGACATTACACTATGACTATGGTAGGATTAGATTGTGAGCTCCTCTGAGGACAGTCAGTGACATGACTATGTACTCTGTAATGTGCTGCAGAAGATGTCAGTGCTATATAAATACATAATAATAATAAGGTAGGACATTAGCCTATGGCTATGGTAGGATTGGAGTGTGAGCTCCTCTGAGGACAGTCAGTGACATGACTATGTACTCTGTAAAGTGCTGCAGAAGATGTCAGTGCTATATAAATACATAATAATAATATGGTAGGACATTAGACTATGACTATGGTAGGATTAGAGTGTGAGCTCCTCTGAGGACAGTCAGTGACATGACTATGTACTCTGTAAAGTGCTGCAGAAGATGTCAGTGCTATATAAATACATAATAATAATAATATGGTAGGACATTAGACTATGACTATGGTAGGATTAGAGTGTGAGCTCCTCTGAGGACAGTCAGTGACATGACTATGTACTCTGTAATGTGCTGCAGAAGTTGTCAGTGCTATATAAATACATAATAATAATAATATGGTAGGACATTAGACTATGACTATGGTAGGATTAGAGTGTGAGCTCCTCTGAGGACAGTCAGTGACATGACTATGTACTCTGTAAAGTGCTGCAGAAGATGTCAGTGCTATATAAATACATAATAATAATATGGTAGGACATTAGACTATGACTATGGTAGGATTAGAGTGTGAGCTCCTCTGAGGACAGTCAGTGACATGACTATGTACTCTGTAAAGTGCTGCAGAAGATGTCAGTGCTATATAAATACATAATAATAATAATATGGTAGGACATTAGACTATGACTATGGTAGGATTAGAGTGTGAGCTCCTCTGAGGACAGTCAGTGACATGACTATGTACTCTGTACAGTGCTGCAGGAGATGTCATGATAGATACCTTGATGATAGATGGTGCACGGATGTTACAGTTATTAAGAGGACATGCTCGGCTGGGCTGGAAACACTCTTCATAAACTGCAGACCCTACTATTCACCCCGTGAGTTTTCTTCATTTATTTTGGCTGCTGTGTACATCCCTCCACAAACATGTATGCAGCCTGCGCTCCAAGATCTCGCAGATCAAATCACTGAGGTGGAAAGGGAGTACCCAGATTCTTTTTTTATCATACTAGGGGATTTCAACAGTGCTAATCTTTCCAAAGAACTCCCCAAATACAGGCAACATGTCACAAGCGCAACTAGAGAAGGTAAGACACTTGATCACTGTTACACTACGACTAAGGACTTGTATCACTCTGTCAGCAGGGCAGCTTTGGGGAACTCTGATCATGCTGTTATACAGCTTATCCCAACATACATCCAAAGACTAAAAACTGCCAAACCTGTAGTGACCACAGTTAAGAAATGGACTAGTGAAGCTGTAGAAAAACTGCAGAGCTGCTTTGATTTAACTGACTGGAATTTATTTAAAGAATCCTCCAGTGACCTAAATGAATACACTGACGCTGTGACATCATATATTACCTTTTGTGAAGAGTCCTGCATCCCCACAAAAAAGTGCACCAGGTACAATAACGATAAACCCTGGTTCACATCACATCTTAGGAAGCTGCGCCTCGATAAAGAAAGGGCATATCGTACAGGCGATAAAGTCCTCTACAAAGCTGCGAAATACAAACTGCAGAGAGCCATTACCGCCGCAAAAAAAGATTATTCTCAAAAACTTGAGGAAAATTTTTCTAACGCCGACTCATCCACAATATGGAAATCTCTACATGAAATTACCAGCTACAGGAAGAAATCTCCTCCCCCCTCACTACATAACCTGCAGCTTGTAAATGAACTGAATACATTTTATTGCAGGTTTGACACTACTAACAAAAGCCAAACACAACAAGTCAATTTGCATCTCTGCCACAGGCAAACTGAACACTCTTCCTGCCAGCCAATGTCTCCACCCCCTGCGGTGCCTCAGCAACTACACAACACAGGAGGCCAGACACAATCTGCTAACCTGTCCCCAGATGTGCATGCTCTAACAATATGCCAATCAGATGTAAATAGACTCTTTAAAAAACAAAACACCAGGAAAGCAATGGGACCAGACGCTGTGTCTGCGAAATGCTTGAATCTCTGTGCCGACCAATTAGCGCCTGTATTTACAGACATATTCAAAGCATCTCTAGAACTTTCAATTGTTCCTGCCTGTTTTAAATGCGCAACTATTGTACCAATTCAAAAAAAAAAAAAAAACCTACATGTTTAAATGATTACAGGCCTGTTGCCCTGACATCACTGGTCATGAAAGCATTTGAAAAACTGATAATGACTTATCTGAAATCCATCACAGATCCCCTGCTGGACTCTTTGCAATTTGCCTACAGACCTAACAGATCCGCAGACGATGCCGTGAACATGTGTATGCATTATGTACTACAGCATTTAGATATCCCAGGAACCTACACCAGGATTTTATTTATAGATTTCAGCTCTGCATTTAATACCATAATTCCATCACTGCTGCACAGCAAGCTCTCCCAGCTACACATACCTGAATCCCTCTGCAAATGGATAACCGACTTCTTAACCGACAGAAGACAGCGTGTTAGACTTGGTAAACTCACATCAAGCTCTCTGACAGTCAGTACTGGTGCACCCCAGGGCTGTGTGCTTTCCCCACTGCTGTACTCACTTTACACCAATGACTGCATCTCCACAGATCCATCTGTTAAGGTTCTGAAGTTTGCAGACGACACAACAGTTGTTGGTCTCATTCAAAACGGGGATAAGTCTGCATACAGGCATGTGGTGGGACAGCTTTCCTCCTGGTGCAGCAGCAACAACTTAGAACCAAATGCTCTCAAAACCATGGAGATGATAATAGACTTTAGGAGATCTCCCCCCCAGCACCTCCCCTTAACCATAAATGGATCCACAATAACCCAAGTAGAGTCATTCAAGTTTCTTGGGTCCACGATCTCAAACGACTTAAAATGGGACAACAACACTGCCACTATTGTCAAGAAAGCACAACAGAGAATGTACCATCTGCGGCAGCTGAAAAAGTTTGGCCTACCTCAAAATCTAATGGTGCAGTTCTACACTGCAATCATCGAATCCACCATAACATCATCCATGACTGTATGGTTCGGCTCCTGCTCAGCATTAGAAAAGGGGAGGCTGCAGCGCATCATCCGATCAGCGGAAAGGATAATTGGCTGTAGCTTACCTTCCCTGCAGGATCTTTACACTAGCAGGTGCAGAAAGAGAGCATCCAAAATTGCCTCTGACCCCTCTCACCCAGCTCACTCCATCTTCCAGCGCATGCCTTCAGGAGTAAGATTCCGGTCAATCGCTACCAAAACCTCCAGACACAGGAACAGGTTTTTTCCTCAAGCGGTAGCCATACTTAATGCTGAACCACGTTAGAGCTGCTAGGACTGAAAGTAATCAGCACAGAACTAAACATGAACAATTCTCACATTGCTTACTGCCACTATACTTATAATGTCCTTAACTTGTAATATTCACACTGTCTGTCCTTATATTGTTTTTGTTTGTGTTTGTTAAGCAACTGCCAAGACAAATTCCTTGTAGGTGCAAACTTACTTGGCGAAAAATAAATTGATTCTGATTCTGATTCTGATTCTGTCAGTGCTATATAAATACATAATAATAATATGGTAGGACATTAGACTATGACTATGGTAGGATTAGAGTGTGAGCTCCTCTGAGGACAGTCAGTGACATGACTATGTACTCTGTAAAGTGCTGCAGAAGATGTCAGTGCTGTATAAATACATAATAATATGGTAGGATATTAGACTACGACTATGGTAGGATTAGATTGTGAGCTCCTCTGAGGACAGTCAGTGACATGACTATGTACTCTGTAATGTGCTGCAGAAGATGTCAGTGCTATATAAATACATAATAATATGGTAGGATATTAGACTACGACTATGGTAGGATTAGATTGTGAGCTCCTCTGAGGACAGTCAGTGACATGACTATGTACTCTGTAAAGTGCTGCAGAAGATGTCAGTGCTATATAAATACATAATAATAATATGGTAGGACATTAGACTATGACTATGGTAGGATTAGAGTGTGAGCTCCTCTGAGGACAGTCAGTGACATGACTATGTACTCTGTAATGTGCTGCAGAAGATGTCAGTGCTATATAGAGATGGGCCGAACCTCTGATTTTAGGTTCGCGAACCGGGTTCGCGAACTTCCGCGGAAGGTTCGGTTCGCGGAAAAGTTCGCGAACCGCAATAGACTTCAATGGGGAGGCGAACTTTGAAAAATAGAAAAAATTATGCTAGCCACAAAAGTGATGGAAAAGATGTTTCAAGGGGTCTAACACCTGGAGGGGGGCATGGCGGAGTGGGATAGATGCCAAAAATCTGGATGTGACGCAAAGCAGCGTTTTAAGGGCAGAAGTCACATTGAATTGAATGCTAAATTGCAGGCCTAACGTGCTTTAAAACATCTTGCATGTGTATACATCAATCAGGGAGTGTAATTAGAGTACTGCTTCACACTGACACACCAAACTCACTGTGTAACGCACCGCAAATAGCGGTTTGTTGTGTGTTGTGACTAGTGTTGGGCGAACAGTGTTCGCCACTGTTCGGGTTCTGCAGAACATCACCCTGTCTGCCCCCCCCATAGCTACGCCTCAGGATTTTGCATGCAGATCGACCTTCCGATCCAATAATTTTATCCAATCAGAGTAAAATGAGTGCTGCTGGTTAGTCTTGGATTGATTTCTAGACAAAACTGGTCAAAATAATTGATTGTGCATGCTGGAAAATCTTGGTCGCAAGGGCTGATTTGGATGTGTGGCAGTAACAACGTCTGATTTCCCGACCAGTGGCTGGGTTAAGGACTCTGACTCTGACACAGGTGACCTGGATTCAAATCTCAGCTCTAAGGAGACATTTGGCAAGACTCCCTAACACTGCTACTGCCTTCTGAGTGCACCCAAGTGGCTGCAGCTCTGGTGGTTTGAGTCCGGATATATCTATAAAGGCCAGTTGGGCACCCTTGAAGGTATCAGTAGAAAAGATCCTAACATCTGCTTCAACTTATTTGCTTTGCTTGTAGATTGGTTTTATAGATGTTAATACTGTTGCCCAGCGGGTGAAGTACTGTAGTATGAATTAGTGTTGGGCGAACAGTGTTCGCCACTGTTCGGGTTCTGCAGAACATCACCCTGTTCGGGTGATGTTCGGGTTCGGCCGAACACCTGATGGTGTTCGGCCAAACTGTTCGGCCATATGGCCGAACTAAGAGCGCATGGCCGAACGTTACCCGAACGTTCGGCTAGCGCTGTGATTGGCCGAACGTGTCACGTGGTTCGGAACCGAACGCGCTCTGATTGGCCGAACGGGTCACGTGGTTCGGGTAAATAAATACCCGATCAACGTCATTTCTCCGCCATTTGTCTGTGGGTTTAGGTTTGGGTAGGCAGGCAGGGTAGTTCTCTCTCCAGCCAGGCTAGCCAGGGTCCCCTGGTCATTGTGTCGCTGCTGGGAATAGTAGTACACCGCTCACCCACACTATATAGCATTGTGTTTACTGCCACTCTGTGTCTCTCTGCTGGGAACAGTAGTACACCGCTCACCCTGTATAGCATTGTGCTCTGTGTCGCTGCTGGGAATAGTAGTACACCGCTCAGCCACACTATATAGCATTGTGTTTACTGCCACTCTGTGTGTCTGCTGGGAACAGTAGTACACCGCTCACCCTGTATAGCATTGTGCTCTGTGTCGCTGCTGGGAATAGTAGTACACCGCTCAGCCACACTATATAGCATTGTGTTTACTGCCACTCTGTGTGTCTGCTGGGAACAGTAGTACACCGCTCAGCCACACTATATAGCATTGTGTTTACTGCCACTCTGTGTCTCTGCTGGGAACAGTAGTACACCGCTCACCCACCACTGTATAGCATTGTGCTCTGTGTCGCTGCTGGGAACAGTAGTACACCGCTCAGCCACACTATATAGCATTGTGTTTACTGCCACTCTGTGTCTCTGCTGGGAACAGTAGTACACCGTTCACCCACCACTGTATAACATTGTGCTCTGTGTCGCTGCTGGGAATAGTAGTACACCGCTCACCCGCCACTGTATAGCATTTCTGTACTGCCACTGTACTGCTGCCAGTCAGCGTGTACTTTTACGGATAAGTTAAATGAAGAAGAAATCCTGTGAAAGAGGGAGGGGCAAGGGAAGAGGTGTTCCCCCTGACGGTTCACGTACAGGCCACAGTGGAGCACTGAAGAAAACTCACTCAATACCGCCCATGTTGTCCAGGAAATCAACCCTCACAAATCCAAAAGAACAGGACCAGATAATTAATTGGATGACCTCTCAAGCGTCCAGCAGTGGGTTAAGCAGCACCAGCACATCACGCACGAGGTCAGAGTCCTCAGCCAGTTACAAGGAGCCAGTGGGCACAAAGCAGACACAACCGGCAGCGACACCACGCACACAACTGCCAAATAACCAGTCCGAAGAATTTCCTCAGGACACAATGGGGTATTCGCAGGAGCTATTCCCAGCCCAACAAACTTCCACCTTTCAAAGGTCAATGGAACTGCCAGAAATTTTGTGCCCGGATTCACAACCATTGACTGTGGGAAATGCACCGCGCACTGAAATGCAAGGCGAGTCCGAGGAGGACTCGGAAACCCAAATCCCAGAGCAAGTTGGGCAAGAGGGGTTTCAATTGCAGGAGGTCGGCCGAGAAGATCTTGAAGACGACGTTGGAGTGTTCTGCGCAGAGGTTGTTGTGGGGAGCTCTACTCCACGGCGACGGCCCACAATCACATATGACGAGTTTGAGGAGATGGAAGAGGAGGAGGAGGGTATGGACAATGTTGACAGAGACCCAGATTTTGTATGTGAAGGAGAATATCACCGTCGTAGCAGCAGCACAGATGAGTCTGTTGAAGAACCCACTGCTGCACGAGTTCGACTTGTGCCACAAGGTAGGCGGCGCGAAATTTCAGGCACCACAAGCGTGGAAGTTCAAGTGAGACGCAAAAGAGGCGCAAACAGAAATCGCCAGCAAGGCAGGTGCTCCAAAGTCTGGCCTTTCTTTGAAGACTGCAGTGAGGATGGTACCATGGTGATTTGCAAGGTGTGCAAGACCCGCCTGAGCAGGGGGAAACATATTAACAACCTCTCCACCACCAGCATGACCCGCCACATGGTATCCAAACATCCCACTCTGTGGCCACCAGGACAGGGTACCAGCAGCAACACTGCCTCCCTTGGGGTCACCAGACTCACCACCAGACCCTCCTCAGCAGCAGCAGTAGCCCAGCCATTGCGTGGTTCACAACAACATTCACAAACTTCAGACGACGCTGACACTGTCACTTTCCGGAATAATGCTCTTGAGGTCTCCCAGTCATCAAACACAACAACCAACAGCCGTTCAGTGTGCAGCCCTACGGTTCAGTTGTCTGTCTCGGAGATGCTTGAGCGCAAGAGGAAATTGCCAGCAAATGACCCCCGGGCCGTGGCACTAACAGCCAGCATAGCCAAGCTTCTGGCCTGCGAAATGCTGCCATATGGAGTGGTGGAGACAAGCAGCTTCAAGGGCATGATGTCAGTGGCCATCCCACGTTACGTGGTTCCCAGCCGCTACCACTTTGCGCGCTCTGCAGTGCCTGAGTTGCATGAGCACGTGGTCAGCAAAATAACCCGAAGCTTGAAGAATGCCGTTGTCTGCAAGGTTCACCTCACCACTGACACCTGGACGAGTGCATTCGGCCAGGGTCGATACATCTCCCTTACCGCGCACTGGGTGAACCTTGTGGAGCCTGGCAGCGATTCCTCACCTGCTACGGCGCGGGTGTTGCCCACGCCGCAAACAGCTGCACCGCCGTCCCTCCCACTGGATAACAACAGCAGCACCTACCTCTCTGACTCCTTCTCCTCCAACGCATCTCAAAGCTGTACCTCATCCGGAAACGCTAACCCAGCAGCAGTAGGATCGTGGAAGCAGTGCAGCACAGCTGTTGGCATGCGTCAGCAAGCGTTGCTGAAGCTGATCTGCCTTGGGGATAAGCAGCACACAGGGGAGGAAATTTGGAGGGGAATAAAGGAACAGACGGATTTGTGGCTGGCACCGCTGGACGTGAAACCAGGCATGGTTGTGTGTGATAATGAAAGTAATCTCATTCGCGCTTTAAGGTTGGCTAAGCTGACACACATCCCTTGCCTGGCGCACGTGATGAACCTAGTAGTTCAGGGGGACATACCCAGGCGTGGCCGATCTTCTGTTGAAGGTGCGACGAGTGGCCAAACATTGCAGAAATTCCAGTACTGCTTCGGGGGCACTCGCCAAGATGCAGGAGCGCTTCAATCTCCCCCACCATCGCTTGCTGTGTGATGTCCCTACGCGCTGGAATTATACGCTGCACATGCTAGCCCGCTTTTGCGAGCAGAAGAGTGCAGTGGTCCAGTACATGACGGCGCAGTACCGAGGCGCATCCGGACAGCTGCCAAGCTTCTGTGGATCCGATTGGGCCAACATGTTGGACCTCTGCCAAGTCCTCCAAAATTTTGAGCAATCCACGTTGCTTGTGAGCAGTGACAACTCTTCAGTCAGCATTACCATACCACTGGTGTGTTTACTGAAGAAGTCAATGTTGAAAATCAAGGAAACAGCTGTCATGATGCAACTGGGGGAATCTGAAGGAGAAAACGATCAGCGTGATGGTACCAACATCAGGCCATCCGCCTCAGGAAACGCTGGCCCCAGCAGCTATGACGAAGAAGAGGAGGAGGAACAGCTGAAATTGGAGCAGGAATTTCATGCCACCACTGACGAGGGCCAGAGCGGTGCACGTTGGACTTCCACAATTCAGCGCGAATGGTCAGCAGAAGCAGACCAGGAAGAAGGTGACGACTATGATGCATCACAACAACTATCACAACGCTCACAAGAGGATGATGAGGATTCTGGCAGGACTCTGGCACACATGGCTCAATTCATGCTAGACTGCATTGAACGCGACCCACGCATTGTGCGCATTCTGGACTACACCAATTACTGGGTTTATACCCTTCTGGATCCACGGTACAAACACAATGTTCCAAAACTGCTTGAAGAAAGAGTCAGACAGGTCAAAATGGAAGAATACCAGCAGGCCCTTGTGGAGACTTTAGAGAGGAGATTGACATCTTCCCCCTCCTCTAGCCAGTTGTACGCCGACAGACTGACTTCCGCAAACACAGGACGACCAGGAGGGCAGCAAACAACACAAGCCGCAGCTAGTGCCCAAAAGGGAATGGTATCGGCAGTGTGCTTGGAGTGGGAAAATTTTCTGACACCCATGCAGCAGCCCACAGAACAGCAAGCGTGCAGATCCACCTCCAACACCGATCGCCTGGAGAAGATGGTCAAGGACTACATGTCAGATGGCGTAGCTGTGTTGAACAATCCATCTGCACCCTTCAACTATTGGGTATCAAAGCTAGACACCTGGCACGAACTGGCAATGTACGCAATAGAGGTGCTGGCTTGCCCGGCAGCCAGCGTTATGTCGGAACGCTGTTTCTTTGCTGCCGGAGGCATCGTCACAGATCGGCGTATCCGCCTCTCCACAGAAAATGCAGACTGTCTGACTCAAATTAAAATGAATCAATCCTTGATTGGAAACGACTATGCAACACTCCTGGACCCCAACCAAGTAACATGAACAATGAACATCTGGGATGGTTTAGCGTTTCCGGTCCCTGTTTATTGAACCTCTCATCTTTATTACATTTATGACTGCATGGCGGCAAAAAGCATGCTATCCGCACGCTTCTTCTTGTCCTCATGCAAGGCCTGGGTTGTTGTGTCTGAAAGCGTGGCCTTCTCCTCCTGCGCCTCCTCCTGTTCCATCACGTGTGCTGCTGCTGGGTTAGCGTTGCCGGTCCCTGTTTAAGGAACCTCTTATCTTTATTACATTTATGACTGCATGGCGGCAAAAAGCATGCTATCCGCACGCTTCTTGTCCTCATGCAAGGCCTGGGTTGTTGTGTCTGAAAGCGTGGCCTTCTCCTCCTGCGCCTCCTCCTGTTCCATCACGTGTGCTGCTGCTGGGTTAGCGTTGCCGGTCCCTGTTTAAGGAACCTCTTATCTTTATTACATTTATGACTGCATGGCGGCAAAAAGCATGCTATCCGCACGCTTCTTGTCCTCATGCAAGGCCTGGGTTGTTGTGTCTGAAAGCGTGGCCTTCTCCTCCTGCGCCTCCTCCTGTTCCATCACGTGTGCTGCTGCTGGGTTAGCGTTGCCGGTCCCTGTTTAAGGAACCTCTTATCTTTATTACATTTATGACTGCATGGCGGCAAAAAGCATGCTATCCGCATGCTTCTTGTCCTCATGCAAGGCCTGGGTTGTTGTGTCTGAAAGCGTGGCCTTCTCCTCCTGCGCCTCCTCCTGTTCCATCACGTGTGCTGCTGCTGGGTTAGCGTTGCCGGTCCCTGTTTATTGAACCTCTTATCTTTATTACATTTATGACTGCATGGCGGCAAAAAGCATGCTTTCCGCACGCTTCTTCTTGTCCTCATGCAAGGCCTGGGTTGTTGTGTCTGAAAGCGTGGCCTTCTCCTCCTGCGCCTCCTCCTGTTCCATCACGTGTGCTGCTGCTGGGTTAGCGTTGCCGGTCCCTGTTTATGGAACCTCTTATCTTTATTACATTTATGACTGCATGGCGGCAAAAAGCATGCTATCCGCACGCTTCTTGTCCTCATGCAAGGCCTGGGTTGTTGTGTCTGAAAGCGTGGCCTTCTCCTCCTGCGCCTCCTCCTATTCCATCACGTGTGCTGCTGCTGGGTTAGCGTTGCCGGTCCCTGTTTATGGAACCTCTTATCTTTATTACATTTATGACTGCATGGCGGCAAAAAGCATGCTATCCGCACGCTTCTTGTCCTCATGCAAGGCCTGGGTTGTTGTGTCTCAAAGTGTGGCCTTCTCCTCCTGCGCCTCCTCCTGTTCCATCACGTGTGCTGCTGCTGGGTTAGCGTTTCCGGTCCCTGTTTATGGAACCTCTTATCTTTATTACATTTATGACTGCATGGCGGCAAAAAGCATGCTATCCGCACGCTTCTTGTCCCCATGCAAGGCCTGGGTTGTTGTGTCTGAAAGCGTGGCCTTCTCCTCCTGCGCCTCCTGTTCCATCACGTGTGCTGCTGCTGGTGTAGCGTTGCCGGTCCCTGTTTATGGAACCTCTTATCTTTATTACATTTATGACTGCATGGCGGCAAAAAGCATGCTATCCGCACGCTTCTTGTCCTCATGCAAGGCCTGGGTTGTTGTGTCTCAAAGTGTGGCCTTCTCCTCCTGCGCCTCCTCCTGTTCCATCACGTGTGCTGCTGCTGGGTTAGCGTTTCCGGTCCCTGTTTATGGAACCTCTTATCTTTATTACATTTATGACTGCATGGCGGCAAAAAGCATGCTATCCGCACGCTTCTTCTTGTCCTCATGCAAGGCCTGGGTTGTTGTGTCTCAAAGCGTGGCCTTCTCCTCCTGCGCCTCCTCCTGTTCCATCACGTGTGCTGCTGCTGGTGTAGCGTTGCCGGTCCCTGTTTATGGAACCTCTTATCTTTATTACATTTATGACTGCATGCCGGCAAAATGCATGCTACCTGTGCAAAGAAAACAGACATTTCCCGCATTTAAAAGACAGTTTTCCCTTTGAAACTTTAAAATCGATTTTCTCAAAAACTATAAGCTCTTTTTGCTAAATTTTTTTCCCTCTTGTACCCACTCCCAAGGTGCACATACCCTGTAAATTTGGGGTATGTAGCATATAAGGAGGCTTTACAAAGCACGAAAGTTCGGGTCCCCATTGACTTCCATTATGTTCGGAGTTCGGCGCGATCACCCGAACATCGCGGCCATGTTCGGCGAACGTTCGCGAACCCGAACATCCAGGTGTTCGCCCAACACTAGTTGTGACGGCCGTGCCGTGTTGTGACGGCCGTATCACACACACAGGTAGTAGTCACTGAATGTGCTGCTGCTGGCAGTGGGACACACAGTATGAATTAGCAATGCTGTCTAAACAACACAAGTGTCAGTTTTAAACACAGAAAAAAAAAATTGATCACAGCAGGATGAGCTCTGAAAAGAGCTTTTCTAGGGCGCTATTATAGCAATAAGATTCAGCTAAGCAAGCTAAGAAGGCAAGAGTCTGACTAATCTGTCCCTAGGAGAACAAGTCTGCAGTAGCTGTCCCTATTATGTCTCTAGCAGGCACACGAGTGAGGCTAATGGCCGCCGGAGCCTGCCTTATATAAGGGGGGGGGGGGGGGGCTCCAGGGCTTAGTATAGCCTGATTGGCTACAATGCGCCTGCTGACTGTGATGCAGAGGGTAAAAGTTGACCCTCATAGAGCATTATGGGGCGAATCGAACTTCCGGGAAACTTCGCCTTCGCCTGCGAAGGCGAACCACCCGAAGTTCGCCTGGAACCGTTCGCCGGCGAACCGTTCGGCCCACCTCTAGTGCTATATAAATACATAATATGGTAGGACATTACACTATGACTATGGTAGGATTAGACTGTAAGCGCCTCTGAGGACAGTCAGTGACATGACTATGTACTCTGTAAAGTGCTGCAGAAGATGTCAGTGCTATATAAATACATAATAATAATATGGTAGGACATTAGACTATGACTATGGAAGGATTAGATTGTGAGCTCCTCTGAGGACAGTAAGTGACATGACTATGTACTGTGCTGCAGAAGATGTCAGTGCTATATAAACACATAATAATAATATGGTAGGACATTAGACTATGACTATGGTAGGATTAGATTGTGAGCTCCTCTGAGGACACTCAGTGACATGACTATGTACTCTGTAATGTGCTGCAGAAGATGTCAGTGACATATAAATGCATAATAATAATATGGTAGGACATTAGACTATGACTATGGTAGGGATTAGATTGTGAGCTCCTCTGAGGACAGTCAGTGACATGACTATGTACTCAGGGCTGGTTCAAGTAACAATTGGGCCCTAGAGCAAAATTTGCCTGGGGGCCCCCCAACAGACACCTCCCGACCAAAAAGCGTCATTAGAGGCCCTTTGTTGCAGCCACATTTCCCTCCTGGGCCCCTGACCTGGCTTCTGACCCTCCCCCAATCACCTCCCAAGTCTGCAGAGTCCCTGGGGAGCAACAGTTAAGATGGGGAGGGACACCTTGGCGGCCCCTACAGGCTCTGGGGCCCTGGGGCAATTGCCCATTTTTTCCTATGGTAGCTCCGGCCCTGTATGTACTCTGTAAAGTGCTGCAGAAGATGTCAGTGCTATATAAATACATAATAATAATATGGTAGGGCATTAGACTATGACGATGTACAGGTGACAGGCCAGTAACATTTTAGCCCCCGTGTCAGTCCTCCTTATCACCAGCTCATCATCCAGCACTCCTTTGTAAAGCTGTGGGCAGTGTGATTGCAGCAAAACAGTACAAAGTGCCCGGCTGTCTCCTCTCACCCAGTCCTGCAGGAACAACCTCTGCTGGAGGAACTCATCTGCCACCTCCGTCCTCAGCACTGACGCTCATGGCCTCATTGCTCCACGTTCTCCTCCTGTGGCCCCTCGTCTTGGGCTCCCTGGTGGCAGCAGGTAACTTACCCCTCTTTATATTGAATAGATTGTGTCTGAATGTAACTGGTAGCTAGCTCTGATTTTACAAAAACCAGTTACACCGCTGATCAATTGCAAATGTTGAAAGTTAAATTTTACTACTACAGTATACCTAAAGTCTGCTGAGAATTCAAAGGATGTACAGAGTGCTACATAAACAGTGCAGGTGGTCATCAGATAGTAACGTACATGTGGGCTTTGACCACTGTAATGCGTGAGCAGGGCCTAAGTCCGTACAAACATCAGTGTCCGCCGGTCTCAGGTGTGTATACCAATCACAGGGAGTCCTACTGGTATGGGAGGTCCATCAAACAACTCACATAACAATGTATGGGCTTCATGCACTAAGTTAAATAGCATGCCTTATCAGAGTTAACACACCTTATCAGAGTAAATATGCCTTAACATGCCTTATCAGAGTCACTTGACAGGAAACTTGCCTATTTGGCAGGGATAATGTCCTTAGAAGTGATTGGACCAGCAGAAGCTGAGGGCAGGACGAGTGGAGCTCTTGTCATTGCCAATTAGCAGGCATAAGTTGTAGCACTCGCTATGCTACTCTGATAAGGCACGTTAACTCTGATAAGGCGTGTTAACCCTGACAAGACGTGTTAACTCTGATAAGGCATGCTATTTGTATTACTGAATCGAGTCCTATATGAAGTCAAAGTTTCCCATACAGGACTTGACCCTTCAAGGATAAATATCCAACTTATTTATTGCATTTGTTAGTGTGAGTACAGCATACAAACAGCACAACGCTTCGGGCAAAAGCCCTTTATCAAGTGCTTGAAGCTTCTGGATCAAAAGTGACACACTTAAAGACAATACAAATTACGCCCCACCCAGACTATAGGGGGGGGGGGGGGCAGGTTAATTACATCATTAACCCTTTCTAAGGTAGCGAGCAGCAATAACAAAGTTTCCCCCTGCATACACTTGAAACTGTACTTAGGCGTTGTTCACATCTAAAATCGAAATCACTGACAGCAGCAATTTTTTTATTTTTTTACGTGTTTTTTTCTCTCCTCCCGCTTAGCTGCGCGCTGCAAACAAATCGCGTTGCAAAAGTGCTTTGAAAGGCGCTTTACAAAAAATTGCAGCCCCTAAGGCAACACATTGAAAGACCATAACTTGGACGTTATAGTAGATTCTTTAGCCCGGCGTTTAGTGCGCCGTTTTCGTCACACAGTGATGGAACGAAAACGGCGCATGCATTACATTAAAAAAACATTACTGAGCATGTGCAACACACACAACGCAGCAGATTTATTGCTAAACGCACAGCATGCATCACTTTCTATTCTAATATTTCTACACGTTACACACAACGCAACGTGGGCACTGTGAATGTCGCACTTACTTACGTTGCGTTAGTCTGCGTTAAAACATTTTCTAATGTGAAAGAGGCCTAAAAGAGCAATAGGAACTCCACTAAAAACTGCAAAATGCACACAAATTGACTTTACCTCCAGATACAGGCAGGTCTTAAACTGGTAAATTATGTGCTAACATGCCTCCTAATTTCCTTCAAGAATAGCTATTTTCGGTAAATTAATGCAAATAACCTCAAAAAATGACTCCATAATTTACCACATGAGGTAAAACATGACTAAGGGCTGGTGCACACCGAGCGGCTTTTTGGGCGTTTTCAGATCCGCTTGCGGCTGCGGATCTGCTTGGTCAATGTATCTCAATGGGGTGGTGCACACCAGAGCGGCAGGCGTTTTGCAGAAACGAAAAATGCCTGGGTGAGGCATTTTTTGGATTTCGGATGCGTTTCTGCCTCAATGTTAAGTATAGGAAAAACGCAAACCGCTCTGAAAAACGGCACTTCAGAGCGGTTTTGCAGGCGTTTTTGTTACAGAAGCTGTTCAGTAACAGCTTTACTGTAACAATATATGAAATCTACTATACTGAAAACCGCAGCAGCAATCCGCAAAACGCTAGCAAACCGCCTCATAAAAATAAAAAAAAGCGTTTAAAAATCTGCTAGCGTTTTGCGGATCTGCTAGCGGGTTTTGGTGTGCACCAGCCCTTAGAGCTTGTTCACACTGCAGCCTTTTTTTGCTTTTTTCCGCCCACTTGCGGTTTTTAAAAACGCCCCCCGACCGTGTGGACAATGAATGTCTATGAGAAGGTTCATATCAGCGCGGGTCGTGCGCTGTGCGACTAGCAAAGTGGTGCCTGTACCATTTTTGAGGCGACTGAACGCTGAAACATTTATTTCTAATATCTTATTTGTGCCAACGTTTAATATATATCTTGATGAAGACATTTTAAATAATAAAAATAAATAAATTAATAAATAGAACAAATTTTCAAAACACAAATTCCCTTTAAACATGGAGTAATACAACCAAGACACACAGAGAGGAACAGGAACCAGTAGATTGTTAAAAATTACAGAAGAACAGATTTAAAGAGACACTGAAGCGAAAAAAAATATATGATATAATGAATTGGTTGTGTACTATGAATAATTACTAGAAGATTAGCAGCAAAGAAAATATTCTCATATTTTTATTTTCAGGTATATAGTGTGTTTTCTAACATTACATCATTCTCTAATATGTGCAGATTACACAACACTCAGCATTCAAAATGATTCTTTCAGAGCAGTCTGTGAACTAATGACCTCTCCTCTGGCAGATAAAAAGAAAACTGTTCACTTACAGTTGAGATAATAAAAGTCAGAAGACAGCCCTCTCCACGACTTTGAAAGTCGTAGAGATTAATGGCTTTTGCATAGAGATAACAACTGGAGTTTCTTAACTCTTCCTGTACTGGAAACAATTACACTGATGTATCTGATCTTAATGTGTGTCTTTTTTTCGCTTCAGTGTCTCTTTAAGTCATCTCTGCTGTGCCGTATACTGTCCATTTAGTATTGTTTTTGCAGCATAAGCTGTAGCCAGTATGGGTTGTAATGCTGAATTTCATCATCAATATTATGCCGCCCAGACAGTGAGTTGGTATACAGAAACTTTGTTCAAAAGTGTTCTAAATAATAATTTTGTGTGTGTTGTGCGTTTCAAAGAAGTCTTTGCTATGTGTGTACGAACTTCCAACACAAGCAGGTTTACATTTAATTGCTGGGCTTGTTATTGCAGAAGTTGCTATAGGATCTCTGAAAAGGGAACACAGGTCTCTGTCTTATTTGTTATCAGTGTCTCTTTCAGGAGGTGTGTGTGTGTGTGTGTGTGTGTGTGTGTGTGTGTACAGTGTGTGTGTGTGTGTGTGTGTGTGTGTGTGTGTACACACGTGTGTGTGTGTGCAGTGTGTGTGTGCAGTGTGTGTGTAGAGTGTGTGTGTGTGTGTGTGTGTGTGTGTGTTTTTTGAGCTTCAACATTCAAAGTAAACCTGTGGCAAACAAAAGGACTTATATACTTATCCTGGGCTTCCTCCAGCCCCCTGCTATAGTCTGTACAAACAAAAGACAAACACTTATATAGCGTTTTTCTCCTGGTGGACTCAAAGCGCCAGAGCTGCAGCCACTAGAACTATAGGGGGGGGGGGGGGGCAGGTTAATTACATCATTAACCCTTTCTAAGGTAGCGAGCAGCAATAACATAGTTTCCCCCTGCATACACTTGAAACTGTACTTAGGCGTTGTTCACATCTAAAATCGAAATCACTGACAGCAGCAATTTTTTTATTTTTTTACGTGTTTTTTTCTCTCCTCCCGCTTAGCTGCACGCTGCAAACAAATCGCGCTGCAAAAGTGCTTTGAAAAGGCGCTTTACAAAAAATTGCAGCCCCTAATGCAACGCATTGAAAGACTATAACTTGGACGTTATAGTAGATTCTTTACCCCGGCGTTTAGTGCGCCGTTTTCGTCACACAGTGATGGAACGAAAACGGCGCATGCGTTACATTAAAAAAAACATTACTGAGCATGTGCAACACACACAACACAGCAGATTTATTGCTAAACGCACAGCATGCAGCACTTTCTATTCTAATATTTCTACACGTTACACACAACGCAACGTGGGCACTGTGAATGTCGCACTTACTTACGTTGCATTAGTCTGCGTTAAAACATTTTCTAATGTGAAAGAGGCCTAAAAGAGCAATAGGAACTCCACTAAAAACTGCAAAATGCACACAAATTGACTTTACTGCCATGTACAGGCAAGTCATAACCACTTCAGCCTAACTGGACGAAATTTCTCGTCCAGTTAGGCTGCGCACACTCCCGCGGGTCGCGCGCGCTCCCACGGCCCCCCCCGTGCGCGCTCCCGCTTCCGGCCGTTAGCTCGGCGAACAGTGAAAGGGATTATTGATCCCTTTCACCGATCGCATCCCCCCGGAGAAAAGCCGACAGCGTCTCTCCAGACGCTGCAGCTTTTCTGGTTCCAAAAAGTTACGCGTCTTCTTTCTTCTTCCTGGGAGCGAGCTCGATCGCAGGGATGCTCAAATTCGGCTTCGGGAGATATCCGGATTTTTGCTATCCGGATATCTCCCAGTAATGCTGTGCGGGCTGGGCGGGGGGGGGGGGGGGGTCAAGCTTACCTCTCTGACGTCTTCTTCGGTCGTCACTCAGCGCCTCCCATGATGCGCTCCACGCGCGTCACGTGATTACAAACACTTCCTCCTTCAACCCGGAAGGAGGAAGTGTTTGTAATCAGGTGACCGCCGCTTGGAGCGCATCGTGGGAGGCGCCGAGGGACGACCGAAGAAGACGTCAGAGAGGTAAGCTTGACCCCCCCCCCCCCCCCGCCCAGCCCGCACAGCATTACTGGGAGATATCCGGATAGCAAAAATCCGGATATCTCCCGAAGCCGAATTTGAGCATCCCTGCTCGATCGCTCCCAGGACTATTTGACTGTGGCCATCTTGTGGCCAGATAGTAAAACTACACCCACATGCATTTAACATTACTCAGGCACACTTTTTACATTAAAAATTACTGTTTACTTCCCACACCACTAATTACCCACATACAATTTTTAACAAAAAAAAACAACAACAAAAATTTACAATAAAAAAACAAAACATAAATAGTTACCTAAGGGTCTGAACTTTATAAATATGCATGTCAAAGGAGTGTACTAATATATTTTTTTTTTAATTATGGGCTTGTAAATAGTGATGGACGCAAATTTAAAAATTGCACCTTTACTTCCAAATAAAATATCGGCGCCATACATTGTGATAGGGACATAATTTAAATAGTGTAATAAGCGGGACAAATTGGCAAATAAAGTACATGGGTTTTAATTATGGTAGCATGTATGAATTTCAAACTATATTGGCCAAAATCTGATAAATAATGATTTTTTTTCATTTCTTTCTTAATATTTCTGTTAAAATGGATTTAGAATAAATTAATTCTCAGCAAAATGTATCACCCACAAAAAGCCTAATTGGTAGCGGAAAAAACAAGATATAGATCAATTCATTGTGATGAGTAGTGATAAAGTTATTGGCAAATGAATGGGAGGTTAAAGTTGCTCGGATGCAAAAAAATTTCAACCCTTGGGGCTGAAGTGGTTAAACTGGTAAATTATATGCTAACATGCCCCCTAATTTCCTTCAAGAATAGCTATTTTCGGTAAATTAATGCAAATTATCTCAAAAAATTACTCCATAATTTACCACATGAGGTAAAACATGACTAAGAGCTTGTTCACACTGCAGGCGTTTTTCTGCTTTTTTCCGCCCGCGTGCGGTTTTTAAAAAACGCCCCCCGACCGTGTGGACAATGAATGTCTATGAGAAGGTTCATATCAGCGCGGGCCGTGCGCTGTGCGACTAGCAAAGCGGTGCCTGTACCATTTTTGAGGTGACTCCGCCTCAATGAAAAGTATAGAAGAAACGCGAAACGTTCACAAAATCCCTTTGTGCAGCGATTGTGTTCGCGTTTTAAAGAATACATACATTGTATTTATTCTTTTCCGGGTCAAAGAGTTCACTTACTGACCAACGTCAGGGAGTCAACAACAAAACCGCTCTGGAAAAAACGCTTAGAAAACCGCTAAGCACAAAAACGAATCGCCCACCTAAGCGCCGGGAATCGGATAAAAAAAAGACGCCTCAAAAAAAGCCCAACGCGGACGGACACACGAACAGAACGCAATATGAAAAAGGCCTTAAACCTACCAGAAAAGCTAAATGTCAGTAGCTTATGAGGTAAATTACCGTGCCTGAGGTAATTTGTTTGAAAACCCTCCCAGAATTAAGGCCAATGTTGTGTTTTCCTGGCCTGCAAGGCCCCTTCCACATTCAACAAGTCTGTTGCGGTGCGATTCTTCTGCAACTGCACCGAAATGGTCCCAAAATGTTGCAACGCATGTTACCACTGTTAGGAATCCGGCTCTGTGTGGTTGCACCTGCTGGTGGCACTTGGTTTCGGGACTGTGCTAACATCTATCACCAGCAGGTGGCATTGTGCAGCATGTCATGGACATTTCTTTGCCTGCAGTTTCCTGGTTCACCTGCTGGTGGCTCTCTGCATCTGGACAGTAGTAATTCTATCATTCACCAGCAGGTGGCCCTCATGCTATCTATCCTGGACAATTATGCATCATCTGATGGGATTTGCATTTAAGGACTCCACCCGCCTCAGAACCTTGCCAGAACCTCAGTTCAGCTTGGCTGTCCTGATCGCTGTGTTCTGTGCTCCCGGCTCTGAGAAGCTCTGTTCTGATCTGATCTCCTGGTTTATGTTCTTTGCTTACTCTGACTCTGATTTGCCTTGCCCTTGTCTGCTGTTCCGCCTGGTCTGTAAATATTTCTGTATATTGTTGTATAGTTAGTTAGTTAGGATTGCTGTGTTTATGTGGGTTGCACTGTGGGATTTACCATTTGCTAATTTGTATATAATTGCACTGATTGACAATAAAACTGTTTATTTCACATTCATTGGTTTCCGTCTCAGTTCTGCTGCACATTGTGATCTATCAAGTCTGCTGCTAAGAGCAGCCATAACAGTAGGTTCTGGCCACACACTGATCACAGCAGCAAGCCTGAGTTTTGGAAATGTATCCCAATCAGGTGCAATATTATGCATTGCTAGCAAAGGAAAATGAGTTTTCCTGCAGGAAGTTTTTCTCTGATCATCCCAGAGAATCTTTGCTGGCTTTAGTTGATCTGGTGCATGGCTTTGTAGCCCAAGGAATATTTTGTAGTCAGGAAGTAGAATCTTTAATTAAAATATGGGTAGATTTAGCACTGTCCAATTTGCCTTCAGATGACTTCTCGGCACCCCTACAGCCAGTCCAAATCCAATCATTATTGTATTTATTAGAAGAGGATCCAGTATATTTTGAGGAACAATATTTGGGGAAAGGTAATGAAGCAATGTTGGAGTGTATAGAATCTGCATATTCTCTTGTTTGTCAGGGTTTGTGTATCTATGAAGATGCTCTTACTTTAATCTCTGTCTGGCAAAGACTGCTTTCTGCCTCTTCCACTCCTCAGTCTACTTCCTTACCTTCCTTTTCTGCTGATCAGAGCTTGCAGCACACAGCCTCAGTAGGCCCAGAAAATAATTTGGTCTCTTATACAGCAGGCCCCACAGTTGCTAAAAGAAAGGGGAGATCAAAGCATAAAAGAAAATATGTTCCCACTGCCTCCATTCAGCATGTACTGCCTATTGAACCTGGGTCTGCAACACCTGCAGCACTTGATCTGTCTCCATCCCTGACTATACAATCAGTTGCTCATTTTCCAGTACAGCCTGCAGACTCTTGCCTCCAGATGCCTGCAGACTCTTGCCTCCAGATGCCTGCAGACTCTTGCCTCCAGATGCCTGCAGACTCTTGCCTCCAGATGCCTGCAGACTCTTGCCTCCAGATGCCTGCAGACTCTTGCCTCCAGATGCCTGCAGACGCTTGCCTCCAGATGCCTGCAGACGCTTGCCTCCAGATGCCTGCAGACGCTTGCCTCCAGATGCCTGCAGACTCTTGCCTCCAGATGCCTGCAGACTCTTGCCTCCAGATGCCTGCAGACTCTTGCCTCCAGATGCCTGCAGACTCTTGCCTCCAGATGCCTGCAGACGCTTGCCTCCAGATGCCTGCAGACGCTTGCCTCCAGATGCCTGCAGACGCTTGCCTCCAGATGCCTGCAGACTCTTGCCTCCAGATGCCTGCAGACTCTTGCCTCCAGATGCCTGCAGACTCTTGCCTCCAGATGCCTGCAGACTCTTGCCTCCAGATGCCTGCAGACTCTTGCCTCCAGATGCCTGCAGACTCTTGCCTCCAGATGCCTGCAGACTCTTGCCTCCAGATGCCTGCAGACTCTTGCCTCCAGATGCCTGCAGACTCTTGCCTCCAGATGCCTGCAGACTCTTGCCTCCAGATGCCTGCAGACTCTTGCCTCCAGATGCCTGCAGACTCTTGCCTCCAGATGCCTGCAGACTCTTGCCTCCAGATGCCTGCAGACTCTTGCCTCCAGATGCCTGCAGACTCTTGCCTCCAGATGCCTGCAGACTCTTGCCTCCAGATGCCTGCAGACTCTTGCCTCCAGATGCCTGCAGACTCTTGCTCCCAGCCGCATGCAGAACTTTGCATCCAGCCATCTGCAGACACTTGCATGCAGCCTACAGAGACTTTGTTTCAGCCTGCAGAAAATTGCATCCAGCCCGCAGACGCTTGCATCCAGCCCGCACGGGCTTGCATCCAGCCCGCACGGGCTTGCATCCAGCCCGCACGGGCTTGCATCCAGCCCGCACGGGCTTGCATCCAGCCCGCACGGGCTTGCATCCAGCCCGCACGGGCTTGCATCCAGCCCGCACGGGCTTGCATCCAGCCCGCACGGGCTTGCATCCAGCCCGCACAGGCTTGCATCCAGCCCGCACAGGCTTGCATCCAGCCCGCACAGGCCCTGCTCCAGCCCGCACAGGCCCTGCTCCAGCCCGCACAGGCCCTGCTCCAGCCCGCACAGGCCCTGCTCCAGCCCGCACAGGCCCTGCTCCAGCCCGCACAGGCCCTGCTCCAGCCCGCACAGGCCCTGCTCCAGCCCGCACAGGCCCTGCTCCAGCCCGCACAGGCCCTGCTCCAGCCCGCACAGGCCCTGCTCCAGCCCGCACAGGCCCTGCTCCAGCCGGCCCAGCCAGGTGCTCAGCCAACGGCCCAGCCAGGTGCTCAGCCAACGGCCCAGCCAGGTGCTCAGCCAACGGCCCAGCCAGGTGCTCAGCCAACGGCCCAGCCAGGTGCTCAGCCAACGGCCCAGCCAGGTGCTCAGCCAACGGCCCAGCCAGGTGCTCAGCCAACGGCCCAGCCAGGTGCTCAGCCAACGGCCCAGCCAGGTGCTCAGCCAACGGCCCAGCCAGGTGCTCAGCCAACGGCCCAGCCAGGTGCTCAGCCAACGGCCCAGCCAGGTGCTCAGCCAACGGCCCAGCCAGGTGCTCCGCCAGCTGTCAACCAGTCTAATGCCCTCCCAACTGCCTACCAGTCTGTTGCCATGCCTGTTGCCAACCAGTCTGTTGCCATGCCTGTTGCCAACCAGTCTGTTGCCATGCCTGTTGCCAACCAGTCTGTTGCCATGCCTGTTGCCAACCAGTCTGTTGCCATGCCTGTTGCCAACCAGTCTGTTGCCATGCCTGTTGCCAACCAGTCTGTTGCCATGCCTGTTGCCAACCAGTCTGTTGCTATGCCTGCTGCCAACCGGTCTGTTGCCCTGCCTGCTGCCAACCGGTCTGTTGCCCTGCCACAAGAGACTTCTGCTTCTGCTGCCCAGCCACAAGAGACTTCTGCTGCCCAGCCACAAGAGACTTCTGCTGCCCAGCCACAAGAGACTTCTGCTGCCCAGCCACAAGAGACTTCTGCTGCCCAGCCACAAGAAACTTCTGCTGCCCAGCCACAAGAGACTTCTGCTGCCCAGCCACAAGAGACTTCTGCTGCCCAGCCACAAGAGACTTCTGCTGCCCAGCCACAAGAGACTTCTGCTGCCCAGCCACAAGAGACTTCTGCTGCCCAGCCACAAGAGACTTCTGCTGCCCAGCCACAAGAGACTTCTGCTGCCCAGCCACAAGAGACTTCTGCTGCCCAGCCACAAGAGACTTCTGCTGCCCAGCCACAAGAGACTTCTGCTGCCCAGCCACAAGAGACTTCTGCTGCCCAGCCACAAGAGACTTCTGCTGCCCAGCCACAAGAGACTTCTGCTGCCCAGCCACAAGAGACTTCTGCTGCCCAGCCACAAGAGACTTCTGCTGCCCAGCCACAAGAGACTTCTGCTGCCCAGCCACAAGAGACTTCTGCTGCCCAGCCACAAGAGACTTCTGCTGCCCAGCCACAAGAGACTTCTGCTGCCCAGCCACAAGAGTCTTCTGCTGCCCAGCCACAAGAGACTTCTGTTGCCCAGCCACAAGAGACTTTTGTTTCTGCTGCCCAGCCACTAAGGACTTCTGCTGCTGCTGTCCAGCAATTACAGTCTTCCGCTGCTGTTCCTCTGGGTGGTTCCCAGCCTGCTCCTCCTCCTGAAGGGATCCTGCCTGCCGCCCAGCCTGAGGTGATCCTGCCTGCCGCCCAGCCTGAGGTGATCCTGCCTGCCGCCCAGCCTGAGGTGATCCTGCCTGCCGCCCAGCCTGAGGTGATGCTGCCTGCCGCCCAGCCTGAGGTGATGCTGCCTGCCGCCCAGCCTGAGGTGATGCTGCCTGCCGCCCAGCCTGAGGTGATGCTGCCTGCCGCCCAGCCTGAGGTGATGCTGCCTGCCGCCCAGCCTGAGGTGATGCTGCCTGCCGCCCAGCCTGAGGTGATCCTGCCTGCCGCCCAGCCTGAGGTGATCCTGCCTGCCGCCCAGCCTGAGGTGATCCTGCCTGCCGCCCAGCCTGAGGTGATCCTGCCTGCCGCCCAGCCTGAGGTGATCCTGCCTGCCGCCCAGCCTGAGGCGATCCTGCCTGCCCAGCCTGAGGCAACCCGGCCTGCCGCCCAGCCTGGGGTGATCCGGTCTGCTGCCCAGACTGAGGGGATCCAGTTCACTGTTGCCCAGACTGAGGGGATCCAGTTCACTGCCTGGCCTGATGTTCCACCTGTTAGCCTCTTGTCTGTGGTCCTGCCTGACATTTTCCATCCGTCTTCTATTAAGACTTTTCAGTTTCCTGTCATCCAGTTTTCAAATACTCCTGTCACCCAGCCGGGTCAGGTAATATTTATTTTTGAATTATTTCCCTCCCTGCCCACCCAGTCTTGGCATTTGCTGCTTATTTTATTTCCTGCTGTTTTTTGTCATTCTGGCGGAGGATTTGTAAGAACATTGTGGAGCGTCCTGAGGCCGCTCCTAAAGGGGGGGGTTATGTTAGGAATCCGGCTCTGTGTGGTTGCACCTGCTGGTGGCACTTGGTTTCGGGACTGTGCTAACATCTATCACCAGCAGGTGGCATTGTGCAGCATGTCATGGACATTTCTTTGCCTGCAGTTTCCTGGTTCACCTGCTGGTGGCTCTCTGCATCTGGACAGTAGTAATTCTATCATTCACCAGCAGGTGGCCCTCATGCTATCTATCCTGGACAATTATGCATCATCTGATGGGATTTGCATTTAAGGACTCCACCCGCCTCAGAACCTTGCCAGAACCTCAGTTCAGCTTGGCTGTCCTGATCGCTGTGTTCTGTGCTCCCGGCTCTGAGAAGCTCTGTTCTGATCTGATCTCCTGGTTTATGTTCTTTGCTTACTCTGACTCTGATTTGCCTTGCCCTTGTCTGCTGTTCCGCCTGGTCTGTAAATATTTCTGTATATTGTTGTATAGTTAGTTAGTTAGGATTGCTGTGTTTATGTGGGTTGCACTGTGGGATTTACCATTTGCTAATTTGTATATAATTGCACTGATTGACAATAAAACTGTTTATTTCACATTCATTGGTTTCCGTCTCAGTTCTGCTGCACATTGTGATCTATCAAGTCTGCTGCTAAGAGCAGCCATAACAACCACTGTTTCCAATGAAAGTATGCCTCACTTCCGGGTGAAACGCACAACGCACAGCTACTCATGCATCATCACAGTGGGATGCATCCATAGGACTATCACTACTGCAACGGGAGGCAGAGTTTTTGTGTGATGCTGCGACGGACTGCAAGAAGCGTGAAAGGGCTCTTAACCTTTTTTAGGACCTCTACACGCCAATAGCCGTCGACGTGGCGGTAGCCCAAGGACTGCCTAACGCCGATTGACGTGCAGTCCTGGTGGGCGTGTTTTTCAGGAGATCGCACTGCGCACATTTCTGCTTGAATGACGAAGCTCTGCTCCGCATCAGTCTGCCAGCGACGATCACCGCTAGGAGGCTGTTACACAGTGAAACCGCCATCTATTTACTAGGTACAGCGCTGCGATCTACGGCAGCGCTGTACTGGGGACAGCCATGTGACACAGCTGTCCCCTCTAGAGGCAGGTAAGCAATCTGTTGTCATAGGCTGAAGCCTATGACAGCCGACCGCGCTGATTGGCTAGCGTGGAGAGGGGAGGAGGGAGGGGGGGAAGAAAAAAATATGAATAAAATACACATATTTATTTAAAAAATAATACATAAATATTTGTATAAAAAGAGAAAAATCCTGGGAGCGATCATAGCCCACCAACAGAAAGCTCTGTTGGTGGGCAGAAAAGGGGGGGGGGATCCCTTGTGGGCTGAGTTGTGCGGCCCTGCAGTGAGCTCCTAAAGCTGCAGTGGCCATAATTGTAAAAAATAGCCTGGTTACCATAGGGGTTTAAGACCGTGGTCCTTAAAGGGGCACTACAGCGAAAAACTGTAAAATTTAAAATATGTGCAAACATATACAAATAAGAAGTACATTTTTTCCAGAGTAAAATGAGCCATAAATGACTTTTCTCCTATGTTGCTGTCACTTACAGTAGGTAGTAGAAATCTGACAGAAGTGACAGGTTTTGGACTACTCCATCTCTTCATGGGGGATTATCAGCAAGGCTTTTATTTTTTATAAAGATATTCCTGAAAAAGGATTTAAACAATGATGCTGTCCAGCTTCCCAGCTCCCTACACAGTTTTTGGCAGTTGGACGGAGCAACTGCCATTCACTAAGTGCTTTTGAAAATAAATATATCCCTGAGAATCCCCTATAAAGAGATGGACTAGTCCAAAACCTGTCACTTCTGTCAGATTTCTACTACCTACTGTAAGTGACAGCAACATAGGAGAAAAGTAATTTATAGCTCATTTTACTCAGGAAAAAATGTACTTCTTATTTGTATATTTTTGCACATATTTTAAATTTTACAGTTTTTCACTGTAGGGCCCCTTTAAGTGGTAAAACAAATAGGCAGTGCACACAAGGAAATGCACTTTTTGCGCACTGCCTTTGTTTTGTGTTTGTGGAACTACCCAGTGTGTGGCTCTGTGTTGTGTCATTGTCACCCGCGGAGTCTGCACTGCAGCATATTGGTCATTATGCAACCTGATTGAAAAGTACCTTCCTTGTTTAGCTTCAAAAGGGCATTTCAGAGACCCGAGAAGACCTTCCACTTGCGTCATGTTTTTGCTTTCAGGTACTGCCAGAGTTGCTTTCAATGGTAAATAACTGCGAATTTACTACTTTGGCCTGGTGTCAGGTTTTCTGCTGTGAAATTGCAAAGCATGATAAGAGTAGAATAGTTATAGAGCGGTGGGAGGTAACTTAGGAGCCATGCTCTTTGCTACCACTCAGAGGTCAGTGTAGTGGCCCACACAGTGCTGTGTTCTGTAAATCCCGCCCCATTTGCACCCTGAATCAGATATTGGTTGAACACCTGCTTAATGTTATTTAAAGTATTATTATTTATTGTATTTCTAAAGTGCCGACATATTACGCAGCGCTGGAAAATAAAGAAAAAGACACAGACAAGCTAGGACATAAAAGGAACAAGGTACACGATACTGTACAAGATCATGCTACGTAGTGAAAGGTCTTAAAGGACAACTGAAGTGAGAGTGATTTGGAGGCTGCCATATTTATTTCCTTTTGAACAATACCAGTTGCCCGGCAGCCCTGCTGATCTATTTGGCTGCAGTAAGTCTGTGAATCACACCAGAAACAAGCATGCAGCTAATCTTGTCAGATGTGACAATGATGTCAGAAACACTTGATCTGCTGCAGGCTTATTCCGGGACAGGGGCTATGGCTAAAAGTACGAGAGGCAGAGGATCAGCAAGACAGCCAGGGAATGCAGTGCTGGTCGTAATGGAAAAATCTACGCTTACGGATCATTACGCGTAATTTTACGCTATTACGCATTACGCAATTACGGTTACGGCGTAGGAAATGATCTACGGTACATCACTGTAATTACGCGTAAACTTACGCAGTTACGCGTAAGGATACCGTAATGTAGGCGCTTACACTACGATGTTACGCGTAGTGCCGTAATACCCATTAATGCGTATTTTTGATGCATACAGACGATATGTACGCGATAGCCGTCAATGTGACAGTTATTGCGTACATATCGTCCGTATGCGTCAAAACGTACGCTTATACTGAAGGGCGGGAGAAGATACTATTGGTTGCTTAGGATGTTGACTGATTGGCTACTCTTAGAAAAGGGGAGTTTTTACGTTAGTAATTACGCGTAAAATTACGCGTAAGTGTTCGTAAAATTACGCATACCTAGCAATTACGGTAGACAGTGTAATTACGATACCACTTTACTGCTTACGCATAAATAATTACGCGTAAGACCGTAAATTACGCGTAGCGCTTACGCGTAAATTTACATTGAATTACGATGCGTAATTACGCTCATGCGTAATTTCGGCCCAGCACTGTGGGAATGCGCACTGTTAAAAAGGAAATAAATGTGTCAGCCTTCATATCGCTTTTGCTTCAGTTGCCCTTTAAAGAGACTCTGAAGCCAATAAAAATAGGGCTTTTTATTTAACATTCCTCTTCTGCCATATCAGGTAAGATGAATTGCCGAACTCCCGGGGCAAAAATCCATGTCTTTCAAAGTTGTGGTTTTTGCTGCCTGGGGAGGCAGAGCTTTGGGCTGTAGCTCTGCCTCCAGTACAGTCAATCAGCGCTGATCACCGCCTTTCCCCGCCTCTCTCAGTCTTCTTTCACTGAGAGGGGAGGGGAGAGGCGGCGATCAGTGCTGATTGACTAAACTGGAGTCAGAACTACAGCAAACAGCTCTGCCTCCTCCAGGAAGTAATGGGGGATTTCGGGCGGCTAAAGACCTTGTTATGCCAACGGGAATGCACCGATTCATCTTAGCTGATATGGCAGACGAGGATTGGTAAATAAAAAGCCCTATTTTTATTGGCTTTAGTCTCTCTTTAAATACCAAATAATTCAAGGCCAAGTCAGTTTGTGGGAAGGTGCCTGACGATGAGGGTGCATGATTCAGTTGGATGCACTAGGAGGGGAGGACCCTGTCATAGGCTTACAATGTAAAGGGAGAGTGGTAAGGACACATTAGGTAGAGGCTTCAGAATTTAAAGCAATGATGTGGGGGTTAGGCAATCTTAAAGAGGTGCATTTTGAGGGCTCGTTTGAAGGTTTTGAAATAGGGGGTGGGCCTGAACTGTGGTGGAAGGGAGTTCCAGAGAGTATGGGCAAGTGCATGTCTGTGGAAGAGTTCAGAAAAGTAGGTCGGGCAGGTCTAGTGTACAGACTTGACAGAATTTTGAGGATGTTCCTGGAGCAGTTAGGGAGCCAGTGGAGGGAATAATGGGTGCGGGGGGGGGGGGGGGGGAGGGGGTTACCAGACCAAAACTGATAGAGGTAGTGGATAAGCAAGACAGCCAGGCAACATGCATTAAAACAAGGAACACCAAGAGCCCCAATAGTGTAATATGTACTGGTAAATGGTTACTAGATAGAGTAAATATTAATACTCACAAACCAGGGTTACCATTAGGCAACCACTGTAAAGGCAGGTGGGGAGATTTTCCTGACCCCACTCAGGAATAAGAAGTTGATGAGAAAAAGGGGGTTCAACCCTCCACCCAGGGTGGACTAAATATTATGCAGGAGAACAGAGGCGCCAAGAGGATAAAAGGAAGCTAAATAAGCTTAAAAACCAAATTCTTGGTAAATAGAGGAGGCAGTGGTGGACTTACCTCCTCCAAGTAGACACACAACTGTAGTAAAGACAGTCAATATATTTTATTTATGGACTCCAAATATGCAACGCGTTTCACAGGTTTGATCCCGCTTTATCAGGCAATAACAACGGAGCAATAGCATATGTGGTCAGTTGAAGAGCCAGGCACCTCTGATCAAACCTGTGAAACGTGTTGCATATTTGGAGTTCATAAATAAAATATATTGGACTGTCTTTACTACAGACGTTGTGTGTCTACTTGGAGGAGGTAAGTCCACCACTACCTCCTCTATTTACCAAGAATTTGGTTTTTAAGCTCATTAGGCAACGTGCATTGTTTGAAAGGAAGTACATACTGTATATTAGCCTCCATTTATCTCTTACCTCGGGTTCCCTTTAGGATTTTAGTGTTTATTTGAGAAATTCCTACATTTTTTATATTGACTGGGGCACTTTGTAGGTTAAAGAAAGGTCTCCTTCCTGCTGCAGTGCAAGAAAGCTCAAAAAGCTTCATAAGGAATAATAGGACTTGGTCAGTCAGTCTGGGGACTTTACTTTAGAAGCATCAGGAAAACAACTTCTTCTGTTCAGAACCTTTTACCAGGTGAGAGGTTGAAGGTTGTTCTAAAACGCTGAAACATTTATTTCTAATATCTTATTTGTGCCAACGTTTAATATATATCTTTTTAATGATGAAGACATTTTAAATAATAAAAATAAATAAATTAATAAATAGAACAAATTTTCAAAACACAAATTCCCTTTAAACATGGAGTAATACAACCAAGACACACAGAGAGGAACAGGAACCAGTAGATTATTAAAAATTACAGAAGAACAGATTTAAAGAGACACTGAAGCAAAAAAAATATATGATATAATGAATTGGTTGTGTACTATGAATAATTACTAGAAGATTAGCAGCAAAGAAAATATTCTCATATTTTTATTTTCAGGTATATAGTGTGTTTTCTAACATTACATCATTCTATAATATGTGCAGATTACACAACACTCAGCATTCAAAATGATTCTTTCAGAGCAGTCTGTGAACTAATGACCTCTCCTTTGGCAGATAAAAAGAAAACTGTTCACTTACAGTTGAGATAATAAAAGTCAGAAGACAGCCCTCTCCACGACTTTGAAAGTCGTAGAGATTAATGGCTTTTGCATAGAGATAACAACTGGAGTTTCTTAACTCTTCCTGTACTGGAAACAATTACACTGATGTATCTGATCTTAATGTGTGTCTTTTTTTCGCTTCAGTGTCTCTTTAAGTCATCTCTGCTGTGCCGTATACTGTCCATTTAGTATTGTTTTTGCAGCATAAGCTGTAGCCAGTATGGGTTGTAATGCTGAATTTCATCATCAATATTATGCCTTAAAGTGGGGTTGTCACCATAAAAGTCAAATTTCAACAGCAACTGGTCTGAGAGTATTAAGTGATAAAGATGCTAATCCTGCATTTAAAACTTTTAAAACGTTTTCTGCTGTTATGATTTTGGATTTATCACATACCGGTACCTTAGGAGCACTGGCCCTTTAATTGCCATTGCCATTGGCTGGCAAAACAGTTGCATGCTGAGGGGGACTTTTTATCTTTAATATATTCCTCCTCTTCCCTTTATTTCCCTCTCCTTCTAATGACATAAGACAGTGCACTTCCTAGTATAGACCTCAGTGGGAGTGTCTGAAGACTCTGGGAGGAGGGCGGGTAACAAATACGTAATTAGCAAGAAGAGAAAAGAAGAGTGAGGGAGGAAATGATGTCAGAATTAGCTTCATTCAAATGTAACCAATATGGAAACTGCCTAGAATAGGATTCTCTGCTTTTTCTTTATAACATTCACAGGAATCATAACGTGGACAGTGCAATACATCTGTTATGTAAGTAGAACTAGTATTTATCTACTTATTTATGTGTTTTTCATTTTTAGGTTAGCATGGGTGTCACTTGTTCTTTAAAATGGAGAACACTATTTTTTAAATTTGGCTTATCCTTCTTCTCAGGTGAGCTGGAGGATAAGCCCCTGGTGGACACAAAGTACGGGAAGGTGCGTGGGATAGTCGCAGCTGTGAAAGACACGGAGAGAACCGTGCACGCTTTTTATGGCATCCCCTTCGCCAAACCACCGACTGGACCTTTACGGCTTGCAGCCCCGGAACCGCCGGAGCCCTGGAGCTCAGTGAGGGAGGCCTCTACATACCCGGCCATGTAAGTGGTCCTATCGTTCCTACATACATTACAGATCATGAATGATATTCTTTTAGAAATGATACAGTCAGTGTTTGCCCATTGCAGACTCTTTCCTCTCCCTGATTTACATTCTGACATTTATCACTGGTGGTGACCTCTTTGTCCTGTCAGGTGCAGCTCTGCAGACTGCTTGTTTTGGCCGTGTTTAAATCATAAATCGCAATCACTGACACCAGCGTTTTGCAATTTTGTTTTAGCACCTCCTGGCGCTTACCTGTGCGTTGCGATTTTTTTGTAAATCGCTTTTCTAAGCGCTTTTGCAGAGAGATTCGTTTTTTCACTTCCTGACTCAAGTCAGGAAGTGAACTCTTTGACCCGGAAAAGAATAAATACAATGCATTTATTCTTAAAAGCGCTCGGGAAAGCACTATGCAAAGTGCTTTTTCAAGCGCTTTGCGATTTCCCTATACCTTCCATTGAGGCAAATCGCCCCAAAAATGGTACAGGCAGCGCTTTGGTGAGCGGATCGGAATCGAACCGCTCATATGTGAACTCTCTCATAGGGAATCATTGCACAAGCGCTTTTAAGGCAATTTTGAAATCTTAAAAAAACCCGAAAAACACACTTAGTGTGAACAAGCCCTTACTGAGAGTTCTAATGCCAGTACAAAATATACCTGGTTTACCAGAATACTCAGGGGAGGAGGGGGGAGGGGGGATTCGGATTAGTTAAGCAGTCTAGCATAAGCCTCAGTGGGAGAGAAGAGCTACATACCAATATACAGCTATATAAAGCTATAGTAAGTATTTGTGATGTTGAAACCAGGATACAATAAAAGTGGGTATCCTGAATCATTTACTGCATTCTACTGTATGTCACTACAGGGCCTCTTTAATATTCCTGTCTTTCAGGTGTGTCCAATCCAGAGAGTCAATAGTACGCTTGCTGAAAGAATTTGACAGGGATTTATCGACACCGCCCTTGTCGGAAGACTGCCTCTACCTCAATGTTTTCACACCGGCAAACAGGGAGACGGATGCCAAGTTGCCGGTGAGAAGATCCCAGCGTCCTGCTGCTGAAAGGTTCAGGGGTAGACTAAAAGCCTGAGGGTGCATTCACATGCAATTTTGATTGCCCAATCACTGACCAATTTTACCACCTTCATATAGTGTGAGGGCCAACAGATTTTGAATTCTATGAACAGTTTTGTGTAGGTAAGCTCTTATACTACATGGAAATGGTAAAATGTACCAATCATTGGTAAAAATTGGATGTGTGTACCAGGCTTTAAGCACTCAACAATCAGTGCCGAGTTCCCATGCTTTATCAGTATAAGGTGCCTGATGTATGTCCCAAATCCAGGGAAAGAGACAGAATATAAGCTAAATGGAATAATGGAGTGCTGAACAGACTTGGACAACATAAAGTTAATATCAGTAAAGTCTAGAACACACCTTCAATTATGATTGGCCAATCACTCACCGATTTTACCACCTCTATGTAGTATGAGGAGCAACAGATATTGAATACTATGAGCAGATTGTATACATAAACCCTCATACTACATGGAGGTCTTAAAATTGGTCAGTGATTGGCCAATCATAACTGAAAGTGTGTACCTGGCTTAAGGGTGCATACACACACCCAATTGTGATTTGCCAATGACTGTCCACTTTTACCACCTCTGTGGGTGCCCAATACATTACTCGATTTGCCAGAGCAGTAGCTAGGGTTTTCAGCACCCAGGGACAACGTTTTTGTGCCTCCTCTGGACGAAAAGGGCGTGGCAACACATCAGAACGTGGTTGTGGTCATAGGCATACCTCCCAACTTTTTGAGATGAGAAAAAGGGACACTTAAGCCACGCCCTTGCCACACCCCTTGTCACGCCCCACCATGTCCCTAGTCACGCATACCATAAAGATCTCATAAGAAAAATAATGTTGTTTTATCATTCAAACCACACTGGTCCTTTCTGTCCTGGTTCATTTTCCTTCATAGTGACATTTTAAAATTAGTAATATATCAATTTAAAGGATGTGAATAAAGTTCAGAGTCAATCAAACACATTTTTAGTATAGAAATCTATATATTTATATAGAAAGAGGGACAAAGTCCTGAAAGAGGGACAAATGAGAGGGAAAAAGGGACAGAGGGACAGGGCTTCCAAAAAGGTACTGTCCCTCCGAAAAAAAGGGACAGTTGGGAGCTATGCATAGGTGGTGACTTTTTCTGCTGCTATGAACGCTTCTGCACTCCTCTGCAGAGGGAGGGAGAGAAGCAAGGGCACTTCAGGCAGCCAGCGAGTCGTAGCTTAGGCATGTGGGGGTGCAGTGACTGTGCTGAGCTCCTTCACAGTGCTGCACCCGGGGACACATGTTCCCCCTTGCCCACCCATAGCTACGCCTCTGTATTTTGCATGCAGATCGACCGTCCAATCCAATAATTTTATCTAATCAGAGTAGAATGAGTGCTGTCGGTCAGTCTTTGATTGATTTCTGGACAAAACTGGTCAAAATAATTGATCGTGCATGCTGGAAAATCTTGGTCGCAAGGGCTGATTTGAATGAGTGGCGGTAATGGCGTCTGATTTCCTGACCAGCGGCTGGATAGTGTAAGGGTTAAGGACTCTGACTCTGACACAGGCGACCTGGGTTCAAATCTCAGCTCTTCCTGTTCAGTAAGGAGACATTGGGCAAGACTCCCCAACACTGCTAATGCCTTCTGAGCGCACCCAAGTGGCTGCAGCTCTGGTGGTTTGAGTCTGGATATATCTATAAAGGCAAGTTGGGCACCCTTGAAGGTATCAGTATAAAATATACTAACGTCTGCTTCAACCTATTTGCTTTGCTTGCAGATTGGTTTTATAGATGTTAATACCTAGCGAGGGAAGTAGTATGAATGTATTTCTGGTTGTAGCTGTAGAACAGATATCATTTTGTCATTCAGTTTTCATAGATGATGTACTTCCTGTATGCTTAGTTTACGTCATCATGTGTTGAGATAATATTGTCCAAGTTTACTTCAGAGTCACAGCAATTTCTATATCAGAGCTATCCAACTCCAGTCCTCGAGAGTCATATCCATGCCAGTGTTTAGGATGGGCTGAAAAATGGAGAAATGTCTTCTACTTGATGGACCAAACCTCTCCTGATTCAATCCCATCAATTAATTTGAGGTGTGTCAAAAATGTATGAGGACCTCGACCCTTGAGGACTGGCGTTGGACAGCCCAGTTCTGTATGATAAGAAAACACACCCAGTCTAACCACCTGTATAATCTCTGTTGTCCCTCCCATGTCCCCAGGTCATGGTTTTCATACATGGTGGAGGACTACGGTCAGGAGGAACAATCATGTTTGAGGGCTCTGCACTTAGTGCCTATGAGGATGTCGTAGTGGTCACCATCCAGCACAGGCTGGGATTTTGGGGGTTCTTCAGGTAAGTAGGAAAAATCTTACAATGTAAAAGAGAAAAGCTCCATGACTTGTCATTGGATCATGGACACATGTTATTTACTTATAATGCACTAAAAGTTCAACAATTGGGCTTTCAAATGGAGCCAAAACAGTGTTTTGCTGATCATCCCATTTAGTTCTTGTACAAAACTCTTCAGATTCATACAGATCAAAGATTCACAAACAACTTCACGTGGAGAGTGCCAAATAATTGCCCGACGTGTTTCGCGGTGAACTACCACTTCCTCGGAGGTACACGAAATAACATATGCAGTCAGCTCCTTAAAGCATAAGGGCTTTATCTGTATCTGTGATGCTACCTATACCAGTGCTCTGTGACCGCATCTCACTAGTGAGGAGGGAAGCACTCAGAATGACGGTATTGGCAGCATCACAGGTACAAATGAAGCCTTTATGCTTAAAGGTACTGACTGTATATGTTATTTTGTGTGCCTCTGAGGAAGCGGTGGTTTACCGCGAAACACGTTTCAGGTCATTATTTGGGACTCTGCATGTGAAGTTGCTTGTGAATACTTGATCTATATGAATTTGAAGAATTGTGTACAAAAGTCAAATGTGATGCCTTTTTGATCATCAAAAAAAGTTTTGGCTCAATCTTATACCCCGGCCCATTGGTTGAAGTTTTGGTGCATTATATGTAAATGGGGGGGGGGGGGGGGGGGAATGGGAGGAGGAACACATTTTAATTTGTGTATTATAAATGTAATTTACTACTTTTGAAAATGTTCTGATTTTTGAAAGTTACCAGCTGCAAACATCCATAAAATTCACTGTATCCATCTTGTCAACACTACGACTACTACCCTAGGAAGTAAGCTGATGCAGTCAAATGCATGATAGCTGCAGGGTCAATAGAGTGGGTGGGTTCTGGAAAACATGTCTTTGCAGGCAGGGATGGTCAATCAGATGCAAAAAACTTCTAAACTGATGCACAATTATATGATATGTGTATGCAAATGTGTGCAGCTTGGGCCAATAAAATACAATAACTGCAGAACGTGAGTGCGCTATTTCCAAGCTGCCTGTAATTGACAACCCCGATTGCTGGCACAGCTTTAGAAGGGAGGACATGTCTGTTTCCCCGGCTTATTTAAAGACTGAAAGTAACAGATAGGCATTATTGAGCAAAAACTGGCTGTTTGTGATCTTTGAAAGCATTGAGGTAATTATCAGGGAAGTAGGAAAAAAGGGCGCCGGCGGTTAGGGGATGAAAAGGCCCTGCCATAGACTCTAATGCATTTATGGGAGGGGGGGCTAGGGTTGGGCACCACTGGGAGGGGGTGGATGGGGTCAGGCACCACTAGGGGAGTGGTTAGGTTTAGGCACCACCAGGGGAGGGTTCTGTGTGAGAGTAGGGTTGGGCACCACTGGGAGGGGGTGGATGGGGTTAGGCACCACCAGGGGCTGGTTAGGGTTAGGCACCACTGATGGGGGTGGTTAGGGTTAGGCACCACCAGGGGAGTGGTTAGGTTTAGGCGCCACCAGGGGTGGGTTCTGGGTAAAAGTAGGGTTGGGTTAAGCTGTATTTTTGAATTACGTAACGATTTTTAATGTTAATATCTTTTCGTTATTAACAGTATTTCTTGTTAACCAATTTTGTTAATTATGTTTATCGTTATTGAGATTTCGTTATTTACCAGCGCCACTTTGTTATCCAGCTGATGGATAACAGCTGGATAACCTGGCACCCTTTTTTTCACGCACGCATTATCAGTTGTAGGGCTACCCAGCTAAACTTTTATGGGATCCCCCTACATTTACATTCCTCCTTCCCTTTGTGACTTCCAGAGCTTTGAGGCCCTCTCATGTAACAAGTGTGGCTATATCAATACCTGGTCTGGAGTATGGGCCTTTGTACTGGAGGAATGCTAAGAAGTAGAGGCCCCCCACAGCTCTGGAACTCCCTGCTCCCTATACACTCCTGTTTCAAAGCACAAATAGGATAATGCAATAACTAACACAAAACTCTAGAAACACCGTTTTTTGTTTTTTTACTAGAGGGCTTTAAGGGCCCTTTCACACTATGAAAGCGAGATTGTGATGCAACCCGTCCCCAGCCAGTGGAGGGGCTCCTTAAGGTCATGTGGCTACATTTTGTAGCCACAGGATTTGTATTTGCATAAGGTAACATGTGGGCATTCTGCTTACTAAACTACCAAGTACATTTAGCTCCTCTCGGCGAATCTCTCTGGTGGATAGCTATTACCTAAAGCAGGGGTGTCAAACTCAAGTACAAAGTGGGCCAAAATGATACACTGGGAGCAAGTCACTGGCCACCTTCCTCCCTTATAAAGTTCCCAGGTGTCTAACGCCCCCCCCCCCTTCAGCCCCTATACAGTTCCCGGTTGTCTAGTGGTCCTCCCTCCCCTATACAGTTCCCTGGTGTCTAGAGCCCCACTCCCTCCCCTATACAGCTCCCTAGTATTTAGTTATTTCCCCCATATGCCCCATATGGCTTCCCTGGTGTTTCGGGGCTTCACCTCCAACATAGCTTTCCTGGTGGTCTAGAGTGGGCCAAACATAATGTAAAGTGGGGAAACCACTTGAGGGCCAAATTGAATGGCTCAGAGGGCCAGATTTGGCCCACGGGCCGGAGTTTGACATGTGTGACCTAAAGGATCCAGCTTAAATTCCTCACCCTATCATAAAAAGCTCTATTGAAGTTGCCACCCCCTTACATTTCCTCATAGATCTTTAGATACCACCCCACTCTGAACCTTTGCTCCTCCCAGGGGACCCTCTTGCCCTCTAGCTTGGTCAACTCCTCTTACTATCGCATCCAGGACTTCTCATGAGCATCACTTCTCCTTTGGAACTCTCTCCCACGGCCTTTCCGTCATGCTCTGAGCCTGGAAAACTTCAAATGTCCTCTTAAAAAGCACCTGTTCAGACAAGCCTATCATTTGCTATAGGTAGCATTGGAGGATCACTGCCTCATCTGTTAACCCTTGTGTCTCCTTCTCCAGTGTCTCTCTCCACCCCACTACCACTTCTGCTCTAGATTGTAAGCTTGCAAGGGCAGTGACCTCCTCCTAGTGTTTCTTATTCTGCTGTAAGTTATCATATGAGTTTGTACGTACCATTATAAGTGAGGTCTCACACCACACATCAACTATGTATGTATTCAGAGCAGGGACGGGACAAGGTCCTCCAGCACCCAAGGCTGAGACACCAAAGTGCGCCCCTCCATCCCTCCCACCCCAGCCATCACACACTGATTGCTATTAGACTAAGAGGCGCCACAGGGCCCACAACCTCCCCAACACCTTAATATCTAGTTATCTGGCTTGCAGTCACTGCCATGTATCCCCTTTTCTTATTTCTTTCTGCTTCAAACACAATTAGGAATGACAGCTGAATGAATTGTGCGCCCCCTCCTACACTGCGCCCTGAGGCTGGAGCCTCTCCAGCCTATGCCTCGGCCCGGCCCTGTATGTATTTGTATTGCTTGACGTCCTGATTGTACAGGACCATTGTTTTGAACGTCTCACATATCTATGCTACCCACTATCTGTTTTATACTATGTACAGCACTACGGAGGATGTTGGTGCTATATAAATAAAAAAATGAAAATAATAACATTCAATTTAGATATGAGCCTTGGGTTGAATTTCAATATTATTTTGTTGTCATTCCCCAGCACTGGAGATGAACAGGCCTCTGGAAATTATGGGTTCCTGGACCAGGTGAAGGCTCTGGAGTGGGTGCAGGACAACATTGAGGAGTTCGGAGGGAACCCCGAGTCTGTGACTATATTTGGTGAATCGGCTGGTGCGGTCAGTGTCTCAGCACTGGTAAGTGTTTGGATCATGTTGTGGTTGTGGGTGCTGACGGACTCTATGGAGATAAATCCATCACTTATACTCCATAGATTACTGGGTTGAGATGAATGTAGACTGGTAGTGTATCCTTCAAGCAAACACAAGACGTACTGTATACAAACAAAAAAGATACTGTATTTTTCTCCCCCTAAAATGGGTGAAAAAAGTCACTGCATCTTACAGTCCAAAGGCAGGGAGCTGCCTGCCAATACCGACCTCCAACCCGCCGCAATGTCGGGGACTTCCTGTAATGTGCCCATGCAGAGGAGGACACGGGGACACAAAGGGGCATAGAGGAGGACACAAGGGGGACAGAGGAGGACACAGGGAGGCACAAGATGTACAAGGGGGCATAATCCACAAGATGCCCATGCACCAGGTTTAGTATATATTTTTTTCTTCTAGTTTTTGTCCTCTAAACCTAGGTGCGTTTTATAGTCCAAAAATACTGTAGATACTTACCTATAAAGAGGGAAGCCTCTCGATACTCCAGAGGCTTCCCACTTCCTCCATAAAACCACTGCTGCTGCTCGGAACCCTTTTGTAGATCACGTCTGCGCTCCTATTTGTGCATGAGCGTGGTTGTACTGCACCTGAATAAAGAGGGCCCCACCTGCGCAGTAGCATGGAGCCAGTGGCATAACTATAATTCATGGGGCCCCCTGACAAAATTTGATGGGGCCCCCCAATGTTTATACCCCTCCTCTTACCTACCCTTAGTGCCCTTCATGGCCTGGGGACCCATCTCACAAGGGTCATAAAACAAGTATGGCCATCATGATCTTCACTCCCATAACAAGTGTAGCTACAAAAACGCCTGATCTGAAGGATAGTCCCCTGTATGGGAGGAAGGGATGGCTAGTAGTTAGGGGCCCCCATAGCTCTGGGCCCCCCTGGTCGCAGGGGGCTGCTCCTCTCTTGTTACGCTCCTGCATGGAGCCATTCGTGGAGGAGCGGCTTCTCCTTACTGTGCAGGTGCAGCCATATTTGCTCAGGTGCAGTTGGCCACTCTTGTACAAATCGGGGAAGGTTTGAGTGGTCGGGCGTTGAGTTGACACTGGGAGACCCTGCAGGTTTTATGCTGAAATCTATGAAAAATCTGGTAGTAGTGTATGGAGGGATTCAATCAGATACGTCCGTCTCTGATAAGATAATAATTTTGGCTACACTGACCAATCTATGGCCAGCTTTAGACTTCCATTCAGGCCCAGATTTACACCACAAGAGCCTATAGGCAAAGATGTCCTGGAACCCCAGACGTCACCCTCCATGAACCCACAAACACCTGCTGAGCGACACGGCAAGTGTGCTGCCTGTCCAGCTGTCAGTTCTCCCTTAGTTCCCTTGCCCGTCATAGGTAGCTACAGGTACCCCTTAGTATTAGGTAGCCAGAGCTATCCCTGACTGAAGAGAGATCAGGTCAGTGAAATACTGAGACCCAAGTGAGTAACCTCTCAATTACACTCTGCTCGGGACTCTGCATAGATAAAGCAGGAGGGAGGCACTTAGGGAAGGGGCGTGAGCCGCTTTTCCATCATCAAGCGCCTGTAGGCATGTGCCTATAGTGCCTTATGGTAAATCCAGCTCTGCCTCCATTTCTGTTTTAGTGCGGAGGAATATGTGTAATGCATCATGTACTTGTCTGTTCTGTTCTTGCTTGTCACAGTTTGGCTAAACGGGAGCTATTTGGTCACTCCATGCCAGGTTCTGTCACCTTTAGCCCGAGGCCTGTTCCACAGAGCAATCGCTGAGAGTGGGGTCGTCCTCATGTCATTTCTCATTGAAAATAAGCCGGAAGACGGCAGCTTCATCCGTAACGTGAGTATTTTCCAAGCAAGTCCAGAATTCACCACTAATGTTGGTTGGCAGCCATACCTTCTAAATGGTGGTCCCCAAAATCAGACTCGGTAGAAAGGGTTAATTGTAGGTATATAATTGTATACTCACTCACAAGCAGCTTAGGGGTAATTGTAAGTATATAATTGTATGCTCACAAGCATGGGTTTCAGATATCTGCAACCAAGCTTGTGGGGAATAAACCTTCCCCGTTCAGATCCTGCCGGATGCTGGATGGTCGCTCTCCTACAGAGGCGTCTGTCCCAGACTGAGACCTGCATTTGCCATATACTCCTACCCCATTGCCTGATGAAGCAGGGTCATACCTGCGAAATGCGTTGCAAAGAACCTTGGAGTGTATCAATAAATGTTCTGTGTTTTAGATGTTAATACATTTTTGTGTTTACTTGGAGAAGGTAAGTCCACCACGGCCTCCCTATCTTAAAAGTTTTATCTATTTTTACTCTTTTGGCGCCTCTGTTCACCTTGTACCTCCAAAGGAGGTCTGCCTGGACATTTGTGGGGATGGAGGCTCCCAGAGTATTAAACAATAGTTTTTTATTGGCATAAAAAAATCATAAAAAAGAGAGGTATTCTCTTACATCTCCAGAAGACAGGGCACTAGTTCAACTGGAATTTTTTTTTTAATACAAAACACAGATAGATAATGCGTTTCATGGGAACTAAACCGCATCCTCAGGTCAATACACAGTGCCTTGCAACAGTGTGCATAGAGTATGGGAGCCTCTAAATAGCCTGGGTTAGTACTCATGAAACTAGCTCTAGGTCCAACTCTCACAACAACCATACATTACTCTGGAGAAACCACGGCTTTGAATATATGAACCTTTGTTGACAACGACAAGGTGACATCTATGCATTTTATTATTATTTCAATTTTTTTTTTTATTACTGAAACTAGGTGTCAAATGAGCAAGCTAATCACTTACAATGATAACATACATTAAAGAGGAACTGTAACGACAAAACGTCCCCTGGGGGGTACTCAGCTCAGGTGGGGGAAGCCTCCGGATCCTAATGAGGCTTCCCACGCCGTCCTCCATCCCTCAGGGGTCTCGCTGCAGCCCTCCGTGCAGCGGTGATGTCAATATTTACCTTCCCGGCTCCTGCGCAGGCGCTCTGACGGCTGTCGGCTCTGAAGTAGGCGGAAATACCCGATCGCCGTCGGGTCTGCTCTACTGCGCAGGCGCAAGTTTCCGGCGCCTGCACAGTAGAGCGGACCCGACGGAGATCGGGTATTTCCGTCTATTTCCGAGCCGAAAGCAGCCACAGCGCCCCCGCTGGGGCCAGCAAAGGTAAATATTGAAGCTACAGTCGGGTCTGTCGCCTTAGTGCAGACAATATAAAGACATTATATATGAAATAACAATGCACTCAGAGATAGAAATAGTACATATTTTGAAGATGGGTAAAGATGGAACAGCGTAACCATAGCAGAATAACTCCCTCACACAGACATAGCCATAAGAGGTCTCCCCACCAACCTACTCATATTTTCAACCCTAAGTATATTTTACCACCCAATAACCCCCCCCCCCCCCCCCTCCTTGGACCCTTGGACCCTTCCCAAACAGTACGCACACAGGAGCAACCACCAGCCTTGCAGAAGTCCTCCTAACCTCCAGTATAGCTATAGTAAGGTTGAATAATTACAGCTCATAACTCTATAGTCCACCAAAGTGAAACACTAACTACCACTAGATGGGGCATATATCCCAGAATTAGGGGCATATACTTGCCTTGCAGACCCAATAAAGTTTTTTTTTTTGTCCGGTATCTGAGATTCTGTACATCTCCCAAAGTGTCCAGGATTTGTGATGGCTCAACAGTTTAAAGAGAAACCGTAACCAAGAATTAAACTTCATCCCAACAGTAGCTGATACCCTCTTTCCCATGAGAAATCTTTTCCTTTTCACAAACTGATCATCAGGGGGCGCTGTATGGCTGATATTGTGATGAAAGCCCCCCCCCCCCCCACAGGAAACTGTGAGGACCATGGTCCTGGCAGTTTCCTGTTTGTGAACCTCATTACATTGTGGGAAATAGCTGTTTACAGCTGTTTCCAACTGCCCAAAAAAAGCAAGCAGCATCTCCTTCCACTGACATCACCTGCCAGCAGTAAAAATGTCACCATGTGATAAATGTCAGAATGTAAATCAGGGAGATGAAAAATGTTACAATGGGCAAACACTGACTAAATCATTTATACATAATTATTGTAAAAATGAAGCACTTTTTTATTACACTATTTTCACTGGAGTTCCTCTTTAACATGAGATTTTCAAACAACTGCCACCATACTAAGGTTGTTCTCCTTTTCTACCAATCAGTCGGAGGTGGAAGGGGGATCCTCCCACTTCCAGGTATAGTCAGTTATGCTGCCACCAAAATGTGACTGAGAGGTGATTTTTTTTTTCTGTAGGAAGTAGAAACATAAGGAATAACATGGCCTCCGCGGAGTTAGGAACCTCAAACACTAAGCATTCCTGTGTGATTGCACAAATTGTTTTGCCAAAATAATAACAATTTAGTGCAAGAATACCTAATATGGGTCGAGACATCTATTCTTTTTATTAAATTGTCAAGGTTTGTTATTGTTTTCCTTCCAAGGAGTAAACGTCTTTTAATTCCATGGCTGGATTCTCGGTCTGCAGTGATCTTGGAGCCCAAGGACTTGATGCCATGATCTTAGTTTTTTTTTTTTTTTTAATTAATATTGAGCCTTAGACCAACTTTAGCACTCTCATCTTTCACCCTCATCAAGAGGTTTCTTAATTTTCCTTCACTTTCTGCCATAAGAGTCGGATCAACTCCAGCCCTCAGTGGCCACACCCATGCCAGTGTTAAGGATGGACAGAGAAATGTGTTCTACTTGATGAACATCCCGTTTCCGGATTCAAGTCCCATCCATTTATTTAAACTGTGCCAAAAATGTGAGAGGGCCCCTGACTTTGTGCATTGGAGTTCGAAATCGCTGTTCGAAACCCTCACAATAAGAACGACCAGAATAATAGGTATAACAGCGCTTCTGTCTTGCAGCTTGTTGCCAATGTCTCATCCTGTGATCCAGCCTCACTGGTGGACTGTTTAAGGAAGAAATCGGAAGCGGACATCACCACTATTAATCGGGCTGTGGTATGTAAACTACTGTACATAGAGTGCATCATTCAAAAAGAAAACCTGTAACTTTAAAAAAAATCCTCTGGGGGGTACTTACCTCGGAAGGGGGATGCCTCTGAATCCTAACGAGGCTTTCCCTGTCTCCTCCGTCCCGGCATTCCAACGATGTGACCCCCCCCCCCCGAACAGCGGCAAGGTAAATATTTACCTACCGCGATCCAGTGCAGGCGTAGTAGCAGCTCTTCGTTCGGGTTAAGGCAGAAATAGCAAGTCTTTGGCTCCTGTGCAGTAGAGTGGATCGATCGGGCTCAGCTACTTCTGCCTTAGCCCGAAAGGAGAGCCGCCACTGCGCATGCGCTGGATAGGGGTAGCTAAATATTGCCTGTCACTTGTCAGCTTTGTCGAGAAGGGCCAATACTGGATTCCCCCAAGCTACAGAGTAGGAGGAAGCCTCATCGGGACCCTGAGGCTTGCTCCTCCCCAGGTAAGTATCCCCCAGAGGGTTTTTTTTGTTTTGTTGCAGGGTATCTTTAACATATACAAATACAATGTAAGGCTGGCAGACACTAAGATCCTGCATTTTAAATGGTTTAATTGGCAGTTTATTGCTGTGTTATGCGTTGCTACAGGTTGGGCTTGGACGCAAGGCTTAAAGGGCCACTATCGTGAAAAATGGTAAAAATATGAATACATGTAAACACATACAAATAAGAAGTATGTTTCTTCCAGATTAAAATGAGCCGCAAATTATTTTTCTCCTAGGTTGCTGTCACTTATAGTAGGTAATAGAACCAACAGGTTTTGGACTAGTCCATTTATTCATGGGGGATTCTCAGCACGGCATTTCTAAAGAAACTCCCTGAAAAAGATTTATACAAAGATGCTGGTCAGTCTCCCTGTTTGCTACACACTTTTTTTGCAGTTGGATGGATCAACTGACATTTACTAAGTTCTTTTGAAAATAAAGAAAACCCTGAGAATCCCCCATGAGGGGATGGGCTAGTCCAAAACCGGTTGTTTCTTTTATATTTCTACTACCTACTGTATTTAACAACAACATAGGAGAAAATAAATGTATGGCTCCTTTAACTCTGGAAGAAACATACTTCTTATTTGTAAGTGTTTTTGAAATTTTACGATTTTTCATGATAGTGGTCGTTTAATATTGATTTACATTTGATTTGGCCACACCCCTTTGCACCACCCTTTCCCCTGTTTATGGTCTGTGTAGGAGGAGCACAGCTATTTTGTGTGTTTTCCATTCTAGGTGGAGTGACCCTTTATTGTCTTGTGTCTTCTTGCAGGATAGAATGAGGTTCATTGGACGTGTAGATGGAGAATTCCTCCCCAGATCCCCGGAGGAGATGCTGCTGCAGAAGGACGTCGCCTCCGTCCCCTTCATGATGGGTGTTAATAATCACGAGTGTGGCTGGATGCTGCCCAAGGTGTGGTCCTGTCCATTAGAGTTGGGCCGAACAGTTCGCCTGCGAACGGTTCCATGCGAACTTCAGTGGTTCGCGTTCGCGTCCCGCAGGCGAACGTTTGCGGAAGTTCGGTTCGCCCCATAATGCACATGGATGGTCAACTTTGACCCTCTACATCACAGTCAGCAGGCCCAGTGTAGCCAATTAGGCTACACTAGCCCCTGGAGCCCCACCCCCCCTTATATAAGGCAGGCAGCGGCGGCCATTACGGTGACTCGTGTGCCTGCGTTAGTCAGAGTAGGGCGAGCTGCTGCAGACTGTCTCTCATAGGGAAAGATTAGTTAGGCTTAGCTTGTTCCTGTCTGGCTGCATACCTGTTCTGTGAACCCACCACTGCATACCTGTGCTGTGAACCCACCACTGCATACCTGTGCTGTGAACCCACCACTGCATACCTGTGCTGTGAACCCACCACTGCATACCTGTGCTGTGAACCCACCACTGCATACCTGTTCTGTTCAGTGGACCCGCCACTGCATACCTGTTCTGTTTAGTGAACCGCCACTGTATACCTGTTCTGTTTAGTGAACCCGCCACTGCATACCTGTTCTGTTCAGTGAACCCACCGCATCAGTGCGCATACCTGTGCAGTTAAGTGAACCCGCCACTGCATACCTGTTCTGTTCAGTGGACCCGCCACTGCATACCTGTTCTGTTTAGTGAACCCGCCACTGCATACCTGTTCTGTTCAGTGAACCGCCACTGTATACCTGTTCTGTTTAGTGAACCCGCCACTGCATACCTGTTCTGTTCAGTGGACCCGCCACTGCATACCTGTTCTGTTTAGTGAACCGCCACTGTATACCTGTTCTGGTTAGTGAACCCGCCACTGCATACCTGTTCTGTTCAGTGAACCCACCGCATCAGTGCGCATACCTGTGCAGTTAAGTGAACCCGCCACTGCATACCTGTTCTGTTCAGTGGACCCGCCACTGCATACCTCTTCTGTTTAGTGAACCGCCACTGTATACCTCTTCTGTTTAGTGAACCCGCCACTGCATACCTGTTCTGTTCAGTGGACCCACCGCATCAGTGCGCATACCTGTGCAGTTAAGTGAACCCGCCACTGCATACCTGTTCTGTTTAGTGAACCCGCCACTGTATACCTGTTCTGTTTAGTGAACCCGCCACTGCATACCTGTTCTGTTCAGTGGACCCGCCACTGCATACCTGTTCTGTTCAGTGGACCCGCCACTGCATACCTGTTCTGTTTAGTGAACCCGCCACTGTATACCTGTTCTGTTTAGTGAACCCGCCACTGCATACCTGTTCTGTTCAGTGGACCCGCCACTGCATACCTGTTCTGTTTAGTGAACCCGCCACTGCATACCTGTTCTGTTCAGTGGACCCGCCACTGCATACCTGTTCTGTTTAGTGAACCGCCACTGTATACCTGTTCTGTTTAGTGAACCCGCCACTGCATACCTGTTCTGTTCAGTGAACCCACCGCATCAGTGCGCATACCTGTGCAGTTAAGTGAACCCGCCACTGCATACCTGTTCTGTTCAGTGGACCCGCCACTGCATACCTGTTCTGTTTAGTGAACCGCCACTGTATACCTGTTCTGTTTAGTGAACCCGCCACTGCATACCTGTTCTGTTCAGTGGACCCGCCACCGCATACCTGTTCTGTTTAGTGAACCCGCCACTGCATACCTGTTCTGTTCAGTGGACCCGCCACTGCATACCTGTTCTGTTTAGTGAACCGCCACTGTATACCTGTTCTGTTTAGTGAACCCGCCACTGCATACCTGTTCTGTTCAGTGGACCCGCCACTGCATACCTGTTCTGTGAACCCGCCACTGTATACCTGTTCTGTTCAGTGAACCCACCGCATCAGTGCGCATACCTGTGCAGTTAAGTGAACCCGCCACTGCATACCTGTTCTGTTCAGTGAACCCGCCACTGCATACCTGTTCTGTTTAGTGAACCCGCCACTGCATACCTGTTCTGTTCAGTGGACCCGCCACTGCATACCTGTTCTGTTTAGTGAACCGCCACTGCATACCTGTTCTGTTCAGTGAACCCACCGCATCAGTGCGCATACCTGTGCAGTTAAGTGAACCCGCCACTGCATACCTGTTCTGTTCAGTGGACCCGCCACTGCATACCTGTTCTGTTTAGTGAACCGCCACTGTATACCTGTTCTGTTTAGTGAACCCGCCACTGCATACCTGTTCTGTTCAGTGAACCCACCGCATCAGTGCGCATACCTGTGCAGTTAAGTGAACCCGCCACTGCATACCTGTTCTGTTCAGTGGACCCGCCACTGTATACCTGTTCTGTTTAGTGAACCGCCACTGTATACCTGTTCTGTTTAGTGAACCCGCCACTGCATACCTGTTCTGTTCAGTGGACCCGCCACTGCATACCTGTTCTGTTTAGTGAACCCGCCACTGCATACCTGTTCTGTTCAGTGGACCCGCCACTGCATACCTGTTCTGTTTAGTGAACCGCCACTGTATACCTGTTCTGTTTAGTGAACCCGCCACTGCATACCTGTTCTGTTCAGTGGACCCGCCACTGCATACCTGTTCTGTGAACCCGCCACTGTATACCTGTTCTGTTCAGTGAACCCACCGCATCAGTGCGCATACCTGTGCAGTTAAGTGAACCCGCCACTGCATACCTGTTCTGTTCAGTGGACCCGCCACTGCATACCTGTTCTGTTTAGTGAACCCGCCACTGCATACCTGTTCTGTTCAGTGAACCCACCGCATCAGTGCGCATACCTGTGCAGTTAAGTGAACCCGCCACTGCATACCTGTTCTGTTCAGTGGACCCGCCACTGCATACCTGTTCTGTTTAGTGAACCGCCACTGTATACCTGTTCTGTTCAGTGAACCCGCCACTGCATACCTGTTCTGTTCAGTGAACCCGCCACTGCATACCTGTTCTGTTCAGTGAACCCACCGCATCAGTGCGCATATCTGTGCAGTTAAGTGAACCCGCCACTGCATACCTGTTCTGTTCAGTGGACCCGCCACTGCATACCTGTTCTGTTTAGTGAACCGCCACTGTATACCTGTTCTGTTTAGTGAACCCGCCACTGCATACCTGTTCTGTTCATTGAACCCACCACTGCATACCTGTGCTGTGAACCCACCACTGCATACCTGTGCTGTGAACCCACCACTGCATACCTGTGCTGTGAACCCACCACTGCATACCTGTGCTGTGAACCCACCACTGCATACCTGTGCTGTGAACCCACCACTGCATACCTGTTCTGTTCAGTGGACCCGCCACTGCATACCTGTTCTGTTTAGTGAACCGCCACTGTATACCTGTTCTGTTTAGTGAACCCGCCACTGCATACCTGTTCTGTTCAGTGGACCCACCGCATCAGTACGCATACCTGTGCAGTTAAGTGAACCCGCCACTGCATACCTGTTCTGTTCAGTGGACCCGCCACTGCATACCTGTTCTGTTTAGTGAACCTGCCACTGCATACCTGTTCTGTTCAGTGAACCGCCACTGTATACCTGTTCTGTTTAGTGAACCCGCCACTGCATACCTGTTCTGTTCAGTGGACCCGCCACTGCATACCTGTTCTGTTTAGTGAACCGCCACTGTATACCTGTTCTGTTTAGTGAACCCGCCACTGCATACCTGTTCTGTTCAGTGAACCCACCGCATCAGTGCGCATACCTGTGCAGTTAAGTGAACCCGCCACTGCATACCTGTTCTGTTCAGTGGACCCGCCACTGCATACCTGTTCTGTTTAGTGAACCGCCACTGTATACCTGTTCTGTTTAGTGAATCCGCCACTGCATACCTGTTCTGTTCAGTGGACCCACCGCATCAGTGCGCATACCTGTGCAGTTAAGTGAACCCGCCACTGCATACCTGTTCTGTTCAGTGGACCCGCCACTGCATACCTGTTCTGTTTAGTGAACCCGCCACTGTATACCTGTTCTGTTTAGTGAACCCGCCACTGCATACCTGTTCTGTTCAGTGGACCCGCCACTGCATACCTGTTCTGTTTAGTGAACCCGCCACTGCATACCTGTTCTGTTCAGTGGACCCGCCACTGCATACCTGTTCTGTTTAGTGAACCGCCACTGCATACCTGTTCTGTTCAGTGAACCCACCGCATCAGTGCGCATACCTGTGCAGTTAAGTGAACCCGCCACTGCATACCTGTTCTGTTCAGTGGACCCGCCACTGCATACCTGTTCTGTTTAGTGAACCGCCACTGTATACCTGTTCTGTTTAGTGAACCCGCCACTGCATACCTGTTCTGTTCAGTGAACCCACCGCATCAGTGCGCATACCTGTGCAGTTAAGTGATCCCGCCACTGCATACCTGTTCTGTTCAGTGGACCCGCCACTGCATACCTGTTCTGTTTAGTGAACCGCCACTGTATACCTGTTCTGTTTAGTGAACCCGCCACTGCATACCTGTTCTGTTCAGTGGACCCGCCACTGCATACCTGTTCTGTTTAGTGAACCCGCCACTGCATACCTGTTCTGTTCAGTGGACCCGCCACTGCATACCTGTTCTGTTTAGTGAACCGCCACTGTATACCTGTTCTGTTTAGTGAACCCGCCACTGCATACCTGTTCTGTTCAGTGGACCCGCCACTGCATACCTGTTCTGTGAACCCGCCACTGTATACCTGTTCTGTTCAGTGAACCCACCGCATCAGTGCGCATACCTGTGCAGTTAAGTGAACCCGCCACTGCATACCTGTTCTGTTCAGTGGACCCGCCACTGCATACCTGTTCTGTTTAGTGAACCCGCCACTGCATACCTGTTCTGTTCAGTGAACCCACCGCATCAGTGCGCATACCTGTGCAGTTAAGTGAACCCGCCACTGCATACCTGTTCTGTTCAGTGGACCCGCCACTGCATACCTGTTCTGTTTAGTGAACCGCCACTGTATACCTGTTCTGTTTAGTGAACCCGCCACTGCATACCTGTTCTGTTCAGTGAACCCACCGCATCAGTGCGCATACCTGTGCAGTTAAGTGAACCCGCCACTGCATACCTGTTCTGTTCAGTGGACCCGCCACTGCATACCTGTTCTGTTTAGTGAACCGCCACTGTATACCTGTTCTGTTTAGTGAACCCGCCACTGCATACCTGTTCTGTTCAGTGGACCCGCCACTGCATACCTGTTCTGTTTAGTGAACCCGCCACTGCATACCTGTTCTGTTCAGTGGACCCGCCACTGCATACCTGTTCTGTTTAGTGAACCGCCACTGTATACCTGTTCTGTTTAGTGAACCCGCCACTGCATACCTGTTCTGTTCAGTGGACCCGCCACTGCATACCTGTTCTGTTTAGTGAACCCGCCACTGCATACCTGTTCTGTTCAGTGGACCCGCCACTGCATACCTGTTCTGTTTAGTGAACCGCCACTGTATACCTGTTCTGTTTAGTGAACCCGCCACTGCATACCTGTTCTGTTCAGTGGACCCGCCACTGCATACCTGTTCTGTTTAGTGAACCGCCACTGTATACCTGTTCTGTTTAGTGAACCCGCCACTGCATACCTGTTCTGTTCAGTGGACCCACCACTGCATACCTGTTCTGTGAACCCGCCACTGTATACCTGTTCTGTTCAGTGAACCCACCGCATCAGTGTGCATACCTGTGCAGTTAAGTGAACCCATCTACCTACGTGAGTGCACGCAGTGTGATATACCACTCCGTGCATACCCGATATGGACAAAACAGGTAGAGGAAGAGGTAGTGGCAGAGCCAGAGGAAGGCCACCCGGCAGGTCTGCGCGAGGTCGTGTAAATGTAATTTCGTGTGGACCTGGCCCACAGTACAGTGCTCGGAAGAAGGCACGTCCCATCACCTCCCAAGATTGTCAGGACGTGGTTGAGTATTTAGCGACACAGAACACCTCATCTTGCTCAGCCACCAGTGCTACTACTAGCACCACTTCCGCTGCATTTGACACTTCGCAAGAATTATTTAGTGGTGAAATCACTGATGCACAGCCATTGTTGTTACAGCCAGATGAATTTTCACCAGCTCATATGTCTGAGTTACGCGGCAACATTATGGATGTAACGTGTAAGGAGGATGAAGGACCTACTGATGTTGGTGCATGTTTGGATTTGTCTGAGGCAAGCGAAGCTGGGCAGGATGATTACGATGATGACGATGATAGGGATCCTCTGTATGTACCCAATAGAGGAGATGAAGAGGGGGACAGTTCAGAGGGGGAGTCAGAGAGTAGGAGGAGGAGAGAAGTTGCTGAAAGAAGCTGGGGCAGCTCTTCGTCAGAAACAGCTGGTGGCAGTGTCCGGCACCATGTATCGCCACCTATGTACAGCCAGCCAACTTGCCCTTCAGCATCAGCTGCTGAGGTCCCCATAGTGCCCACATCCCAGGGTGGCTCAGCGGTGTGGAAATTTTTTAATGTGTGTGCCTCAGATCGGACCAAAGCCATCTGTTCGCTCTGCCAACAAAAATTGAGCCGTGGAAAGGCCAACACTCACGTAGGGACAAGTGCCTTACGAAGGCACCTGGAGAAAAGGCACAAACAGCAATGGGATGGCCACCTGAGCAAAAGCAGCAGCAGCACACAAAAGCAAAGCCACCTTCCTTCTCCTCTTCCTCCTCCATCAGGTGCATTATCTGCTTCTGCCGCTTTCTCCCTTCCACCTTCACAGGCACCCTCCTCCACTCCGCCTCTGCCCTTGAGCGGTTCCTGCTCCTCTGCCCACAGCAGCAGTCAGGTGTCCGTGAAGGAAATGTTTGAGCGGAAGAAGCCAATTTCGGCCAGTCACCCCCTTGCCCGGCGTCTGACAGCTGGCGTGGCGGAACTGTTAGCTCGGCAGCTGTTACCATACCGGCTGGTGGACTCTGAGGCCTTCCGTAAATTTGTGGCCATCGGAACACCGCAGTGGAAGATGCCAGGCCGCACTTATTTTTCGAGAAAGGCCATACCCCAACTGCACCGTGAAGTTGAGAGGCAAGTGGTGTCATCTCTTGCGAAGAGCGTTGGGTCAAGGGTACACCTGACCACGGATGCCTGGTCTGCCAAGCACGGGCAGGGCCGCTACATTACCTACACAGCCCATTGGGTGAACCTGGTGGTGAACGATGGCAAGCAGGGCGCAGCGGACCAAATTGTGACACCTCCACGGCTTGCAGGCAGGCCTCCTGCCACCTCCTCTCCTCCTGCTACATGCTCTTCGCTGTCCTCCTCCTCCTTGGCTGAGTGGCAGTTCTCATCTCCAGCTACACAGCCCCAGCTCCGCAGGGCCTATGCTGCATGCCAGATACGACGGTGTCACGCCATCTTAGACATGGCTTGTCTCAAAGCGGAGAGTCACACTGGAGCAGCTCTCCTGGCTGCTCTTAAGAAACAGGTGGATGAGTGGCTGACCCCGCACCACCTGGAGATAGGCAACGTGGTGTGCGACAACGGCAGCAATCTGCTTGCCGCTTTGCATATGGGGAAGCTGACACACATACCCTGCATGGCACATGTCATGAATCTAGTGGTTCAAAGATTTGTGGCAAAGTACCCTGGCTTAGCGAATGTCCTGAAGCAGGCCAGGAAGTTCTGTGGGCATTTGAGGCGGTCTTACACAGCCATGGCACGCTTTGCGGAAATTCAGCGCAAAAACAACATGCCGGTGAGACGCCTCATTTGCGATAGCCCGACTCGCTGGAACTCGACCCTGCTCATGTTCTCCCGCCTGCTAGAACAGAAGAAAGCCGTGACCCACTACCTCTACAACTACAGTAGAATGAAACAGTCTGGGAAGATGGGGATGTTCTGGCCCGACAACTGGACACTGATGGAGAATGCATGCAGGCTCATGCGGCCGTTTGAGGAGGTGACCAACCTGGTGAGCCGCAGTGAGGGCACCATCAGCGACTTCATTCCCTACGCTTACTTCTTGGAGCGTGCTGTGCGTAGAGTGGCGGATGAAGCTGTGAATGAGCGTGACCAGGAACCGTTACGGCAGGAACAGGCATGGGACCAATTTTCATCAGACCCAGCTGTTTCCTCAACACCTGCGGCAGCACAGAGGGGGGAGGAGGAGGAAGAAGAGAAGTCGTGTGCAGAAGACGAATCAGACTCAGAGGATGATGAGCAAGGTGTTTCTTTGGGGGAGGAGGAGGAGGAGGAGGAGGAGGGGACAGCGGCAGGAGAACAACCTCAGCAGGCATCGCAAGGGGCTTGTGCTGCTCAACCTTCCCGTGGTATTGTTCGCGGCTGGGGGGAGGAGGTTGACTTACCTGACGTCACTGAGGAAGAGCAAGAGGAGATGGAGGGTACTGGATCCGACTTTGTGCAGATGTCGTCTTTTATGCTGTCCTGCCTGTTGAGGGACCCCCGTATAAAAAACCTCAAGGGGAATGAGCTGTACTGGGTGGCCACACTACTAGACCCTCGGTACAGGCACAAAGTGGCGGACCTGTTACCAACTCACCGGAAGGTGGAAAGGATGCAGCACATGCAGAACCAGCTGTCAACTATGCTTTACAATGCCTTTAAGGGTGATGTGACGGCACAACGCCAGCAAGGTACCACTGCCACTAATCCTCCTCCCGTGTCCACGCAGTCAAAGACAGGACGCTCCAGCGATCTCATGGTGATGTCGGACATGCGGACGTTCTTTAGTCCAACGCCTCGCCGTAGCCCTTCCGGATCCACCCTCCACCAACGCCTGGAACGGCAGGTAGCCGACTACCTGGCCTTAAGTGTGGATGTAGACACTGCTGTGAACAGCGATGAGGAACCCTTGAACTACTGGGTGCGCAGGCTTGACCTGTGGCCAGAGCTATCCCAATTTGCCATCCAACTTCTCTCCTGCCCTGCCGCAAGCGTCCTCTCAGAAAGGACCTTCAGCGCAGCTGGAGGCATTGTCACAGAGAAGAGAAGTCGCCTAAGTCACAAAAGTGTTAAGTACCTCACCTTTATCAAAATGAATGAGGCATGGATCCCGGAGGGCTGCTGCCCGCCCCAAGACTAAGTCAGTCCCCGGCTCCCGCACATACAGCATCTCTGCCTGCACGCCGTGTGACTGGCTGCCTGGCCTGCCCCAAGAAGACTAAGTCGCTCCCAGTCCCTCCACACAGCATGTCTGCCTGCAGGCCGCTTCACTACCTTCTCCGCCACCACCAACAGGGTCCGGGACTCCAGGCGGATTGCTGAATTTTTTAGGCCGCTGCTAGCAGCGGCCGCTGTAATAATTTTTCGGGTGCGTGTACATGACTGCCTAATTTTTCTGGCTGCACTGCGGGCAGCTGCAACAACAAAAGAAAAGGCATGTACATGCGCCCATTCCCCTTCGTGATCATTACCTTGCCGTGGTGAAGGGGCTTGCGTATCACAATGGAGCAATGACCGGCGCCTAGATGAGTGTCTCGGGGGGCACACCCACGATAATAAGGTCGTTGCCTCATTGTGGTCAGACCAAATTTGATCAGCTGGACAGTCACTGTTCTGTCATTCAGCTACATCAGCCAGGCGACCATATGGGCTGTAAAGCCACCAAAACCTGCACTCTCGCCATGGTGCGCACCAGTCCAGCACGGCCGTCACTACACAAACAGCTGTTTGCGGTGCGTTACACAGTGAGTTTGGTGTGTCAGTGTGAAGCAGTACCTTAATTACACTACCTGATTGATGTATACACATGCAAGATGTTTGAAAGCACGTTAGGCCTGTCATTTAGCATTCAATGTGATTTCTGCCCTTAAAACGCTGCTTTGCGTCAAATCCAGATTTTTCCCGGGGACTTTTGGCGTGTATCCCACTCCGCCATGCCCCCTCCAGGTGTTAGACCCCTTGAAACATCTTTTCCATCACTTTTGTGGCCAGCATAATTATTTTTTTTTTTCAAAGTTCGCATCCCCATTGAAGTCTATTGCGGTTCGCGAACTTTAACGCGAACCGAACCTTTCGCGAAAGTTCGCGAACCCGGTTCGCGAACCGAAAATCGGAGGTTCGGCCCAACTCTACTGTCCATACCTAATCCATATGGATGTCTTTATGCCTATTATTACGACAAATTATAGGGAATCTGAAGAGAAAGTAAACTTATGATATAATGATTTTTATGTGTAGTACAGCTAAGAAATAGAACATTAGCAGCACTGATATGAGTCTCATATTGTTTCTAGTACAGGAAGAGTTAAGAAACTCCAGTTGTTATCTATGCAAAACAGCTTCACTGATCTCTCTGACTCTCAAAGTTGCAGAGAGCTCTGTGTTCTGAAATTTATTATCTCAACTGTCTGTCGCTACATTTTGTTTTTTTCTGCAGAGGAAAGTTCAAACAGTCATTAGCCTGCTCTGTGAAATCATTTAGAATGTTGAGTGTAGTGTGTAAACTGCAAATATTAGACAATGAAGCAATGTTATAAAAAAAAATATATATAACTGAAAATAAAAATATGAGAGTATTTTCTTTGCTACTAATGTTCTAGTAATTATCCGTACTACACAACCAATTCATTATATCATCATTTTTTTTCCCGCTTCAGTGTCACATTAAAACACACCTGAAGTGAGACGGATATAAAGGCTGACATATTTATTTCCTTTGGAAGCAAAACTGTTAGCTCCACAGGTCATAACATGAGCAGTTTTTGCGCCTCCCCCCCTGGACAAAAATGGGCGTGGTCACGCTTTAGAATGTTTTTCTGGTCATGGATGGAGTCAAATGTACAAATGCCCCCTTCCCCCATTCAGATAGCCTGAGGTGCCCCCCTTTAAATAGCCAAATGTGCCAACCTTTAGATAGCCAGGTGTGCCCCCCCCCATAGATAGCCAGATAGATCCCCTTTTACCCCATTAGATAGCCAGGTGTGCCCCCCCCCCCCATAGATAGCCAGATAGGTCCCCTTTTACCCCATTTAGCTAGCCAGATGTGCCCGATTTTTCTGTTGCTTCTGCCCTCCTCTGCAGAGGGAGGGAGAGAAGCAGGGGCAGTTGAGGCAGCCAGCGAGCCGCCTCTCATGCAGGTGGAGGTGCAGCGCCTGTGCTGAGCGACCTCAGAGTGCTGCGCCCGGGGACATGTGTCCCCCTTTGCCCACCCGTAGCTACGCCTCTGAACATGAGATACTTACCTTGGTAGAGAGAAGCCTCTGGATCAGAGATGGATTCAAATGCAATGGGGGCCCTAGGCACATTAATAGATTTGGGGCCCTCTGGTGGTTCTTTTGGTAAGCTGAAGTGGAAATAGGTTAAAGAAGGTGGACCCCAAGCACCTGCTTGGTTGGCTGGTGGATGATCCTGCTCTGCTCTGGATCCTACAGAGGCTTCCCACGTGCTCCTCCAGACCACTGATCCAGCATTGAGACCCTCAGAAGTCCCATATGGGAAGGAGCGTGGCCACATGGCGCTGGCCAGCTCCTGCCTGCATTGTAGCAAAGAGAGCGGCTCGAAGGAAAAAAACAATCAAACAGGCAGTTAGGAGAAGCCACTGTCTTCTTGACACATTAAAAGAGCATAATTACTTACCCCTGTGTGGTGCCGATCCATCCTTGAAGATGAACAAGTGTGCGCCTCTTGGGACACAGGGACTGGCATCGTGGCACAACATCGCTTACCTCCAGTGGTACTCCTCCTGACTGCCTGTTTGGCTTTTTCCATCAAGACACTCTCTATGCTCTATACTACTACTGTAGAGGGAACCCTTTGATAATCTAGGTTTCCACTGCCCCACTTTACCTCCCTGTCCAGCGTTGGGACCCCCAGAAGGTAATTAGCAAGAGCTTGTTGATGGAGCTCTGTAGGGATGCTCATTCGGATTCGAAATTCCGATCGGAAATTGCATTTCCGCATCGGAATGCGGAAATCGGTAATGCAAGTGCGGTAGTCGGATTTTCGCCGGAAATTGCGGAAACTCCACCCGACTTTAACATTGATTTTCTCAAAAACTATAAGGTCTTTTTGAAAACTGTTTTTTGAACCTTGTTCACGAGATTCAGTTTAATAAACCCTGAAAATTTGCTGTTTCTAGGACATACGGGGGCTTTGCTATTAATTGCTAAACTCGGCCCATTTTTACTGTAATGTAAAATGCAGAAAATCTGCATCTGCCTATTTTCTGCATTTTACATTACAGTAAAAATCTGCTGACTTTAGCGGTTAATAGCAAAGCCCCCGTAAGTCCTAGAAATACCATACCATTTTCAGGGTTTATTAAACAGAACCTTCTGAACAAGATGCAAAAAAAGTTTTCAAAAAGACCTTATAGTTTTTGAGAAAATCAATGCTAAAGTCGGGCGGAATTTCCGCATTGGAATGCGGAAATTAGTAGCGGAAAGCGGAATCGGTAATTGGCAATGGCGGAATGCGGATTTACCGCGAAATCGGAAATGAACATTTCCGACCATCCCTAGAGCTCTGCCGCAATGTGCTGGTGGCTTGCACCTGCGCAGTGGCATGGAGCCGAACTGTCTTGGCGTTTTCCATCGTTTCAACCTCAAGGAAGGATCGGCACCACACAGGGGGGGTAAGTAATTATGCTCTTTTATTGCATCAAGAAGACAGCAATTGCAGTGATGACACTCGCCGACGGCTTATGCAATTTGAAACAGGGCACTGCTGCCCGAAACAGCTTCTGTCATTGCGATTGCTGTCTGTCTGCACAGCACTGTGCCCTGCTGTGTGAATGTTTCACGTTCCCCTTTATTTCCAATGCCGGCTGCCTGTCCTCATTATTATCTGTATCCAACCTGCTCCTGATTGATCCGGTTGTCGATTGGGAGCAGATCGGACATTTAGAAAATAATTGTCAGATAATAATAATAATACAAACATTTGTATAGCGCTTTTCTCCTGTCGGATTCAAAGCGATCAAGAACTGCAGCCACTGGGACGCGCTCAGGAGGCCACCCTGCAGTGTTAGGGAGTATTGCCTTGAACTCCTTACTGAATAGGTACTTGACCTAGCCAGGATTCCAACCCTCGTCTCCCATGTCAAAGTCGGTGCCTTTGTCAGACGAGAAATTGCATTGAGTGTACCCAGCATGATGTCCTACCATATTATTATAGTGTATTGTGCATGGCTGAAGGTGGCCATACATGGTACAATTTTTCAATTAGATAATTTAGTTCGATTATTGCATTAGATCAAATATAAAGATTTTTCCAGCATGTCCGATCATTTTTCCAGAAAAAACGGGATAATCGTTCGAATTTCTTGATCGAAAAAAAAAATATTTTCAACTTTCATTCAATTCGATCATTTAGATCGAATAAACAGAAAAATCGAACGTTTTTATTGTACCGTGTATGGCCACCATTAGAGAGACCTTTCAGGAATCCCCCCCCCCCCCCCCTTAAAAATCCTGAGTTTGCCCCTGTTAGTATAGGTTTTTGGTAACTTTATTAGAAATGTGTTGCAATTCATTAGGGCCCGTTTCCACTCTCGCGGAAACGGCCGCGAATCCGCAGAGTTTCCCCGCAGGCAAATCGCGCGGGGAAACTCTGCCATAGGGGATAACGGCGCCGCCGGCCGAATCGCTTGCAGTAGCGATTCGGCCGGAAACCCCCACAGAATTCGCGGCGGAGGCTGCGATTCCCATAGCCGTGCATGGCACGGCTGATGGGAATCGCCTGCGATCCCGCCCACCCGCTCAGTGCCGGCGTGCGTCTACGAGACGCACGCCGCACTAGTGGAAACGAGCCCTTAGGGACTTTTCATGGTACATAAAGATTACTGTTTTTTGTTGTGCTTTCTTATTATCAGGCGTTGAATTTTAGCGGCCTCATAGACGGGATGGAGAAGGGGTATGTCCGCTGGCTGCTGGTAAATAGTCCTATACTGGTAAGATCCGTTGCCCTTCTTCGGTGTTCTGTTACATTACTAGTGTCTCCAGTGGTTACATGCTGTGTGTTTTATAGCAAGTACAGCCGGATGCCGTCCCTCTGGTTATGGAAGAGTATTTCCATGGGGTGGAGGACCCCCTGAAAATCAGAGATATCTTACTGGATCTATGCGGAGACCTGATATTTGTTGTGCCAACGTTGCGTGTCGCCAACCATCACCGAGGTACGCACAGAGCAGGATCATACACAAGGCAACCTAGGATGGTGCCTGGGGCCTAGTTTGTGTCAGGGGGGCCAAATGCCACTTTCTCTGACCTATCTTATATTACCAAAAAGACTGAGGGGGGGGGAGGGCGTGGGGCGGAGGATGATCTGCCAATGCTACTACCTTATCAAGGGCCCTATTTCAGCTTAATCCATCCTTGAGAAAGCAAGTTCTTTAATCAAAGGGACACGAGCAGTGCATTTTTAAAACACTTTAAACAAACCTGCCCCTAAGGCACATGTGTCGAACTCCAGGCCCGGAGGGCCAGATCCATGCCAGTGTTTAGGATGCACTGAGAATGAGAGGAATGTGTTCTACCTGATGGTCCTCACCTTTCCTGATTCAGACCCATTGAACTGTGTCAAATATGTGTGAGGACCTCGGCCCTCATAGGACCGGTTTGACATCCCTGCCCTAAGGAAAGTTAATTAACCACTTCCCTACCCTGGTCATTTTTCCCCATTCAGCTCAGCTCTGATCACTTTCGCAATAACTTTATCAATAATTGTCACAACTAAATAATCTATATAAAGTTTTTTTTCAGGACAAATTAGCCTTTTTGTGTCTGGTATTTGTTATTAGTAAGTACCTTATTTTCTATGCATTTTAAAAGTAAAATAATAAAAAAAAAGTGGAAAAATACACTATGTATCCACTTTCATTCATTATAGCTTTAATGTAAACAGTTCTATTGTACATTAAACCCACACATTCTATTTGTCTATCCCTCTGGTTTATTTAAACAGTTCATTTGTTTTGATAATGTATTAGATGTAACAATTAAGTAATGTATACAATCTGCTACTGTCTGCTCCTGGAATGTGTATTTTACACTTGTTTACTAATTAACGCTGACATTTAATTCCCTGGTAGTAGGAGAGGGGTTTGCTGTAATTCCTTTTCAACTTTGTAGTAATGTTATCAGGTCAGAGATAAATAAACAGTTTTATCTAAGATTTCGTAGGAAGGAGAGTGCAGAGACTTATTTTCTTGTTATAGGTGGTTAATTGTGTAGTTCCCACAGGTTTTTTGTATGTCCCCAGCCGCGTGATGCATGCCGGTAGATGTAGTTCCCATTGATGTGTTTACATGATGTAACCTCAACAAAGGGGAACTACTTATCCAGCATGCATTACATGGCCAGGGACATATGAAAAAATTGTGGGAACCTGTAATTCTGCATCAAAGGTGATAAAAGATGGAGGCTTCCATATGGATGGATAAGTCACTAAGGGCCCATTCACACTTACAAACGCAAAACGCTAGCGATTAGTGCTAGTGTTTTGTGCCAGGTATTTTTATGCTATTAACACGTAAAAATCACTGCACATTATCAAGTTTTTTGAGCGATCTTGATTGAAAT